>NC_136655.1:10551203-11097776 GCF_949748355.1 Melanostigma gelatinosum
TATGGAGCACGGCCAGGGAGCAGTAGCCTTTTGATGCCGTACAAACATCCCTATTTTGTGTGGGATTTGTACTTTTTGGAATGCCTTTTCTCCAATTCGGTCTGTTTGTGGGTGTAGCGTCTGAAAGTGCACTTCTAAAAGGGACACGCGCCTTTTAAAAGTCACAGAATAGAGAGGAATTGAGCTGGTTCTTTCTGCTGTTTCACAAAGAAGTTGCCTTTTTACAGTGTTATTCATGATCAGGGCAGCAGGACTCCAACTTCTAATGCAAATGTCCTTCTCAAAGACAATGTTTTATAACCCTTTTCTTTCTGCCAACTGCTACATCAACTCGTCTTGGGCAGCTATTTAATTTGGTAAATTGGATCAGCAGCTGACAAACAACAATTTATCTCATTTCAGTGGTTAACTTTTAAGAGCTTCAAGTAAGATGTTTGAAACTTGCTGAAGCTGGATTTAGATCTCCTCAATGAGAATAAAGATCATATGTTTGCAGTTTAAATGACGCATCTGTGTGCTAAAACCTGCTGTCGAGATTCAGACGATGGGTATGGCATGTTGGGGGTAATGTTTTTATTTCAATTTAAGTGTGACTTAGCTTCAGGCGTGAGGTTTAAAGACACATAAACATGCCCTCAACCTGAGGGGGAACGCCGGCTGGTGAGGCTCAGGTGTTTTCAGCTGTCTCTCAAGAGAAGGGAAAGGTCATAAAACCTTCAGATCTAATGCGGCCTAAATTGTGATGAGCTCCACGAAACTCCCATCCATGTGTGCGACCGTGAGAGGAGAACATATGAAAAGAACAGTGAGTCATCGTCTAAATATACACAACGGATGACGGTGTGCTCAAAGTTTGGCGAGGTTATCTTGCTGACAGTGGAAAAATCAAACACACGATTTAAGAATGCTACTTTGAGAGTCATTTGTTTAACTCGGGCAACACAAGAGTTAGTGTCCAACTACGGCGTCCTTTCCAAAAATGATTTGTCAGTTAGAAAGATAACTAAAGCAAATGGTATTTATTGTCATGAGCATATCACAAAATGCTTCTTTGAGAAGGTACTGACTTTTTTTTGACACTTAAATTTACTATTTTGATCAAAAAACAGTATTGCAGAACAGCAAAATTATTGCAATTCACAATATCGGATATCAAACATCTTATGAGTCACAATGTGCATATAGTTTTCTGTGGTTGTCGAGGGTTAGACCTGACCTACGTACTTAAAAGGATGATTACAGATTTTAGGGTCTTGCGTTTTGTAGTTTCGTCATCATTTTTATTGACTGTGATAAGTAATTACTGAGATCTGGGAACATGGAGTCATCACTACAACAATTGATCCGACTGGTTGTAAACATGCCAAGACTCAAGCCAGATGATCTAAACCACTTTATTTGGAGGCAAAACTGAAAGCACGGCCAATATGTTGCTAAAGATCTTTCATTGCACAGAGAAGCTGCACGTGTATGGCAAGTACAGAGGGTCAAAGTTACACCAGAATATGGTCTCTAAAGTGAGACCATGTACCTTTTTGAAAGAAGAAACACTTCCCAGAGCTCTGCATTCCACCCGGCGGTGCAATCTTATTCCAACAACAACGATGTCCAGAACTACAAAAATAAGTCCCAAGTTAACATTCAAAGACCCTGAAAAAACTATTTTCTTAATTTGGTTTTGATTGTTGCGTATTTAGTCAAGAAAACATCAATTCAGTGGTTGATTAATTCCAGCAGTGTTCAGTGTAACCTGTTACCACTCTGTAAGACATAATGCGTACAAGGTATTGTGTGTGTGTGTGCGTGTGTGTGTGTGTGTGTGAAAAGATAACCTCCCTCAGTCTGTCTCAGTGTGTATGATTCACAGGGCACAGAGAGGTGCTATGGAATGTGAACCATTGTCTGGGAATGCGGGAGTCTCCTTTTTCGCCCAATGGAAACTTTACATCTTTAAACTACGCTGTTGTGAAATTTCCCTTCGCTGGTTGGTTTTCTCTGTGAACTCTAAAGTCGGCACAGAGGAGACGGTAGAGGAGGTTTGAGGGAGGCTTGTGTCTCACCACCACATCTAAAGTCACTAATGACAATGCATCCAAGGCATTCAGCAACGTCTAGCCCATTCCTTGCCCCAACCCTCCAAACCGTCAGTACGTTATCCCGCCTCGTCCCACTTGCCACAGTGGCACTAGCTTCTCCGGTTTTGCCTATGAACAGTGTCTGCTCATGCTCAGTGAGATATTTCCTCATTTGTCTTGGAGGAGATAGAGTGTGAGTGGAAAGCAGATGGTATTGAGATTGAGCCTGAGGTCTGATGCATTTGGCCTCCTCTTATGTTGCCTGAAATATTTAGTCGCAGCCGAAGACCTCGGCTTTGACAACATAAGCTATTGTGGTTGATATTCACACTGTGGCATGAAACGCAGACACAGACGAATACAGAAAGGAGCTTGGCTGCATGGACATGGGTAAACCAATTACTTAACTTAATTCACAGCCAACCCTGAGTCTTCTCATATTGTAGCTGAGCACAGAGTCTGCAGCTGTTGGCTAAGCTGCTGCATTGTGGTCCAAGAGGAGATAGAGAGAGAGTTAAAGAAACAGGCGACCGATAACGGATTTTTGAGGTTGATATTAATACGAGGGAGTTTTAAGAAAATGGCATTAATAACATATCGGTGTTTTTTTTTGTTGTTTTTTTTCACATTAACATATATAACAAACTTATAGAGATTTCTACACCTAGACACTAGCAGCTAATGTAACAGCACGTTCATTTTGTATCAATAGTATCAACAACATATCATGAATATGTGATGAAAGGCGTCTTAAAATGGCCGCGAACAATTCTCGTTCTGTACTGCATTTTTGTTACATGCAAGAGCTGTCACTTTTTGACGTCACCAATTAGCGCAAGCACATATAATAATAATTTAAATAAAATTTAAATACTCAACTGGGCCTCGGCTGCCTTATTTAAGAAACAAGCCAACGTAACATGCTGCATTATAAGCTAATGTTACTAGGAGTCAGCAAACTGCCTTCTCCAAGATTTTTCCATCTGTGGTGTCGAATGTGCAGTGCTTCCTCGTGTTAGCCGACTTCTACATTGTTTGGTGTCATTATTATCCGCTCGGTCTCTCTTTGGGGTTAGCAAAAAGAGTAACAATAGTTGCAGTTGTTTAAACTTCTAGCTGTGTCTAAACAGGAAAAGATCATTACAGATTGAATGTTCAATCACTTCCGAAGTTCAAACAGTTATTCAAATTCCAGATGAACAGTGACAGCCCTATTATATACCAATACACAGTATCAGTTGATCGTGCCAGCCCACCAATGTTTTCGGTCAGGCTCTAAAGGGCAGGCAGAGGAAGAGATTCTCGATGACGGATGAGGCCGAGAGAAGGACGAGTGGAGATGGAAAGAAAGAGAGAAATTCTTGGCCTCGGTGCAACAAAACCCTCCAGTGAATTTATGAATGCTCATCCACAGCCGCTCTGCATCCTGGGACTGTAAACGTGTTAATGCTGCCGAGGCCTGGACGTGTGAGAGGAGAATCACATAGCGCAGAGAACCACAACCACAAGGCCAGCTTTCCAAACACAGCACTGTAGGTGGTGATGGATATCACACATGTACACACATGTCCTGTTCCATCAACGCACACACACTGTGCCTGCAGTGGCTGTATGAATTTTCAATATCACACTTGTAAAAAATATTCGCCAACATTCTCACACGCATTTAAAGTGGACACAAAAGAAAAGCATGCAATTATTCATACGCACTTCCTCCCGACACATCTGCAAACTTTCCACCCACACATTTACATAAATACACACAAAACTAGTTTACGAATGTAAATCCTGTTTGTTAAAAGCTGTTTATCGTGATGCACACACCCTCACGCACAGGCTGAACATATTTTAACCGCCCTGTCAGTCTAATCTCAGGAGAGTCCTTACCCCGGCAGAAAACATTAGATTTACCCAACTCAAACTGTCCCCAGAGCCTTAGCCAAAACAGCTGTTAGTGTGCACTACCTACAGGCATGCAGTATCTCTCGCTTTATTTCTCCCCTCCTCCCTGGTTTAGTGCAGAGGCTTTATTCGTGTGATAAAACAAGCATCAAATGTTCATTTTTACTTTGCCAAAATACGTACCAATATATCTGAGCTTAGACCGAACCAATAGACCTCTGCGTCTCTGGTTTAAGGGTAAGTCTGTTCATCTCCTGTCAAGTAAGCGTCCAGAAATCGGCCAATTAAAGGCATCCATAAATAGACAGTTTACAGCAGGTTGTCCAATAGCTGCATGCAAACGGAGGAGTGTGTCAGTTGTAAACGTTAAATTCCCACAAGGTCAGTAAACTCCTACGTACTCACATTATTTAATGATGTGCTTTAATGCAATACTGTGTCTTTTATTGGGGGTTAAAATGTGCAGCTTGGTTGTTCTTTGTTGGAATAAACTGTTCACAATATTTTGACTACTAGCGGTGCTGTGGTACAACGTGGAGCAATACAGCAGCAAAACCAGAGAAGAAGAAAACTGCTAGCCAGACAATGTCAATGCAAAAAAGGCAACAAAATATGTTTTATGAGGCAGTAAATGCAAGAACCACTGAATGTACCATGATAGTATTTGAAGAGAAGATGACACAATAAAAGCCTCAAATTTGACACAATGAGACAATTGTACTTTCGTCTTCTTTAACTTTTGAACAGAAGCCGTTAATTCTTATTCTGCATGACTAAATGTTGAAGACAGCTGGTGTCAAAACACTTAAATCCTTCTGCTCTCTATTCACAGTTAAGGGGCCATATCCTCCGCAATATCCCATGATTCATAGCCTATTCATTATTATCTCAATAATATTGGACATTATTTGTTTTGATAAAATTGATGAAACCGAATGGCGTGTGGCTGGTAAAAAGAATCCAAGTGGTTCGTGAATTCTCCAACATACCAACCCCTGCAGCAGGTGGACCAAATATTTTCTTCCATTGATGCAAAGACTAGAAAGTCCAGGCTTTGTGCCAGATACCTGGAATACCTCTCTTCACCTGGACACCAGCACAGCTGTGACTCCATCGCTGCTCGACATGCAACTCCTCTCCTCTCTGCTCTCCAAAGAACAGTGTGGTCCTCTGGAGGCCAAGAGGAGAGCAGCAGTACATGCATCGTGGCGGTGTTTGCTGTAATGTCCTCACTCTGTAAACCCAGCATGCACCATTCAGTTTTTACTGTTTGGACAAATATAGTAACTGCAGACTGTGGTTTCTGCTCTCTCACTTTTTCATTTAGATGAAAATTAAAAGATATATAAACCGGAATTTCAATTTCCAATCGTTTTGTTTATGACCAAATACCAAAAAAAAAAACAATTACGGCCTTGTTGCCTTGTTGTGAGCATGTTGCCTTGATGATGTTAGCAATTAGCTTACACGCAAAGCCTCAAAGACCTGCTAGCATGGCTGTAGACTCGTTCTCTTAGCCATTAGCTTCCTTGTGTGGGATCTTGTTTCTTGTGAATTGATGATTCCTGTAAAATGTTTGTCTTTATTTTATATGCTTCACGTTCCAACATGTTTTAGGATTCCAGTAATGTAGCTTCTTTTCAACTGCCATAAATGTCCCTGTTTTAAAAAGCTAATGACTAAGCCAGCTGCAACAAGTCACCATTGTTATTTTATTTGCCAACCTCACAGCTGGCAAGCACAGAGCTAGTTTTTACTTGTTTATCTTCAAGTTAATTCTCTTCATTCCACAAGCAAAACATTCAAAAAGAGATCCAAAGGAGGAGGCTGTAACTGGCATGTGAATGAGTAATTTGGAGGCTCTTTCAAGTTCCCTGTGCTAAAATCAGAGGCTAAATAGGAGCATTCCTCACATAGCTCCATCGCCATAATGTGGAGATTAATGTGTTTGTCTAAAAGGTTGTGAGGGGATCACCGTAACAAATCTGACCAAAGAGCTGCAGTTTTCCCTTCTCACAGAATGCAACGCCAGCATCAGGAACATTTCACCAAAGCCAAAAATAGACGTGCTGGCTGGCCCATACTTATTCGTCAGCCGTACTCCCAGACTGTTGCTTGATCTACTTTGTGCCTCATTTGGCCGATAGGGGCCCATTGTTTTGGTGCTTTTAGCTCAAGACTTCGTGAGAAGATGGAGGCATTATAAGGTGGTGTAATCCCAGTGGCTGTCGGGATAATATCAACTTGGCTTTTAAGGCTTTTTAAGAGGCTGGCACTTAGACACTGGGTTCTGTGCCAGGGTCTGGCAGTCTCGACAGGTAGCAATTTGACTGGTAAATGTGTCATTATAGCCATTGTAGAAGGTCGAGGCAGACGGGGAAAGAGAAAGAGGGGGCGGAGGACAGAAAAGAGAGAGACAGAATAAGAAGGGGGGAGCGGGGTGGACGGATGCAGGTTTTCGAGATAACTAGTGGAATAAAAGGACGGATGCAGCGTAGGAAGGAGGAAGAGGTTTTACAGTGGACAGGCTAAGATGGGCTGAACTTGTAAAAAGTCTGAAAATGTCACAAACTTGTGACTTCAGGTTGCTCAACTTTTTTAGAATGCTGTCTGTCGCCCGTTCTGCCTCTGTTTTTTGCAAAGTGCGGGTGGTCCCTTCAGTGATATACACAACAGTTACATTTCTACGTCTTACCGAGGGCCTTGTCTGCAAGCCACAGGCTTCCTCTCCTGCCCCTACGCCTGGTGCCATCTCCCATGTGGACACGAGACAATGTGACTGTGCAGCATGCAGTCTCTTTCATTGAACAGCCCTATTCATACATCATTTATCAGCTTGAAAAATATAATTGTCTCAGGTTTGTTATTCATGTGAGATCTTGTATGTCTGGTCCACTCTTTGATCATTTTGTTGACAGAACTACTTTTATTCAAATTTTCTTGTAAATGTAAAAAAAACACTTTTTTATTTTTCACGGAACTGAACACCAAATGAAAATGCAGCCTTCTCACGCATTGTTTGCAATAATAACTCTGAATTCATATGCTGCCGTGCTTGTGTTACGAATAACTTAGTCTCCCTTGGCGTCACTGGTTCTCATTCAGAAAATTAGACAAGCAGTCAGTGCCTCCACATCAACCACAGGATATGTGTTGTCCCGATCTAACATCCATTCAAATATCATGACACAATTTCATTCAATCAACCTTAGAAGCCTAGAAGACATGATACAACATCTGAAGTCATCCTCCTGCTGCTTGGATATTCTACCAACACACTTTTTCAAAAATATTTCAAACTGCATGAGCACTGATCTTTTACAAATTGTAAACACATCCCTTCTCTCAGGTGTCTTCCCACAAGCCCTAAAAACTGCAGTTATTAAACCGCTCCTAAAGAAGGCTAGTTTAGACTCCGCAACGATGAAAAATTATAGGCCAATATCAAACCTCCCATTTTTAAGTAAAATAATTGAAAAAGCGGTTTTCCAACAGCTGACCGACTTCTTGTCCGTAAATAACTGCTTTGATGTTTTCCAGACAGCCTTTCGACAGCACCACAGCACTGAAACTGCTCTTGTTAAGGTCTTCAACGATATCCACTTGAACATAGACAATGGCAGATGTTCAGTCTTAGTGTTACTAGATCTCAGTGCTGCATTCGACACGGTCGACCATGCCATACTCCTAGAAAGACTAAAAATCTGGGTGGGACTCTCTGGCACAGCACTTAACTGGTTTGAATCCTACTTGAAGGGCCGAGAATACTTTGTGTCTGTAGCTGATTACACATCAGAGCTGACTAAAATGACATGTGGTGTTCCCCAAGGCTCAATACTGGGGCCTCCTCTGTTCAACATCTACATGCTTCCACTAGCTCAGATTATGGAAGACAACAAAGTGTGTTATCATAATTATGCAGACGACACACAAATCGACATAACTATGTCACCAGGGGACTATAATCCCATACAAGGGCTGGGTAACTGCATTGAACAAATCAACAACTGGATGTGCCAGAATTTTCTTCAATTAAACAAAGATAAAACAGAAGTAATTGTTTTTGGTACCAAGGACGAACAATTGAAAATCACCGCTCAGCTTCAGTCACTGATGTTAAAACCCACAAACCAAGCCAGAAATCTAGGTGTAGTTATGGATTCAGACCTCAACCTGAACAGCCATATCAAGACAATTACAAAATCAGCCTACTATCACCTGAAGAATATATCAAGGATTAGAGGACTTATGTCTCAACAGGATTTGGAAAAACTTGTCCACGCATTTATCTTCAGCAGACTGGACTACTGTAACGGTGTGTTTACAGGTCTCTGTAAAAAGTCCGTCAGAAAGCTGCAGCTGATTCAGAACGCTGCAGCTCGAGTCCTCACTAAGACCAGGAGGGTGGATCACATCACTCCAGTTCTGAGGTCTTTGCACTGGCTTCCTGTCCAACAAAGAATTGACTTTAAAATCCTGCTGTTGGTTTCCAAAGCACTGAATGGTTTGGGACCAAAATACATCTCCGATCTGCTACTACCTTATGAACCATCCCGACCCCTCAGGTCGTCTGGGACCGGTCTACTTTCTGTTCCCAGAGTCAGACCTAAACATGGAGAAGCAGCGTTCAGTTTTTCTGCTCCACATATCTGGAACAAAGTCCCAGAAAGCTGCAGGTCTGCTGAGACCCTCAGCTCATTTAAATCAAGATTGAAGACTTTTCTGTTTGCTGCTGCCTTTAATTGAACCACGTTCAATTAATATATTAATCAATTTCCTGCATTTCTGCATTTTACTACTGCATTTTATTTCTTACACTGTTTTTTAATTGTTTTTGAAATCTCCTTTTCTTTTGCCTTATGTTTTGATGCTTTTAATGGTGTTATGTGAAGCACTTTGAATTACCTTGTTGTTGAAATGTGCTATACAAATAAACTTGCCTTGCCTTGCCTTGGCGTCACTGGTTCTCCGAAGTATGTGATTAGACTGGTGATGTTTGGAGGCCTTGTCAGTTTTCGTTATTGCCCTCATTTCTCGTTATTTCTCGTTATTGTCTCAATTTTGGTGGTATGAGTAGCCCCGCATGCCAATTGCCTCCACCCTTCACAAATGACACTTAGAGTGCATCTAAACATGGAGAGTGAATTTTTGCGGTGTTTAAAATATCTCCTCCAAGGCTTTTGTAATGGGGGGGGGGGGGCTGTGTTTACTGTACAGGCTCACAGAGGGGGGAGGAGACTGGGTGAGAAGATGCAGGGGGGGGTGAGGGTAAGGAGGAACCCTCAGAGTCATGGTTCCTTTTAGCATTTATGGTGTGTATTCCTGTGTGCATCTGTGCATGCTTAGTGTGAATGCATGCACACAAACGCTGTAATGTTGCACCTACATGCTTGTGTGCATGCATACTCATGTACAGATGTGCATGTCAGATGTCTTTGACTCCCCCCCCCTATGCAAATGCAGATGAAAGAAAAAGCATGCTTACACAGGAAGCTGGAATCATGTCCTAGAACAGAGATTAGCCAAGCTCTGACATGTATATAGGTAAACAACACAGGGAAGGTTTGCAGTAGAGTTAGGGAGTGAAGGAGAGACAGGACGGAGGAGGGAGGGGGGCAAGCTTGAGGGAAAGAAGGAAGGAGGCCACTAAGGGATGGAGGGAGGGACTAGCAGGGAGGGGAAGGAAACAGGCATTTGCCTTTTTCTGTCAGCTGAGGCCGGACTGTGGGAGACTATTGCTACACAGCTTTGTATCTGCTTGGAGGGAGCATTGTGAGAAGCTGGTATGGTGTGAAGGAAAACACATTGTTTGAAGGCTAATTCAAGGTACGACAGTCGAAGTTCTTCCTTTGTTTCTCCGTACTGCACTTTGACGCAGCTTATTTTCTGCCACGCTTTCCTGCTCATGCCGTATCACCACAAAGGGGGAAGTGTTTAAGTACAGCTTTATTCAGTGCTGCCTGTTTGTTACGTGAACCGTCCATGCACCTTTGTCTCCTTCCCTCAAGTGCTCAGCTAGAGTGTGTTTACTCTGCTCCTGTGTATAGAACACGTTGCTGGTGGTTGTATGATGGGAGGCTCAGCGGCTCCTGGGTGGTCTCGGGCCTCACTGTCACATATCCTACTGGGGTATTTTTAGTGAGAGAGCTGATTGAGTTAACATCCTGTGTTGGCTTCTCCCTCCTGTATCTCTGCTCTTTTTTTTCCATTCATTTTCCGCCTCATTCCTCTTGTTTTTCAACAGAGTTTGTGGCCGTAGGTTTCAAGCAGCCAGTTTGTCACCTAATACATAAAAACACACTTCTGGTCAACACTGTGTTTAGAAAGATTTCAATCATGGTTGATTTGAGCTTACAGAAAGTTTAATAGCGGTTAGATACGACAGCAAACACTCCATGAGCAGCTACTCAACTATTGTTTTTTGCAAAACGCTGATGAAAACATCCCCAAAATGACAGTTTTGGTGAACAATTGTGCTAACCCTGGTGACTCATGCGAATGCATTGTTTCCTGTGGCTGCTTCACAATAAAAGCCACCCCATGTCTTGCCTCTTAAGTGCTTTTAATATGAAAACAGCAGCAGTAGGATGTTCCGTTTGCATTTAGCAGTAACATAATACGGCTGGGATTTGTCTGTAACGGTAACCCTGGATTAAAAGCACGCCTCATTTCCTCTGAATCCCCCGTGCGGTCATATTCAGCACTTTGACATCCAGATATCAGCAAACTAAGGCTTTGTTTGACTGGTGAACAAGTATCTTTGCCTTCTCGGGATACTTAAATAAATGTGTTCTTGTCTTTCTTTCCTCTCAGCCGTCCTGAAATTGACTAAATGAACGCGTCTGTGTTTGATGATGTCATCCCTCAGGGCACAATCATGGAGGAAATGGACTTTGAGCGGCGCCGGGAGCTGAGGAGGCAGAAGCGGGAGGAGATGCGCCTGGAAGCCGAACGGTAAGGCCCATTCGGTTGCAGGTCATTCACGTTTGGAGATTAGTGCTCCAGGATTATCCAACTAATTACCTTGCAAAGCAGAGAGTCTTTTAAAAGGCTGTCCTCTACAGCCGATTCATTGGCGGTTACAGCCACAGAACTGGTCACTGAAGATCTTACTTAGTTGTGTGAGGCTGAGGGAGCAGCCTGTGTTGTATAACGAGGCTCTGGTTGTCAACGCACATCAACACCTCTGATGTTCATGCCAAGTTGGAACAGGAGGGAGCCGGCTTTAATGGCTAAGACCCTCCTCTAAGCCCGAAAAAAACATCGCTCAGCAAATATTGGCTTCCCCGACACAGGCTAAAAGGGAAAAAAAGGGGCAGATAAGAAATCTGATAAGCAAGGAGATGACCTTTAAGTGGGAATGTTCAATCGCGCCCTCCCTCCCTCCCCTTTCCAATTTTCTCTCCCATATGCCGCGGCCTTGTGAACTCTCTCAGATTCAATGGAAGAAATTGATTAAGCTAAAGTTCATTTCAACAAATTGATTGAGCGTTAACACGGCAAAGTGCAGCAATCACATTCAGTAAAAAGGGGGGGGGGGGGGTTATTGTGAGAACTTGATACATAGTGTGCCGAGGAGGCATTTTATCGAGCCTTTTCACAGAAGTCTCTCCATGTGTACTGCAGCCCTTCCAATTAAGGATGAGGTCGATGCGGATGCAGATACCGGCCACGGTCACTCGCCCGTTCGATGTGTCTGTGAGCAGAGTTTTGTGCGAGCCAGTTCCTCCGTCGCTGATGGAAAAACAAGCTGACGTAGGTCTGACCGCTGCTGAACGCAGAGATGTTTCTCTCTGATAATGTTTCGATGACACAAAGACGATGTGTGCGGCGCTTTGCCTTCGTGATGAGCAAGGCCCCTTTGCTCAAGGTAAAATAGCATTTGTTGTATAAAGGAAGTCAGTACAATGGTGCACACCATGCACAATAGTGAAGGAGATATATTAGGTGATAAAATAGAGGGTTAAGTCATTCATCCACACAGTGGAAATAAAGTGTCTGCCAGCTTGTGCGTGCTGTATGGATGGCGCCAAGGTTATCTCCACAGGGATATTATTCGACTTGTTTATTTTGCGGTAATGAACAAAGCCCAACAGATAAATCTACATGACCAATATTATCGCTCAATAGCTTCTCAGATATCAGCATATATATTAGCCCATAACTAACAAGCAGTTGCAGTGCATGAATGCCAAATATACCGTCTTTTTGTTAGATTAAAAACAGTTTTGCCATTACATAGTTGTACATGTCTTGTACAATACTATCACTTTATGAAGTTGACATGGCAACATGTTAGCAAACAGTTTCATATTTGCACACTAAGTAGAACATTGTCAGTCATTTGGAGTCGTGTTTCTGGCAACTTGGACAATTGTAAGTCCTGTATTCACGATCCTTTTGGCTTTGTTTTGGTAACATTTTACTCGTCATTTCCCCAGATGGAATCTAAATAGCTGATTGAAGTGAAGGCTAATGCTGTTGTTATGTTTCATGGCTTAAAACCCCCATAAAACCCCTGCTGCTAGAAGTATTTATGCAGTTTTGGTGGGTTTATGATACACGGAGAAGATGGAATTTGGCAGAAAATGTAGACTGAGAAGAGCATCCAGAGGTAAGAGATGAGGACTGACTGACTGAAAGAGAAATGGACCATGAGTGAAAAAGAGTACGAGTTGTAAGCGCCTTTGACATGTACATTTTCAGCTCGGCAGGCGTTTGTTCATGACTGTTTATTTGGTCCGGGAAGCAGTAATTTCAACTGGCAGGCGACATGCCGCTCCTGTTATTGATGAAAGATTACATCTCTGCACTGTTTCCATGTCTGCCGATATATTGAAACAATCAATATTTACATGCCCCTCTTGGTTGGACTAGTCAAAACCACATGTTGTCTCATTGGCCTGCCCCCATTCAACCATCACTGAGCACGCTGGGAGAAGACGGGGAGACGCGGGGAGAGTGTGGGGCCATATAATAACCGCTGTAGGAATGCCAAATTCCTGGCTATTATAAGTGTTTACTGGCCAGGTCTCCATGAGCTGTTTCCTACATGCTGGGACAGCGAGGTTGTCCGTGTGTGAGAGTGTGTATGTGTGTGTTTGTCCCATAGTCTGTGTCAGTGTGCTCTGCATATGCATGTTAGTGTGTGCAGGTGAATGCATGCATTCTGTTAACCGTGTGTGTGTGTGTGTGTGTGTGTGTGTGTGTGTGTGTGTGTGTGTGTGTGTGTGTGTGTGGCGGGAGAACAACCAAGCCGTCCCTGTTCTGTCTTACATCAGCCTCGGTTATAGTTGAAAATTATTGTTCACATAGAGGTGCGCAATGGGCTTCAATTTACTTCTCGTACACACACACACACACATGGTTTTCTGCTCTGCATAGACTCTCACTCTCTCATGCTCTTCAGCTCCCCTGCTCATCAGTCCTATAGTACGTCTCTGTTCAATGAAACACACAGGAATGTCTCGACCGCTTCTTTTTTTTTTCATCTTTTTTTCCAAAGAGAGCACATAAATGTGGAATTTTCCCAGTCAATCAGTGACTAGCTTCAGCGAGAAATAGTCTTCTGTAACATCGATCGTGCAGATTGTTGTTGCTGTCTGCAGCTGGAGAGCAGTTCATTGCCCTGACTGAATAGTTAGACATTGCACATAGAGAGATAGTCGGCACGTCCGCAATGATGAGTCACCACTGTTGTATGTTGGGACAGTTAAAGGAGCAGTTCAAGGATTTGGGAAATACTTTAATTTGCTGCGAGTTAGATAAGATGAATGCCACTCTAGTCACTGCACCCAGCCAAGAAAAGTTCCGCACATAAACCCGAGTGAAACCCCGTTTTAATACTTTTTGTGCGGTTTAAATCCCGTCCACTCAGACTTTATGTTAAGCTCAGCTAATCATTCTAACTAGGCCGTAGCTTCCTCTTCATTGCATAGACTCGAGAGTGGTATCAATAGACATGTTTCCTTCAATTAATTCATGTAATTCATTCAAGGCTTTGCTAGATATACCATGTTCATTTTGCAAGACTTTGAAAGTTCCTCTTTGATGTCCTTTTTAGGAAGTGTTTTTTGCCATTTCCCTCTGTCTCCTCCTCCTCCGTCTTTCTTGTCACACTCCGTCTCCTCCTCTCGTTCTGTATGCGTCCCCTCTATCCTTTTCTTCTCCCCTGGAGTGTCACTGTCTTTCTTCTCCATCTCATTTCTCCTCCCTGTCATCCTCCCACCACATCACCCGTCTCCTCATCTTCTTCCACTTTCATTTTCAATCCTTCGCCCTCATTCTTCTCCTCTTCCTTCCCGTTCTCTCCCAAAGCTTCTCCTCGTTCCCTTTTACTTACATACCTTCCTTCTTCTCATCTTCCCCTTGCTTCTCTCTTCTGCTCTTGTTCTTCCAGAGATATTTTCAAACCCACATCCTTGTCCTCTTCCCTCCTAACCCGATCTCTTGTTCTCCATCTCCTTCTCAGTCTCCTCGTCCTTCTCCAGCTCCACCATCCTCCTCTTCCTCCTATTTCCCCTGTTCGTTCTTCACATCTGCGCTGTCCCCTCCCCCCCGAGGGACCAGGAAGGGCCGAGGAAATAACACCCATCCTCCGTGAATAAGCCATGCCAAACAATCCACGCCCTGGTCGAATGCACCGTTCCAAACATGACCCTGTCCTGCATCGTAAACCTGTTGGTTCTGTCAGGAAGAGAGAGGCGGATAGAGGGATAGAGATACGGAGGGAGAGGTTGAGCCACGTACATGTCAACTTCTAACTCACAGAATCAGCTCGGAAAGGAGTTAAGCTGTTGTTGCTGATTTCTTTAAGCCAAATCTTACTCTTTTACTCCCCAAAATAAGTGAAAATGTTATATTTATGTTTTAAATGCAGTCGAGTGGAAGGTTTTAACGTTGGGTGGGGAAGAGAGACAGGCGGGGTGCGTTGTGGGTCTTTGGGCCGGCAGAAGGAAGGGAAATAGTCCAGAGAGGCCAGCGTGGGAATGGGTCAGCATTTCTGACAGTGTAAGAAGAGCCCCCACCCTCTTTCCCTCTCCCTCACCATCCCTTACTTCTCTCCCCTCCCCTTTGTTCACAGCAGCTTTTCTTTTCGGTCTTCCTCTCTACTTTTCTCCCTCCCTCCCTCCCTTCCCTCTGTCCTTCTCATCTTGAGGAAGGGTGAAGAAGTCTTTTCTCATGGGCTTTTCCCAAATTGTTTTTGCTGGCATTTCTGAGATATTTAGCTGGAAAGAAAATATTTAGACATATTTCTCCCTAATAGGCTCGCTGATGGCGATATTTTGGGGCGCTGGTGCTTTTCACACGAGCTACTTTGTGGATGCAGAATCCTGCCTGAATCAGCTTCACTGTACTTTGCAGCAAAAATTGGCAAATGTATGCACATGCGTGACAGGCCTTTTAATTTCCTCTTCAGCTGCCTCATGGAACGCTAAGTGCATATTAGCTGTCAGACAACACTGTTCTGTTTTGCTTTCCTTACAGACTGTACTTGGCCACCCAAGAAAAGGGCATCTGTTGCATTCTATATTGTGACAGACCCGCATACCTGAAGCTTATAACTGTGGCTGCACATCATTCTGAGCAAAGGATGTCGTGTGTGATTAAACCTGTAGATTACTCCTTTTTCCATTATCGTGCACGCCCTTTCCGTTTCCCACTTCTCCTTTTCATCCTCACTCTCCATTTCACTTGCTCTTTCTTTTTCACTCCTTTTTTTCTTTTCTTCCCCTGTCCCCACTTCCACCTATCTCCATATTTCTGTGTCAGTATGCTGATAGAGTTTGGGGCCTAGGTAAGGAAGGGGATATTAAATCAGGGCTTTGGTTGTGTACGCGTCTCTAGCCAAAGCGGTGATTGACAGGAATGCTAATTCAGCTTTGAGGAGTTTGTTCTTCTCTCCTCCTGAGGAATCTTTAACACTGAGATTGTTGTCTTCACCGCCACCAAGGTCTCTTTTGTTCCATTTTTAGCTGTTGTCTTTTCCTCTTTCTCATGACATTTTGGTGACGTTTCTGGGATGGCGCAGTCCTCTGGGAGCGAAGGCAGTTTTTTTGTTTGTTTTTCACACAACCAACATTTCACTCTGGCATTTTAAATAAGAGTTAATGTACTCTCTACTGCAGGGGAACTTGAAGTTGATAGAATATGAATCAAGTTGAAAAAAAAGACTAACTGTTGAAAGAAGAAATAACACTTTCTTCCTCTTAAAAGTAAAAAAATTGAATGACGAAGCAAAAAAAGACCTGTTTGTTGCAGCTTTGCTTGGTCTGATGTGACCCGTAGCTCATTGTGGCTGATGTAAGTCAGTGTGCTGACTTTCTGACTGTCCTCTACTTGTGCTTTGTCATGCTACCTTTTAGCATTCACCATGATATATTGTCATTGTAAGTTGTGGCCACAGTGGATGGTTGAAAAGAGTCAAACTAATCTGAATAAGAACAGTTTTCTGACCTTAAAAATGCTGAATTGTCAGAACGAAGCACACGCATGCACATGTGTAAATCATTGCCTGACGTCACCGATGTCACTGTCCCGTAGGTCCATCTTGGGCGTTCACAGATAAATCTGCTCTGTTATGACAACATTCCTCATCTGAGAGAAAGAAACGGGAGACGGCAAGAACAGCAGAGGGGAAGGAAAGGAAGAAGGAAACTGTTGTTCACAAGCTGTAAAACCTCACTTAAACCAAAGCAGCTTTAGCTCGGCTCACCACACATGTTGCAATTAACATGCAATAGCACGCTTTGCTGGCTGGCCTCAAAGGCGGCGCTGTGATGTCAGGTAGCTAGGCATGTGGTTAGCGGTGGGAGTGTAAAGGTCAGTCGGGGCGACACAGATCAAGCATGGAGCCGAGTTCATAGATGTCAGGTGGTCAGAAAAACAGCAGTTTGGGAACTAATTTGATGATTGGAATAAAAGGGAAAAACTGTCGAACTGTTGTTAGATATGCACAGTTTATGGTTCTTTGATTTATGATACCACATCAATCATTCTGTGCTTTCTGGGTGCAGTCATTTCCCTAAACTTGTCTACTTCCATTTCTGCCAGACATTCTGAACTTTACAACGTGACTCTGCTCCAGAAAGAAAAGGCCTCATTGTTGCTTTCAATCAAATGTAAGCACACAAATATACAGTAGCTGACGAGCCAAACTAGATTGTGAACAATGGAGTTGTGTTGATGATTTTATGGGCCGCACCCTTTGCTTAAACCACCGCATGTCTGCTTTAGATTTTGCACGATTAAGGATATGGGCGGTTTACCGCTGATTTATCCCTTTTAATGGCGGAGTAGGAGAGAGGAGGAAGAAGCAGTTTTCAAATTCTTAGCTTTTAATGCAAAAAACTATTTTTTTTACCAATGATAGTGTATGTTAGACATGACCTGGTGTGAGTTGCATCATCTACTGTATGCTTGACGGACATAGTATTCTCTCTTGCTGATAATTGGATGAACAGACTCATACCACTCTCGCATCGCTGCGTTAAATACACAGCAAGCCGTTGGTTAGCTTAGCCTAGCATAAATACGTCAACGGCGGAAGCAGCCAACCAAAAATAAATGGATCAAAGGTGCGAAGGTATTAATTATGCTCACAAGATATTAGGTGTTAATTGAGTCGTTTTAGAGATGCTGGTCAGCAGATTTAGTTTTACATTTGGGCAGAACCGTGGCTAGCCGTTTCCCCTGGCTCCCCCCTGTGGTGTCGTATTTTTTCGTACAGATATGAGAGTTGCATCAATCTTCTAATTCTCTGCAAGAAAGCAAACGTGTATTTCCAAAAGTGTCAAACTCTTGTTTTTAAGAGAGAATGTGCTGAAATGGTTGTCTCGGCAAAACTGAGGTTGTGTCTAGAATTTCATTAAAACAAGAGACCGTCTGTACAAAACAAAGCTCGCTCCACGGATCTCTAAGTTGTTTTGACACAAGATGTTTTTTTTGACTTTCGTGTGTTTGATTTCCAGATTAAATATGGTATTAAATCCCTTGTAGAAATTTAAACTTTTAAGGCTAGTGGTTGTTGTGCATTGCATAAACACACCTCTACTTTTTGCTCTGTTCTAACGCTGACCAGACCAGAAGCAGTGTTTCTCCGGCTCCATGTTCTCCTCAGCCAAGCAAAGTCTCCGGACTGAGTTTTTATCAGCTCGTGGAAACTGCAGCCACGATAAGAAGTATTGGTTGTTGCACAGCTGACAGGTCAGCTTGATAAGAGAGAAGAAGAGAGAAAAGAACTCAGACAAATCCACCAGGTTTGGTCACTGCGATGATTACAGTCCAATTTAAGGAATGGTTCACTTTGAAGTTTCTGATCGGGAAGCGAAATTGAGGAAGAGGAGACTTGGGCGAAGGGTTCACAGTTTCTATCTCTCTCGTCTCCCTCAGGTTGGCGAGGAATGATGATGATGAGGAGGAGGCAGCCCGCGAGAGGAGGCGCAGGGCACGCCAGGAGAGGATGAAGGGCAGGGAGAGTGAGGAGCCCAGCGGACAACCAGACAGTCTGGTCATGACCAACAGCCACAGGTGACACACGTATATTAAAACAGCTTCTGTCTGTGACAAATGTAAAGTCGACGGCCGACGGCTTAGCTCCCAATTTTGGTCCAGCTGAGGAGGCAAAAGAGGAAACAAGAAAAGGAGGAAAACTGTCACTGTAATATCACCCCGCCCAGTTTAAGTCCTGTTTCTGTGTGAAGAAATGTCAGGACAACTCAGAAGAACGTCCCAAAAACTTATTTCACAACCTCTGCTTTAAAAAGAGGACAGTATATTGGAGGTTCTTAAGACTTCTGGGAGGTGGAGGAAGTTTTATTCTTTCATAAAACAATTGAGACTTTGCTGAGCTCTCAGCAACTGTTTCTTTCTTTTCGTTCTTGCACAAGAAACATGTAGTTTACAATGGTAGATTTACCGTTTACCAAATTTATTCAGATTTTTGAATCATTGGGTTCTTGAATTAAAAAAAAAAAGTACCCGTTCCAATTTCTGCCAGGCAGGTATCAGTTTTTCAAGCTGATATGACAACTGTTTCTGCCAGATTTGATTCGCTGTAGCTAATAGTTCTTTTTAAAATGAGAGATTTTAAAATGACATCACGCAACATGTGGGGAAATCCACAGCTTGACTGCACTGCTGTGCTTAGTTATGTTGGCAGCTGACATATTGTAACATTGTCAGGTGTTGAATGATTTTTCAAACAATTCATTCTTTTTGCATCCTTTATGACATTTAAATCAACCGATTTGACAAGAATTGCACTCCCCTTTCTGCCCGGTCTCAGCTGTCAATGTGACAAACCAACTCATGATCTCATACCTATCCGTCAGAAAGACATCGGAAAAACAAAGGGGCTGAACATCCGTTTCTGTGCCTTTTTTTTTCGAGGCTGTTCGATCAATCGTCTCGGCTGCAGTGGAAGTGGTGGGTTGCTCTGACATCTAGCAGCACAGACGCCGCTTTGTGGACATGCATTTTTCCCCTCTGTGAGCTCAGAGATACAGCCTGGCCCAGTCAAACAACAAGGGGATTGTGCAGGAGGATGCTGAGACAGGACCCAGTGTTGAATATCCATTGTCAATTGAGGAGACGCAAGGATAATGTTTGCCAGACTTTTAGGTTTCATGCTGTTTGGAGTGAGGCGGATGGTATTTGGTGGATTGAAAGAGATAATAAATACGTCGATTTTAGCCATGCAGATGGTCAGCTGGACAGGTCCACCACTTTGGTCCAGACTTAAATATAAAAACAACCATTTGGTGGATTTCCCTGAACTTTTGTACAGATTTTCATGATTCCCAGAGGAGGAGTCATTTTGACTTTGGTAAATCCTTGACTTTTCCTCTTGTATGTACAAAAGAACTCTTGAGGAAGGATACAAATGTAACTTGAGACCTGGAATCTAAGAGAAATACACTCATTTACTGTTTATTGTGAGGCCTGACCAATAGTTTATTTTAAAGAATATCTGTGGTGAAGGCCTCTCAATGCAGCCAGTTGTCAGCATTCTCCACATACTGGCTAAATGACTGACCGATGTGGCGGCCACTCTTTCATTTCCTTTTGCAACCCAGAGAAGGTTTGATTGAACATTGTTGCTCTTTCAGCACCTTTTTTTGGAGTATTAGTGGCAAGTCACAGTCATGTGATGCATGATCAAGAGCCAAACATTTTGAGGAAACCTTAGCGGGCACATGCTTTTGTTGAGTTTTAGGAATTAACATCTTTTCTCTCTCCTCCCAGTGTGACAGAGACGGTGTCTGTGAGCAGCTCTTATGGAGGAGGCGGAGGTGAAGACGAGGACCAGGCCCTGCTGGATCGCATGGCCAAACGTGAGGAGCGTCGGCAGAAGCGCATGCAGGAGGCTTTGGATAGACAAAGGGAGCTGGACCCCACCCCCACCGACGGCAATGACGGCATCGCCGTGGAGAAAAACAACGTCGAGGAGGAGAGGCCATCCTCCAGGCGTAGGGGTCGTTCCCGTGACAATGAGGATGAAGAGGAGAAGACAGAGGCGTACAGCTCAAGGAGAGAGCAGAAGAAGCGAGGCGAGCCGAGGGAGGAAGAAGAGGCTGCTCACGAGGAAGCAGATGAGGGTGTTGATGAAGAGGAGGAGCAGAAAGTGGAGGTGGTGGAGGACAAACCGAGGACGTCTTACTTGAGAGAACAGGTGAGTCGCCTGTTCATTTATTCAGCCATTTATTGGGTTATTTTTGCAACTAACAGTCCCTGCAAATGTGATGCTTATTTCTTCAGGAATCTACCGAAGAACCTAAAATGCACAGCAAGGTATGGTCTTTGATTTGATCACTTCCTAGTGCACATCTGTGAGAAGAAACACATTCAGTAGTCAGTGAGATTGCAAACCGAGCCAAGTCGATCAACTCAGAGGCCGAGGAGGCTTCAGTAGCGTCAGAGGAGGCTGAGGAGGTACCTGAGGATGATAATGTAGATTATTATTCAGAGAATAAGTGTGACTCTCATAAATGACTCTGAAGAGGACAATGAGGTATCTGAGATACTACACTCAGTGGATAATGAGGTACCATTCATGTGGTAAGCTTTGCAGTCGAGGTGTGATGCACAGCACAGAACTTCAGTGTCTTGATGCATCTTTCAGGAGATGTGTAAACTGAAATCCTTCCAGATTAAGCCACAAAAGAATTCTTTTCATAAGGCTATCTTGTTGACTTGTGATTTATGTCGGAGCCAGACGCTGAAATTACCCAGACACCCCGTGTCGTCACAGTGTGGCTTGCACCATTTGCAAACTGGCGGTAACTTGAGGCTACGTTTTAGTGGTCACAGTGTTTTCCTGCATGTCTTCCATCTCAGCTATGAGAGCAGCAACACTTATTACACAGACTCCACTCCAAAGGCTCTCTGCAGCAGAGGAACATAATGTCATTTCAAATAATGTGTGTGTTTACTGCAGGGAGACATCATAAGATCATTGAGCCATCGTATCATGTGTCTACTTCCAGTCAAATGTTTCAGACCAGGTTCATTTTAGAACTCCCAAAATTAGAAATTACAAATCACAAGTGTGTTTTTAACCAAGCAAACCCATGATCTGTTTTTTAATGCATCAATAAAGGCTTCCAATTTATCACACAACCCAAAACCTGAATCTTTCGAACTCCTCTCGACACAGTTGAATGTACACTTTCCAATTTGATCTCTTGTGTCGCCTTCTCGTACATCGACAAACAAAACAGAACTCAGCGTTTCATTCTGCTGTCAGTCCGGGTCTGTCCGACCTGTTTTGACGAGCGCTCGTCTTAGTTTGGAGAGCCTCTGATAGTGTAAACAGAGATGCTCAGAGACACGTCATGTTTCTTGGCTCTTTCCCTGTTAAGATGCATTTCTTGTGACGTTTCTTAATCTTCCTGTTTTTGAGCTGACATTTGCTCTCTACAGCGCAGATGAATGCAAAGACTTCATTACAGTAAGTCATTAAAAAGAGTCTTAATGACTTTATCAAGACAGGTGTTAAGTAGGTCCACCAGCTCAGCCTATAGTATGTTAGAAATGCATAAACTGTGCTGGATAGCATCAAGAATTAGACAAATGCACCCTCGGTGCTACAGGTTAATAATATATGATGCTCGAAAAGCTTGACTGGCAGTGTACATATCGGGCGTGGACACATCATGATTATAATTTATAAAAGTTGAATGATGTTTTCATGATGGTCAGAGATACAAAATATACAGCGGGGGACACTCCCGCGGTGATCACATGTTGGGTAATCCGGTCTCACTAGTTATGCCGGAGTGGACGCTGTGTTATGTGATGTTCTGTGTTGTTTTGTTTTGGGGGTGTGCTCTCGTTCTCTTCCTCGTTCGACATCACATGCCAGACTCCGCCCATTCAGCCCTCCCACCAGTCGCACGGTTGCTCACTGTCCCCGTGGTTGTTTCTGTGTGCAGGTGAACGAGAGAGGCTGGGCCAGGGAGGAACAGGGGAGGCAGAACGGAGCGCTGCACGAGGAGGAGGCGACTCCCAACCAGCACAGGAAACCTGAGAGGACCCTCAGGTACACAGACGCAATAACACTGGGGACGGCCAGGCCTGATGCATTATTCAAGAAACTCCATTTTCAACAAAGTTCATGTCCCAATTAAGAATGAGTGCCCAAACAAATCTAAAATAATGAACTGAATGAGATTTGTCCTACAGCTAAAATAGTAAAAATCAAAATAGTATATTCCATCTAATTCCACATTATGTTCTCCTATTTACCGGAGATGCATCATAAAGGATGATTTATACCTTTTTTCCCCCCACATGCATTTTCAATATTTTCCCTCCTGGCTGATACTCATTACATAATTGTAGATATATGTTTGTATATTGTGTGCACATTTGGTTCTGTCTGTGTGTGTTTTCTTCCAGTCCTTCCAGTGTCTGTTTAAATATTCAGTTTGTATCAAATGTCAAGTGTTAACCTGAACGTCAGCCAGCTTTGCGTGCTACTTCCCACGTTTTTTGTTTCTGTTGTGACCTGCATGTGTGCTCTGTGTGTCCGTCCCAGTCGCGGCATCGTGCGTTCCCCCGCGGTGTCCGCCGGTGACGGCCAAGACGACGCTGCCCGTCTGGAGGCGGAGCGCAAGCTGGAGGAGCTGAAGCGCCGACGCGACGACGTGGAGAGCGAGGAGTTTGAGAGGATGAGGCAGAGGCAGCAAGAGGCCGAAGCCGAGCTGGAGGAGCTGAAGATGAAGAGGGAGGAGAGGAGGAAGGTGCTGGAGGAGGAGGAGAGGCAGAAGAAGCAGGAGGAGGCGGAGAGAAAAGCCAGGGAGGAGGTGAGGAGGAGAGTCAGTCACTTTATCGATGCTGTTTGATCAGTTCAGCTCTGACTGCCTGTGTTTCTCTTCTCCCTTTCATCCAATTTCTTCTTCATGATTTGTTGAATTCAAACTGAAATTTAATTTTTTTTTCAGGAAAAATACACTATAATGATGCAGGTACCATACAAAGTTCAAAAGAGGATCCAAATGTTTTTAGACATATTTGAGGAAACAACATTGAAGCTTCAGGCGTCTTAGACTGAAATGTGAGAGCAATTTCCATGGTGTGCTGCTAGCTGGAGCACAGAACCCTTTATAGCCTACGTATGGTAATGCACAACTTATTCTACGGATTTAAGACAAGCAAGCGTAGAAATAAGATATGTGTGCATTTTAAGTGAGTTTGATTTCAGTCTTATTTGTCTCATTTATTCCTCTTATTTCTTATATCTTTAGATTTAGATTTCATTATATCTTTAGATTTCACAGCCCACGTCCTTTTCCCTTGTTTTTCACATCACCGCTTTCATGTTGATTTAGCCTTTACACCTGTGTGAGCTGAAACCCATGCATCACACTCACACTAGCGCCGCAGTGACGTTATCTCGCCAGACTTATCTGTTATCACGACAGCTATTTGGGTCCCTATCTCATAACTCATGCATGTCATTCCTTCATCCACCTTTTACAACAAACCTCATCATTATGTATCTCAAACGTGATAACCTCCTTCTTCCTATGTGTTCAAATCTGTATTCACCCACGCAATGTCGTCCATTTTCCCCTTCCCCCGCTCGCTCTGAGGCTCTGCGTTCTCGCCGTTACCCTGACTGGTCTTCTTTGCTGATCTCGGTTCTGAGTGTGGCGGGCCCGTCTCTCGCTATTTGCCCCCCCCCCCCCCCGTTCTTCTCCTCTTGTGTGACGTTAATGAGGCCTTTTGGTTTGTAATTAAAAGATGGCCCAGAGATAGAGACTAATTAACCAAGACAAGGCTGCTGGATGGAGTGGGGTGATACACCAGCCAAGCACCAGCCCTCTTCTGAATACAGTACAAATGGTTCATACATTAATTGTTTTTTTTTAACTGTTGATCGTCTGCATGTCTCAAGCTTTCCAAAATGCCTTTTTTCCTGAGGCAGGCGATCACTGTAAATAAGAGTAATTTAATTTGTTCGTGGCCTGCTTCATTAGATAGAGTAAGTAAATCAATTAGAAAGTGGCACGTAGCTATTGTCTGGGTTGGCTGCATTCCTGATTGTTGGTTGTCCGTCATGTTATGCTATTCAATATAATAACCCATGAACCACGGGAAAGTCAGTCAACGTATACCCAGTCCTTGAAAGATTTTGCATTTGCTGCTCACGACACTCTGGGTCTGTGAGTCCGTTCCGAGGGAAAGTCCACTTGTGCACAGGAAGCAGGCTTTAGGTTTCCAGCAGCAACAGTGGTTTGTTTAGAGTAAATACAAGAGCAATGTCGGCTTGAGCAGCAATATCCTGCACGGCTGGGCTGCCAAAAAACAGAGCGCCACCTAGGTATGCCTTCATGAAATTAAATATCCAAATATGCTGCGAAACAAAACAAAATGACAAGCAAACTTAATTTCTTTCTCACACTGGAATCTGCTGAACCGCCTCACCTCTCAACACATCTGTCTTGTCTCAGGAGGAGAAGAGGAAGATGAAGGAGGAGATTGAAAGGAGGAGAGCAGAGGCAGCTGAGAAGAGGCAGAAGGTGGAGGACACGATGGACGGGGAGGGCAGACCCTTCAAGTGTGTCAGCCCTCGAGGCTCCTCTCTGAAGGTCGGTCCGCCATTTTTAACCTCCAACCTCTTCAACAGAACAATGTCAGTGCTGTTTTATTGGCCAATTGACCGTTTTGGCTCATAGTTATTGATGCTCCATAATATATATATATATATATATATATATATATATATATATATATATATATATATATATATATATATATATATATGTGTGTTGCTTTTCAGAGCTAGTTAGTCCTAGTATTCTAAGTTTGATAGTGAAAAATGTGAAATCAGACTGATTTTGTTTGAATGAAACCCTGTTTGGCTGCTAAACTTTCCAAAATCAAATAAAGATCATGCCAGAGCTGCTAACGTTACCCTACGCTCTTATTATTGTAGCATTATTTTATAGTAGCTCTCACTACAGCCTCCTGCATAGCTAAGCTATGATAAGACAATGGCTGCTCGAGGCAGGGCTTTAGTCAATTAATCAGACAATTTTTTCATAAACACAGATTTTTCATTCCAATATTTTAAACAAGTGAAACTATAAAAAACCGGTGCCTTTTTTTCTGTCTGTATATAAATCCGTCCAGTACAGTTGTCAGCAAAATGGATTCGATACAATAGTTCTCCAAAACCTGCAAATCCCACTCATCCGGCAGTGCAGCAAAGCTAAAGCTAAACATTCAAAATATTTGGAGAGATTAAGTGCCAGATGACCTGCTCCTGCCCTTCTGACCTCTTTTAGCTCTCTGTATGAAGTGTTATCTAGAAATAGAAAAACCCTCAATGAACTAGGGGGAGAACTGGCATGTTTTTCTGGGTTTCATTTCGCTGTTCACTTTGAAATTCTGCTGACATGTCAACCTGTTTGTCACAACTAACGCTGCAATAGGAAAAGCAGCCTGAATCAAAGCCAGCGAGTGGCCCTCCCCACCTCACCCAAAGATAAACGTTTGTCACGGCGAAGGAACGTTTCATCAACTCAAATGTGAATAGATGTTGCCAACAGCCAACTCCCACACGCTGGAAATCGAGGGGGATTTTCAGCCACTGGAGAAAATCTAATTAGTGACAGTTAGCAGGAATATCCATCTGGCCCGTCCTGGTGAGACTCCAGATTCACGGCTGAAAACAGGCCAGAGCTACATTCTCATGCTGCAGAAGTTAGGCCTACTTTCTGAAACCTCGATACAGTATTGCGCATGTGCAACTCTCAGCAGAAATGAGAACGAAGCAAAATAGTTCACTCTTCAGCCACTTTAATCATCAGCTCCGGAAAAAAAAACCCAATGCTGTACGAAAAATCAATGACGGAAGCTGACGAGTGAGCCATCTCGCTTCTTTCTCAGCTCTGCTGAGACTTGCTCATGTGCGGTTTGGATCAGGCAGGTGCAGGAAATTTGGCAAAATGTTCCACTTGTGAATCCCAGCAGTAAAACAAACATGTGTTTTTAACACACTGGCATTGGAACGGTACTCTGTGTCAGCTAATACTCAAGTTCAGGTGTCATAAAATCTCTATTCGGTACGTCACAGCACACCAGTGAAATGCCAGCATGTACGACTTGGCTATTTTAATAATTAATGTAAACAAGCAAACGGGTGAAAGAACATTTCTGCTCACATGTGTGGAAGCTCTGACTGTACTGGAATCGATCACTTTGTTTGTGGTCAGTTTTGTAAATAATGTTCAACTGTGATTTTCCACCATGCTGCACTCGCCTCACAGACACAACTTTACTTTGTGGTGATGTTCACCGTAGGTGCAGCTGAGTGTGTGTGTGTGTGTGTGTGTGGGCATCTGTCTGTTTTACTTTTCATACACTACACTCTGTGCTGAGTGTATGAATTGTTGCTTTGCAGTGTAACCCTTTTTGTTTTTATTTATGTGACACTATTACCCCGGTATAATGCGGTTGCATTGTATATATTGTCCCCCAACCCAGCGCGGGCAGTTCTTAGACACCTGTCAAACTGTCGTTTTTTAAAATTGCATGCATGCCATTGAGAACATACATTTCTTTTCTTCATTGATTTTTTTTTTTTTGCCCAACTGTCATATTGTGACTAAAACATCAACAACAGTGAAACATGGCAGCAATCACCTCCCCAGTGGAAACACACCGTCCCGGGAGCTCGTCCCACATGTTATCAGCAGTAGACCAGCATCACCCTGCTCTGTGCTGGAGATAAAGCACACGTGTTCTCCGTGAGAGAAGGACAGAGCGACGGAACGAAGGACAGGCTGCTGGGATGCAGGAAAGCGATTAGGGTTAACAGGATTACTGTAACTGTGTTCGGATGGCTACGGCTCTTTAAAACGCGTCTCCAAATGGGGAATTTCCTGTCGGGGAGTATTTTGGGAACTCCCACATTCGGTAGCAGCCGATCGTAACGTCCCTTTTCACGGGGGGGAGTTTCGTCTTTTGTCCGTTTAGTGGGGTTTTTGTGAGGGTCTAAGGAACCGTGCGTTGCCCCCTCTTTTTTTTGAGAATATCATAAACAATCCTCTGAGTCTCCCACAATCCAACAGCACATAGCGGAAAAAAAACTTGCTGTGTGCGCGTGCGTGTGCGTGTGCGTGTGTGTGTGTGTGTGTGTGTGTGTGTGTGTGTGTGCATGCCTTTCAGAGCATTTTGCACAGGGAGGGAACAATTGCTTACATTGTGTGTTGCTGTTCAGAAGAATCCAGCATATGAATAAAAATAGACAAAATTACACATCCACCTTTAAAAGACTATTATTGGCAATTATTTAAGTTATGAACCATCTAAGGACCAGTAATAACTTGTGTGTCTACATATTGACTGAGATGAAACTACTCATTCTAATAAAGACATGATAGAAGCATGGAAATCAAAAGGAAGCTTAGTTTTAACATTTGTTTTGTCGTGGCTGAAGAGTGAATGGAAATGTGTTGTAGCGGTGTGTGCATATGAGGAACATCACTGCAATATTTATTAACCGAGAACTCTCATAACCTTTCTCAACAGATTGGGGAGAGGGCAGAGTTCCTGAACAAGTCGGCACAGAAGAGGTAAAAACATACTGAAGCATCATTCGACAGATCACGTTGTTCTTTTTCCCACGAACAAAGCTTTTAGTGGAGCATGTAAGCCTTGCAGTGCTGTTCTGCTGACTAGAAAGAAATGTACCCCAGGCTTTACGTCCCTCTTGGGGTTGCAAATGTCTTCTTCTCAAGGCAGTAAAGATGGCTGACCACACTGTATAATATGCAGAGTGGTCCCATGCTGTGTGTTCGCTAACCATTTGCTTCTGCCCAGCAGCACAGTGAAGGCGTCTCATTCTCCCATGGTGTCCAAGATCGACAACCGGCTGGAGCAGTACACTTCAGCTGCTCAGGTTAGCTTTTCCTCGACTGTAAAATTGCAAAAATGTTCAAGCATTTTGGCGGTATTGTGACATCAGCGCGGGTGACACATGACATCAGTCTTATTAAGTTTTTATCTCTGTGTCATGCAAAGCATTTGCACTGTCTCGCTTGGGATTACAAGGCACATCTTTATAGCAAACATTAAAAATGTAACAAGACTTCTTGCAGGAACACAGACACAAAACCAATAGACAACTATCAGGCATTACATGTACTGCTATATACTATAAAATGACATGTATTTATGTGCACATTTCAAATAGATTGGATACAAATAGCAGAAAGATAAAAAAGAAGCGGAGTTCATCCTCATGTTTTCCTCGTCTCCCATGCTTTAAAATAACAACAATTATAATAACAAATAAAATAAGTTGCCGACTTCAGTATTTCATATGTGAATAGCCAACTCGGTCTTTGTGCATCTTCCATTTTAAAATAAATCAATTTCTTCTTTTGTTACATTACTGAAGGTATTGTGTGGTTCCCAGTCAGAAACACAATAGAAAACTAAATAAAACTTGTCTGTCAAAGCCAGATAACGGGGCTAAGGCTGTCAACATCATGTGTCAGATAGCAAATAACGTAATGTTAATCAGATTTGAGCAACATGGCTGAGACAAATCTATAGAATCCTGTACTTACTTAAGACTTAAGATTCAAATGTCCTGATCTGATTCCATTCTTGGTTCCTTTTCTGAGCCTAAATGTTGTATCACACACACACACTAGTCATTTCTCACATTCATCTCGTCATGAACAGCAGCTCAGTCGTTGTTGTCGACCGGTATCTGAGCTTTGATCTGAACAGCCATCTCTGCTATTCACCACTTTGTATCAGCAGAGGGAGAACAAGGAGTCTCGATCCCCTCGCTCTGGAGCAGTAGATCTCCCCATGGTCACAGACAGCATGCGGAGCATCAAGAGCATGTGGGAGAAAGGCAACGTGTTCGGCACACCTGGAAGTGGCGGAAGCCCGTTCAAGGTAAGAGATGAGGTGGTGGAGGATGTGATATCGTTGATGAAAAGTTGTGTGAGCAGAGAGAGAGGAAAGAGCTCAATTCACTGGCACTTCCTGCTCTGCCTCGTTGCTGATGACGACCAGGCTCAGTTGACCTCTGACCCTATCCAAACAGGAAGCAGCTGTGATGAAGACAGGCGTGGCGGGTCGCATTAACGACTGGCTGAATAAAACCCCGGAGGGCGGCAAAACGTCAGGAGGAAGGCCAACGGTAGGTCGCTGCTGCCAGGAAGTACAGTACGTGTACTGCTCAGAGTCCGACATACAACAGCTACTTTAATGGACCTGCATTATGGTTCTTTAGATATGTGTCGATTTCAAAGATATTTTTCTTTAAATCTGAGGATCTAATATCTACTTTAAAGACCCTGGAAAAAAAAAAGGAACAATTTGCTCCCAATGAGGAGAGAGTTATGCAGCGGCCAAAAGAAAAGGCGCTGCACCCAGTGTCTTTGTGAGCACTCTGGCCTTTTTGTTCAGGGCGGGACTCTTATGAACTACGAAAATGAAGCAGAAGCTTGTTTTTGTCCTACAGATTGTGAAACACACCCGCATCCTCCTCGCTCTACGGCTGTCAGATCATCCTCGTACAAAGTATGAGGGCAAGCATCCTCCGGTCGGTGCTCATGGTGAAAGAAGAAAGTCAAACAAACTGACAGCTTAAATAGATAGTAAACCGCAAAGGGGGGGGGATGGTACACCGGCAGTTAGAGTGGTGATATTAACCCATGCTTCACGAAAAAAATGCTTTTTTTTGCCAGAGAAAAACGCGATATGGACACATTTAAAATAATATTCTGTGCTATTCTTACTGGTTTGAAGTGGGACTCAGTTGGAACAATGTGATGAACCGCGCTTGTGCTTGAAATTGAGACAGAATACATTAGTGCAGTGGTTCTCAAACTGTTTCTGTCGCGCCCCACTTTGGAGGAAGAAAAATGTTCATGCCCCACCGCCCCAACAAAATTGTAACAAAATGGTCCATGTTGAATTTTTATTGGAACAACATTTTGTGACTCCTCCGTCTGTGCTTTTTCAAATAAAAGAATAAAGAAAATTGCAATCACTTTTAAGTAAACCAGATTGCTCCATCAGACAAAAACAAATAAAATGTTAAATTACTTTGTTAGAACAATGCAAATAAAGTTATAGCCGTGCAAAAAACAACTTCTATAACTAAACTAAACTATAACAAAAAATAGCTTCTTGCAATTGGCTGCAATTAACCTGTTTTGCACTAAATATCTTTTCAAGATAACAATAAAGTGCAACCTGTGAACAACTAAACAAAACAAGTTTCATACGATCCGCAGCTAGTTTTCAGACATAAAACAGACTGTTTTTTTTTTAAATACAAAAATTCTGCATTTCCCCCTGCGCCCCACCTGTAATACCACCTGTAATACCACCTGTAATACCACCTGTAATACCACCCTGTAATACCACCTGTAATACCACCTGTAATACCACCTGTAATACGCGCCCCACAGTTTGAGAACCACTGCATTAATACGACATTTACTTTGTTCAAAACGTTTTAAAAAGCTCACTGTTATCATTTGTATGTGTCTTAAGGATTCAGTGACCCTGTAACATCTGAACTGCAGTCATGATGCAGTACTCTCCCTCCTATATCAGCCCATCATCATCATTATTATTATCATTATGTTTTGTACTGCAGATATTTAATAATCATTTGTAAATGATGCCGGTTGAGATAGTGTCCGTCTGGCACCCCCAGGTGGCCACAAAGTAAAGAAGCGTCTCCAGTGTCTGAGCTTGCTCCAGTCCGCTGTTACATGTGTCATGGCATACATAGAGAGTGCATGTAGATATTGAGGACTTGGCATGAGTTTTGTATACAGTGTCACTTAAGCATTTTATCTTCAGCTTATCATAAGCTTTTTTTCTCAGTCCGGCTCATGTGTGTGGCTCCATGCCAGCGTCATCATGCCTCTCTCCACTCTTAATCGTATTTCACACAAATATTTATGTTGGAGCTTTCCATGTCGCAGATTTCGGCTTGTGCTCAAAAAGGTAACACGCAGCAGGAGAGGCTGAGGATATGAAAGAGCGTGTCCAACAAGTAAATATTTCCATCAGACTTCGAAAAACTGGAACTCTTTTGCCGAAGCTTTCAAACATACGGAGTGTCTTGAAGAAGAATTGCCTCAGACCCGTAGTGAGAGTGCTGTTTTCCACTTCCTTTAGACAAACACCTCTCTGCTTGACCTTTGCTCTCCTTCCTCGAGCTCTCGGCCCTCCTCTGTCATTCCCTCTCCTCCACACCTCAGATACTGTGTCATTGTCGCATAATGACAAACTATTTTCAAATTGACCTACAAACGCTGGGCCCTCTGAGCACCGCTGATGTGATGCTTTTGTCTTTGCCTCTCGTTCTCTGCCTTCCCTTCTGACAGGACCTGAAGCCGGTTGACGTCACCAACAAGAGGAGTCTATGGGAAAACAAAGGTTCCTCTCCAACCAAGGTAGCTAGTTTCTATTTAAACTATTCCCGAGTGTCACGCTGAGGACTTTGTATGGCGATGATCAGTGTTTCGCTCTCAAACATCTGGGAAAATCCAAATGAGCATCCAGATGTAGTTTTAACCATGCCAATTTGGTTTGTGGTCTTAAAAGGATTTCCTGTGGTTTTTCACAGTTTTCCAGATGTCAATCAAGGGAACGTTCTGTTAAAGACATGGTGTAGGAATATTGTAATTATAATAATAATCTCAAGATCTTGACGCTGGTGTGGCAGGAAATCGGAGTAACATTCACTCATGTTTGTTTTTGTTTTAAAGAACTCTCATAGCTAGTTGACCTCGCCGTTTAATCTGGAATAAGCCTGGAGAGGTAAAGGTGTAATTGTTCCATGTTTCTTCAAAAGCGCTTATCACACAATGACCTCATGCTATGCTGTCACACTGTCCACTTTTTTGCTCTGTGTTGTTGGCAAAGCTCTGCTCTGTTCTGCTGTGGTTGGACGCTGCTGCTTATTTTAATCACAATGATTATATCTTTAGAGTTTCGGTCCACAGTATTTATGATTTGAAGAATGTGCTGTGGCATGCTCTCTCTCTCTCTCTTTCTGAATATTATTCAAGTCCCTTCACACACAAACTCACAACCTTTCAGAGGACGTAATTATGTGCATTTTGTAAACGTTGAGCGATAAACATCAATTGCTTTCCAAAAAAGCACATTTAGGAATGAAACCTGTAAAGCGTGTGTGACAAATGTTCCAAGTGCTGTAAAATAAAAAAGGAACAAAGAGAACTTATCAACGAAGGTCATCGTTAAGCCAATTTTAAAGCCTCGCGCCGTCGACTCCATTAACACCCGTAACTTGTTAAAGCTGACTCAACAAAAACCAGAAGATTACAGTTCCGTGTAAATTCTGCGTCGTTAAAAAAACCCCTTTCAACTGCAGTCTGAACGCTTTTCACAAATGGCTGCATCACATCACCGCTCCCTCTTCTGACAAACCACAAATCACCGCTCTCAGTCCAACTTCACGTGACTTTATATCGCCCTAATGGAGAAGCTGTTTACAGCATTCTTTACAAGGAAGACGCCTCGCTGAGTTGGACAATGGCTGTTTGACATTATTGAATCACTGTTATCACCTCACATTCTCAAACAAGTCTGGCTAAACCTGACATGAATACATTGTCTTATCGCTATTTTTCAGACATAGCTAAAGCTGTGTTTGTAGAGCTGCAACATAGGACTGAAGCCCCACATTTTAAATAGACAAATATGTCCCACCTACCCACTTAACTTTAGTATAAACCTTCCTTCCTTCCTACACTGGTAGCAGTGTGTCCCTGCAGCCAACAGCTGCCGTGCGGACCGGAGGCTGTGGTCCGCCACAGTGAGTAGTTGGGTTGGAGGGCACCAGGCGGCGGTCTGCACTGACGTAAAACAGGCCCTGGAAAGGAAAGGTAGCGGTTCGCGGCCTTGTCATTAGCTAACCGTGCTATGCTGTGATGTCAGGGAAGGCAAGATGAGCGGGCTAATGATTGTTGAGGCAGACCTGGATAGGTTCAACAGTCTAGGTGGAAGTGTGAGCTCGGAAGTGGTTCTAGGCCCTTTCTGCTTTGACTGTAGGCTTTGCAAGTCTGTTTCGCTACCTCTCTGCGTCTGTCTTCGTCGTTGCCTCCTCGTCACCTTCCTGTTCTTCGTGTCTTGCAGGTGGCAGGCAGAGGGGAGACCAAATCAGTCGCCAACGGTGAGTTTTTACAAGGCACCCGAAGGGTCAGCTTGTAACTGTAAAGCTCGTTAATGTGTGTGCAAGAGAACACACAAATGGGCGGGCGGACATGAGAGCATGCATACTGGATGGAAAACTTGTGGCTCCAACATTTCAACTTTTCAGAATCTGTGAAATGACACCTTTTTCTAAGCTTAGCTGCAGTCCTTTTTTACTCTTTTAGTTGAAGTAAAAACATAGAAATGACCAAAATGAGTTGAAAGGTTTTACCCAGAAAGTAACCTACTTGTACTTGTAGGCAGCCTACTTGCTGACAATACACAGGCTGAGTTGAAAGGGAAGCTCTACAGTCTGAAAGAAAGGGACAGAGATTGTAGACAACCTGATTCCACCAATATCCAGGTGTCTCACGGACATGATCCCTCACTGGCCTCTCACCAGCAAACATGTCCAATTGTTTGTTGGGAGAAATGTCCCAGGACTTTTACAAGGCGGTAATTGTTTCAGAGACTGGAGGTATGACCTTCTCGATAAGTGTGCCATCTCGTCCCTGGAGCTTTGATTTATACGCCACCATGTGTTACAAAACCATCACAGCCTTCCCCGCAGTCTTTTTCAGTTCGCTGTTTGGCCGCCTCACCGTTTTAGGATGCCACTTAGGGCATTGCTTGCTATTTTAAAATCCGAACTGAGCGCCGCCTCCTCCTCCCTTTGTTCTCCCAGCAGGCAAAAGAGGGGCTTTGGCCTTGAGCGAATCTCTACATGTGGGTTGTTCAGCGCACAGCATTACACACACATAAATACACACCAATTTCACCTCTGTAAAACCCACTCAACAGCCATCTTGACGCCACTCAAAGCTTTCAGCTTTGCCACTCGTGTGCACCTCAGCTTGTGCTGCTCAGGCTGCCTCTCGTGTTACGAGTGGGAGAGGCAGTGTTCCTCTGCCAGGCTGATTTGTCACAATCATTGCTGGTATTTTGGAGATTAGCACACCATCACAGTCTGACTCAGAGGATGACCGAAGGCTTTGTATGGTTTTTGTAATTTAGTAGTTGGCTGCAGAAGCTTGCAGACATTTGAGACCACATGTGAGTTAGCAGCCTCACACTCTCCACATGCCAAAATATCTCTCTCAAAGTTGTTGAGAGAAAGTTGTTAATAAAATTGTAATTTTAATAATTCTGACCCAGAAACAAAAGCTGTAAAAATCATTTTGATTCGTAGTAAAAAAAAAGAGAGAAAAAGATTGGGAGAGCTGAGGGTCTTTTCTATTAAGTTTGACAGTCAAAGTTTTATTAAAGCGGGCATAGCGGCCTTTAAACTTTAAACTCTTAGTCTTTAAACTCTTTGTCACAAGGCCAGAGTTGTTAACTCACACCTGTCTGCAGACTTGTAGTGACGCCGCTGATGGACTCGTGTTGTGTCTTTCACCAGGTATGGGACACTAATGTCTTGAAGGAGCCACTGAAGCTGGGGACCACGACAATCCAAGACTCTTCCTTTGACTTTGTCTTAAGAACCAAATAATGATTACACTCCCAAGAGGAAACCCAAGAAAACGGAGGGACAGGAGAGACGCTGTCCAAGCACTGTACCGAAACAGCATCATATCTTTGTACGGTTGCCACGTATAGTGCCTTTGCACAATGATTCTTGCTTTCTCAAAGAAACTAAATGCTGTGAAATTTGGACATTTGTAATTACTATTACTTCATAGAATCCTGTCAGGAAGAAAAAAATAATTAAATTTAGATTTATCTGTTGTACTCCATGTCGACAGTTTGGATAGAGACGGAATAGAGGAGTTCAAAGTTTCCACATTCCAAAGAGATGGGTGCAATCGGTTCTCTCCCTCATACAGTACATCTTCCATCTCTTTTTTTTATTTATATTTAAAGCAAAAGCTTCACACATTGCTATTTTATTCAACGTTCACCAGTTCAGGATAGAAATATAAGCACTTCTAGAATTTAGCTGATTTCACTTTTATTATTGTCTTACCAACAGTGCAGCAATGGTCTGAGTAATATATGTTAGCACATGTGATGTTTTGAATATGACCTATCATACTGTATCTTATATAACATTTTTATACTCATTACAAAAGGTATTTTTGCTTCTTTTTTTGTATCCAGAACCGTTTCAACAACAGGCAGTTGATTTTGGTGGTAATAAGAGTGTTGGATATTCAGAAGGCCATTATGACTTTTATTATCCTTTGTGTTATTTTATTTATGTTTTAATGTGTTTTGTCCTTTTCTATTTCTCGCTGTTTTTGTAGCTTTTGTGCCTGTTTGATCACTTTAAAATCTTCAGACATTCCTCTTAAAAAGCAGGTGGACAAGGTGCCTTCGCTGTAGGTTTTACAATGTAGGAAATCTGCAAACCAACCCTCTTTTTTTTTTTTTTTAAGAATCTACCTTCACTTCGAATAATTACGAACTTCTTTATTGCCTCTATGCACACTCTTTCGCTCAGCGATCATTTTCTAATAGATACTAGTACAATACAAGGATATTTACCACTATGTTAGTCTTCTGGTCTTATGATTGCAATCAAAACATGTATGACAGCTGAGGTAAATGATAGCCTCAAATCAACTCAATATGATATTAAGACTTATGATTTTCATGTTTATTTTTCACTGATGTGGTCTTAAGTAGCACATTCCCTTCGATAGTTTTTGCGCGACAAGCTTTGATGATATTATTGGTTTGCCAGGGCATTACATTGATCAATGTTACTGCTCAAAAGTCTGACAATCACATTCCATGACTCCTGAAAAGAGCAGGGGAGCTTGACCAACATATTTTAAATGTGATTTAATGTGACATTTATGTTCTGTTTTTAATACAGTGGTTTCATAATGTTTTTTGTTTTGTTTCTACAACCTTTTGTCCATTTTATGTTTTTTAAAGTTCTTCCATGTTTAACCAGACACTTGTTTGTGTAGCGCAAAGCCTATACAAAACACACTATCTGTAGCCTCTCTAAACACTCCCAATGTCATACAAGTGGGCAGTTTCCAACTGGATGAATGTTTTAAACATTGTACGCTTCACTCAACAACAGCAATAAAGACATTGAGGTATTCCACATTGTGCATTCATTTTCTATGTTTTTCCCAAGCAACATTTTCTTTTCCTCATGCTACTTTAAACAGAAAACCCTGGTGGCTAAACGCACTTAACCCAGTAGAGTAATTTATGAATAAATATAAATCTGGATTAATGATGCTGTTATTTAGCATTATTCTCACATTTAAGCTCAGTGGCTGAGTGCGAGTGCGTTTTGTCGTTTCCAATCTATTGCACTTGCCTGGAAAGGCCTACAAGCTCGCAATGTTAAGTGCCTTCAGGGCTCTAAATTGGGAAATCAACAATGCGCATGCCCGACGTCTTCGGTAACGAAAGCTACACATCTGATGCCACGTCGGGCTGATTGCCTGTTGCACCGCTGCAATTTGATTGGCTGTTTGCCTGCTGTTGCCAGCAGGTGCCCTCTTGACCAGCCATGTGGATTATCTCGTACAGTACACACGTGAAAGTTTATCTTTGTAAGAAAACCGTAACATGAAACACTTCGGTGCCCACCTGCCGCGGGATATTTTTTATAAACCAAACCACTTGTAAAATAATGCACATTTAACGTGGAGTGGTTCTCGGGGGTGAAAATGGCTAACGGCTAGCTTTGTCAGATAAGACAGCGTGTCGCTTCCGGTGTGTGCTACTCGGAGAGATGGCACCATGGACGTGTAAAGAGAAGAATATCTATGACGGCGCAGACGGAGATTTATTTGAGGTAACGTGAAATGATATGCACACTGTCGGGATATCACGTGTGTTCGTTTGTGTGGGATATGTGACATAATGCCCTGAGTTCAGGTAGCCAACTGTTAACGTGACTTTGTTAGTGTTGGCTAAGTTTGGCTTGTGATTGTTGGTAAAGAAAGAAAATAATTTTATAAACTAAAATATGAATCACTTAATCAGAAAAAGAATCAACAGTAAGACCAATAGCTGAGTAAAGCCCTTGTAGCACATACCATGTAATGACACATTTGGGAGTCATATAGTCGAGTCCTCTGCTGCCTTCAAGCGCTCCCAGAACTATTGTAATAATTAGCTTGTGTTCAGGATTCCGTCATAATCAAGGTGTGTTTGGCATTCATCTATAACCTCTGTTGCATGCCTTTTCTACTACACTCAGAATTAAGCAGGAAGCAGCTGTGTGCTGTCTCAATCCTCAAGAAATGAAAACAATTAAACAAATGCTTGACAGGATCTGTTTTGTTTTTTTTCCACCCCAGACTTTGGGATCAAGTTGTATTTCCAAATTCTGGCCTTGAATGTGGCAGATTACGTGGAGCACTTGAAGGCAGCATTCCTCTCCAGGTGTAACTCATCTTCTGCCTCCAACAATAGAACTGACAACCCCACCAGTCACAGAAGAGATATGTGGTCACATGATGGACAGAGTTGTATTAAGTGTGCTTTTTGGACGGGAGGGGGGGGGTGATGATTGAACTTGTGTGCGTCTGGATGTGAAAGAATCCGACCTGAATTGGCTGCTAATCCTATCTCTTCCTACAGGAGGTAAGATCTGAACGTGACCTCTCTGCACGACGGCAAAAAAGGTCAAGAAATGCATTCTTTGAATTGACTTTGAAGTACACTTCATGTTTTGCCATTTCTAATGAAACTGAAATGTTCATTTGAACTGAATTCTGTCGTCTGAGATTCCTAAACCTCCTCAGCATGATCTAACAAACTAGCTGTTACTCCTACCAAGTCACCAACGCTGAATTAGATTGGTCAGACATTTTTTCTAAGTAGAGTCTTAAAGATTTTATGTTTTTTCGTTCATGCGTTCTGATCCGAGCAGTGCATATAGTGGTGAGGAAGGTGCCGAGCTCGCCCCTGAGACAGCTGCGTTGGTAGCATGCTTCAGGCTTTGACTAATACTGCCTAATGCCCAAACCAGCACCCGCAGCATTCCTGCCGCTGTCAGACTGTGTTATTTCACGGTTCCAGCCAGACGGGGACTGACCGCATGCATTAAAGCAAATACACGTTTAATACCCCAGCCATGACAACCGTCATACACTGTGAATTCTTTCTGGGTTTCCAGTCGGTGCTTTTTCTCCAACCAGATGGTATTCCTCTATTATTCAGTCTTTCTCCTCTTCACATTTCTCTTTCCTCGTCCGTTTGACGTCAGCTGCTCCATCCGATCACGCGTGTAACAACCGCACAGGGACCCCAGGCACCACACTTTTTGAATTTGAGCAGATATGTAACAGAAGTTGAACAGAAGCGTGACTTTAGACAGTAACCATATATATAGTGAATTTAATGTGCAGCTGGCCCTTTGGAACGACTCTGAAAGAGAGAACAGGAGCGTAGCCAGGCGGGAGGAGGGGGGTCAGACCGGGATCCAGCATCACCCCTTCAGTATATCAAATAAGTCAGTGTTGTTAAATCTGAGATACAACTTGATTAGCGTTAATGTTTAAGAAGCAAGACTTCTGAGATGCATTAAGTACAAAGCTCCCCAACCAGCAGCTGACCAAACCGCAATGACAAAAATAGCCCGTCTGAATGCGGGACCCTGCTCATTGATTTACGGCGAGGTGAGCCAAACCTATTGTCTGGAGGAGTAACTCCACACCTGTTGAAAAGCACACTTTATTCTTCTTAAAAATAGACCCTCGCTCCCCTCCACCGTTCAGCCCACTGACACCGCTTTTTACGATGCGAGGATTTATAAGCCCGTGGAAATGAACCTTGTCCAAGGGTTGTTCTGACACGTAACTTATATATATACAGAGCCTTACCATACAGAGCCTTATTGACCTTGGCCGCAAACACCCAATGTTGTTCCTTTTTAAAAAAAATAGATTGGAATTTATCCTCAGAAATATACTGTATGTAATGCAAATGAACATGTTTTATTTTTTATGGATTTATGTGTACTCCAGTGACTTAGCATTGCACTTTCATTAAGTTGGCAGACTTGTGAGAAGCGGATAAAGATAATATATTGACACTTTGATGAATAAGCTGCTTTGCTTTCTTGTGGAGAGTTTGGGAAGATTGATAGCACTCATGTCTGTCGGTCTTTAATATGAAGCTATAGCCAGGAGCGAGTGTGTAGCGAAGCAGAAAGACTGAAAACCAGCAGCTAGCCTGGCTCTGTCCAAAGGCAACACAAATCCACCTAGCAGCACCTCTAAAGCTCACGAATTAACATGTTATATATTGTTTGTGTTGTTTTTTACAGGGGTTTATGTGCTGGACTATTTCCTGCGAATTTTCCACAATATCGAGACAGATCAAAAACGGAGCCTAACTTTTAGTCCAGAGTGTGGCTCAAGCTCCTAAAACGCCGGTTCCTGCATTTCTCACAATGCGAGTCAATCGTCTTTTGTTCGACAGCATAAAGCCTCCTGACTTTAGAAAGCTCCTCCAGAGCCACGGGGCCCATCATACAACTGTTCTCACGGGTTGAGTACAGGACTCCTTATGGAAGCCCATTTCCGGCCACTGTGATGAAAAAAAAAATAAAGATCCTGGAAGTCAATATAATGAGAAACCGTCTCAAAATAATGAACTTAACATCTCATAATAGTGAGTTAGTATCTCATAATGATGGCTTAAAAAGGCAGCTTGTCCTCCGGTGGAACAGGAGCGACGGACCACTCCAGGGATCGGCACCGCTGAACCACATCGGTATCCCGTCCCAGTCGGGCTGACAGAGGAGAAGCTGCCTTTCCAAGTCCTAATTATGAGATAGCAACTCATATTTATGAGATAGTAAGTCATATTTATGAGATAGTAAGTCATTATTTTGAGGAAGTTTCTCATTATGACTTACTGGATCTTTAATTATTTTCATCACAGAGGTGGAAACGGGCTTCCATAACTCCTCGTGACAAACTGATCTTCGTGTTAAACTGTTAGAATGCCCTTTAACTAGACCTCTACTGTGTCGAGGCTTTTTGATACTCCAATCAGATTTCCTCCCCCCCCCCCCCCCCCTTTTTTTTACAGAGTAATAAGCAGTTATGCATGAGTATCAGGCTAAATCACACTCGTTGCGATGGACATTTATTGCAGCGTTCTACTTCAAAGCCTTTCGAGCGCCTGGAAAATTGTTTACGGGCGTGCAGATCTGAGCCAATATGACACGCGTGGCTTCAGATGCACGAGTCGCTCCCTGACGGACTCGTGCGGTCCTGGTACTTTCAGTGCTGTTCAGACTCCTGTCGGCCGCCTGCAGCCTTGATCATTGCCAAGAGGAAATGGCTGAGGATTAGCCCTGGAGCTGTTTAAAAGCCATGCGCCTCTGCTTTCAGTGCCCATGGTGGAATCATTTCAAATTCTACAATCGCTCCAATCTCTCAGCATGTAGCAACGTTTTTTTTTTTTTTTTGGGTTAGTTGTTTGTACAAATAATAAAAGCATAGAAAGGATAAATACAACCCATCTGTCCGAGGAACAATAAACCTCAAGGGCTTGTAAAAACATAAGTGGATAAGACAAAGAGGACAAACAACAATACATCACAGTGGGAACAACAAGAAAACACCAACACAAATATAACATCTTCTAATTATATTGATCCCAAGAGAACTCTGTCTGCGTTTGCGTCAGTTCGACAGCTGCATTAAAACTCCTGTTATCTGAAAACAAGTTCCTTAAAAATGTATCTCGTCCTCTGTGAGGTGAGTTGAATTGGTGATTCTTGATGTTTTGATTGTCTGCTTTCCTCTTTGTTTCAGGTAATTCAGATCCAAGATGTCTGGAGAAGAAGTAGTTGGGGAGATGCCGTGAGTACCTTCATTGCTTTTTCATTGAGTCTTTAGTGTTTTAAATCGACAGAAAGATCTGCGCTGAGTTTGACCAATCGCTCTGAAAGTTCATTCCCTTCACTTTTCTATTTCAGGGAGGAAGATGAGGAAGGTGAGGAAGGCTTTGAGAGCATTCACTGTGTTTTTGAAAGCAAAATGTCACTTTCAAGCTTCTGTTGCGAGACGTAGCTGACCTTATTATGTCTGCTCAGAGGTAGAAACCCAGCAAGAGCAAGGTAAAAGCTTCTGCATGCCTTCATGTGTGTATTGTGTCGTTTCCGTTGTGTCTACTGCTGTTGAGTGTTGTCTGTCAGTGATAAAGGCCGTGTACCAGGGTCAGGACTAAAAGGAGTTAATAAATGGTGACCAAAAAGAGTCACAATCTGTAGTTTGATTTTTGATGGAGGCTGAAAGGTTTTCCATGGAATCGTAGGTTGTGTGTGTTGTTTGGAAGGTAACACTTAATTTGACAACACTGTGAACGCTGTCAGCTTCTCGTGTAACCGTAGCTTTTTATCTAAATAACTTCCATCCTAATTTAGCACTGCAATGTTTGCTTCTAAATAATTCTGTACTGACAAAGGTTGCATGATGGGTTTCCTGAAGTGACTTCCCAGTCGAGGTTTAATGTACAAATAAAGCTTTTTATTGTAATGCATGCCAGTATTTGGTCAAATAAGCATTGTGATGTTTCCATGTCAAAGAATAAAAACGGTTATGAGCATCAGTGGTGGAAAGTAACTGAGTAAATTAACGCAAACATGCTGTACGTGTACAATTTTGATATTGATTGATGTTTTAATGTTACTTTTACTTAAATACATTTTAGAGGGAAATATTTAACATTTTACTCTTGATACCACTCTAGCCCCTCTAGGATTTTGACTTTTTCTATTGATGTATTTGTTCTTATACGTAAGCAAAGTATCAGATTACTTCTTCCACCACTAATTAGCATTGGATAAAAATAATTAAATAGTGATGTTAACAACATTATTCCTGTTTTGTTATGTGACTCTGCTTTGTTTTCTGCCACGCGACCGCTCACAGGCTCAGTTTGTAATCCCAGATCATTTTAGCTCTGGTCACAAAGACCTCAGCATTGCTTTCAGTGCATCCCAAGAGGCAATATGAGTGTTCCAGGTTTGACCAAATCCCAGCCTCAAGCTGTTTACCACAGGCTTATTGATCCACTAATCCATATTCTGTTCACTCAGTCATGGAGACACTGAAAGACGGTTTGTATGACTTGTTTTTGTCAGTAAATATTGTGTGTGTGTGTGGAACCATCTCTTCTTTTGTTGTTTTTTTGGCCAACGGTAACAGAATTTGGCCTCAATAGTTCTTGTTCTGTTCTTGTTGTATAGAAGTTGAAGAAGCTGTACCTGAAGTAGAAGGTAATTCTCCTCTTTAGCTATTACGTGTCATAATTCCATCAGTGTTTTTCTCGAACATATTTATATGGAAAAAGGCTCGATTGAATCGTTCACTTTATATGCAGTACTACACTGTGTGTGTAGTACTGCTCTTGTGCTGTCATAAATATTGCATACATACCCATTTTATATTGATGACACACCGACTCAGTAAAAGCTTGTGTGCTTTCCACCTGCACATTGCAGTCGAAGGCTTTTTTTCACCTCTTCATTAAAGATAATAGCTTTTTTATGTTGAGTAGTTGTGACATCTACTCAGACGCCATTCCTGTTTGCATGCAAGTAAAACTGAGCACTGATTGTTTCATTGACGAACAGAATATTGGTTTAAACATTTCTTTTTAATGTGACAATTTTCTAGAATGCATAAATGTCTATTTCATTTGAATCACATCATACTGAAGGTCTTGTTTATTTTATGTTTACAAAGAAAAGCTACCGTATACAATGAGACATTTAATGTTTTCATTATTTCACGTCGCCTTACAACCTCCTGGCTGAAGATGAAAAAGCTTTATTTTGTCATCTCTTATGTCGCATGTGTAAATTCTTTAACTTGAGTATATTTTGGCTGAATCGTTCCCCTGTTAACTTGTTGTTGCAAAGTCATGAACATCTACTGATTAGCTATTCTTGCATTTATTATGATCACTGCCTCTGATAAACCGCCTGTTCCCATTACTTCCACACAGATCCTGCAGAAGAAGGTAAAACACAGTCTCTGATCATACTTGCATGCATGGTGTGACTCTGGTTTGTGCATCCCACCATTTTTCACATTCATGTAGACCTTAGTGCTGAGATATTTTGGAAAATAGTAATGGTTCAGTCTTTTGAATTTCCCATCGGAGATGAATTCATGTTCATGTGGCGGTGTAATATGTTTCCTCATGCCTTTATATTTATTCTGATAACACACTTCTACAAAAGATATGCCTCCATTTTCTGAAAATATACAAAGCTTCCATGGCTTTGAACCCCTAGAGTAGTTACACCAACCCAGTATGACAAGGCATGCAGGAGCTGTTTAGACTTTCTATTTCTTCTCCTGACAGGCGAGAACATTTTTCATATGAAAATATATAAAGTAGATGTCTGACCTGTGTGAAACATGGAGTGAATTTATTTGTGTAACGTGTCCTTTGCCGTAGAGTCTCCAGCTGAAGGTACTTTGTGACTGTTACCGTTTAAAATGAATGTCCAGTGTCTTCACTTGTTCACTGGACAACTGCACTGTACAACACACCGGCTGCCAAAATACAGATTATTTTATATCCAACTTTGGGAGACAATGAAGAAACCGCCGACATATTTCGTGTACTCCATTTCAGAAAGCTGCTGGTACGCATGCTGCTCATTTTACTGTGTTAGACGTCATGCACAAGATGGATACAGACGGTTCATACTTGTGTTTTTGCAATAGAAAGTGCTGTTGCATGTCAGAATATTGACTAATAGCGTTATGAGCAAGAGTTCTTGTTCTAGTACTTTTGTCAGAATGTGTGTTGAGTGTATGAGCACTGCCATTTTATCTAATAAAGATCAGTTTGACACATCAGTTGAGAATTTGTAACTACAAATTCATGTTGAAACGAATTAATTAAAGAAAACAATGTAAATGAGTGTTTATAATATTCGAATCCTTCTTTTTTTATATCATAGATGACGCCAAACCCAAACCAAAGTAAGTCTAATGCCGTGTGAACTTGAATCTGTTTACATCAACCAACTAGTGGTTAACTGCTCATTTAAAGTTCGTCCTATTCTAACCCAGACATATTATTTTAGGGCATTTGCGCCACCTATAGCTGTGCCGAAGATACCAGAGGGAGGAGACAAAGTCGACTTTGATGTAAGTGATTGATTACATTTTAAGGGACATAGAAATATAGACACAACTTTTCTTGATTTTTCTGAGGTGTGTGTTTTTTGGTCTATATTGTATGTGTCTGAGTTTGTCTAGAATGTAGTCGTTTATAGTCAATACTTTGTTCAGTACTTTTGCTCAGTGGAAATGCAATACAAGCAATGTGCACGTGTAACTGCAGGACATCCACAGGAAGCGTCAGGAAAAGGATCTGACGGAGCTGCAGTCTCTGATCCAGGCCCACTTCATTCAGAGGAAGAACGACGAGGCGGAGCTCGTCACTCTCGTTAACAGGATCGTAAGTCTTCCAGGAAAGTGTGCCAGAACATTGTAGTTACATACCACCCAGTAAGCAATTTCAGTGTGTGTGTGTGTGTGTGTGTGTGTGTGTGTGTTTGTGGGCATGGATGAGCAGGAGAAGCGTCGTACCGAGAGGGCTGAGCAGCAGAGGGTCCGTGCTGAGCTGGAGAAGGAGAGAATGGCTCGTGTTGCTGTGAGTCCCCTCTAGTTGTCATCACATATTTTTCACGACATAACCACAAATATAATAATTAAACAGCATTCCATGAAAAATAACTGACACTCTGAAGTTTCACCTTGCTTCCTGAACACAATTAGGGTGTTGGGCATGTGTGTATCCTGCTGGGGAATCTTCTATGATAAATATAAACTCCAACCGGTGCAGTTTACTCATGTCATGTTACACGATTGCCTTGTGCAAGTTCATTTCAGCTCGGATGACATAGGTTTTGATGAACTTGAAGGCTTTTGGGGACTATTTATTTTCGTGTCGTCTGTGGCAAATATTTCTGCATCACATTTTTCTTTAAAGCTCAAAAGGTGGATCAAAAGACTTGTGTTTAATGTGAGGAGAGTCACTCATAGTGAAGAGCCTATTGTGAATTATCAACCAACTCTGCTGCTCCCATCAGCTTTAGTTATTTCTATTGCATATGTTTAGTCATTATTTTGGTTTTCGGCCTCGTAACTTTAACGACACTGTTTTGCGTCTCACACTCACACAACTCTCATGGCAGGAAGAAAAGGAGAGAAAGGAGCTGGAGGAGGCACGTAAGAAGCAGGATGACGAATTGAAGAAGAAGAAGGCTCTGACAAACAGGACTCATCAGTATGGTGGTGTCCAACAGAGGGTCAGTCATCACACACAGGAAAACTGTTTCTCATAATTGATAATATGTGAACAACCATCACTGAGATAAATGACAAAAGACAAAGACTGTTACCATGATCGTAAATACAGCATGTGTACAGCACTTGAATTAATAGGAAAAAGGATCAGAGATTCAGACTTTGTGGCCTTATATATTTTCTGTCTTCCATTCATTCTTTCTTGTTTTCTTTCAACACAGCAAGAAGGAAAGAAGGGCGCGAAAAAGCAGACGGAGAGAGAGAAGAAAAAGAAGATCTTGGCAGAGAGGAGGAAGCCTCTCAACATCGACCATCTCACTGAGGACAAAGTCAAGTAAGGACAATAAATTATGTTTTTACTTGCAGTCATGGTTCACAGTTCTGTAGACAGGCTAATGTCCACATTTTCAGTCTGATGCAGGGGATTTGTTTGTGAATAGACTTTCATCTACTTCCATTCTTTTTATCTTCGAGTTTTACAAGTATCAATACGGCCTTTCAGTTTTCTGTTACTGAAATACTTCCGGTTTTTGCTGTAAAGGGAGAAGGCCAATGAGATGTGGCAGTGTCTGGTGACGCTGGAGGCCGAGAAGTTTGACCTCTGCGTGAAACTGAAGAAACAAAAATATGAGGTAAGAACTTTGCCTTGATGTTCATGGGCCAACTGCTTTTAGAACGGTGTCAGTGTAAAAGTGTATCTGTAGATCTGGTTTGGAAAGTATGGAAATGTTTTTCAGAATGATTGTTTTTATGACATGTGAAGATGGATACAACTCATGTCTGTATGCTAATTAGGAACAAGCCAGGAAGCTTAGCTCAGCAAAGACTGGAAACAGGGAAACAGCGAGCTTAGCTCTGTCCGACAAAATAAAACATGTTAACTTGTGAGCTTTTAGACGTCCTGGTTGGCAGATTTTGCAACCTACAACTGTGTGCAATGTCATTCTATATCTATATATGTCACTACTGCCTTTTACAACAGTGTATCCTTTTTCAAACTTTAAATTCCAACTCATGTTTTTGTTTTTGCTGATATATTTTAGGAAACCTTTTTTCAACAGCTTAGCCAGGGACTGCAGATGTAAAATAGCATTTTGGCTAATTCTTGCATGTTTATACCATGTGTATTTATTAATTTGCACATTCCCTTTTCTCAAGTAAACTAAACCGCACTGACATTAGAGTGGTATAGATCTTCTTTTCTTTTCTCTTGGGAAAAAAATGTCTATTTCACAATATATCTTACTATGTTTACAAAATTGGGAAATGGTAGTACCGGTGTTTGTTGTGTTTATTTTTTTTAAATCAAATGAGATAAATATCCTATAATGTGGCTTTAAAGCCACAGACTACCTGGGGTAAAATGTTTATGACAAACATTGCAAATTGATGGTGCACAGCCTACAGCCCTGAAAAAGCCACAGAATGCTAAAGCTCTCCAAGTATGTACTGTGCTTTTTGAGTGGAAGATTGTCCGGAGGGTGCCTATTTAACATGAATGTGGCTTGACTTCCAGATCAATGTACTCCAGTCCCGAATCAATGAGCAGCAGAAGTTGTGAGTAACCGTGAATGAGGAGTGTGAGCCTCTTGCTTTGTAGTTTTGCTTTCTGTGTGTTGAAGAGCTACAAACCGAGCCTTGGACAGTGGAGCATGAAAAAAACGTATCGACCACTTAGTGACTGAGTCACAAACAGGTGAAACAAGATGTGTGTTGATGATGAAGTCTGCAAGAAGCTGCCATTAGGATTATTTGATCCAGCAAGAGAAGTCCCGGAAGTCAGGTATTTTGTTTCTACATTTAGTCAGTGATTCTTAAATGATGTTCAGTCAGGAAGACTGGAGGTGAGTCTCATCTGCAAAAATCATAGTACAGTATGTCATAAGAAATTCATTAAAGAAATGATAGTATATTGTGCCATAAAAATCCATAGCATAGTATGTGTTTAGATTGACCAAGCGAAACACATTTTTGCTTGAGAAGATGAGATCAGATTTAACTTTATATCAAATACAAAATTACGGTGACAGTTGAGGGGAAGAAGCTGTTCTTTTGCCTGCTGGACTAGGAATGCCAGTCATAGTACAGCATGTTGAATAAAGCCATAGTATAGTATGTCGAAAAAACGAAAAGACGCTCATAGTATAGTGTGTCGAAAAAACTAAAAGACGCTCATAGTATAGTGTGTCGAAAACACTAAGACGCTCATAGTATAGTGTGTCGAAAAAACGAAGACGCTCACAGTATAGTGTGTCGAAAATACAAAAAAACGCTCATAGTATAGTATGTCGAAAAAACTAAAAAACACTCATAGTATAGTATGTCGGAAAAGTCAAAGTATAGTACGTCGAAAATACAAAAAAACCCTCATAGTATAGTATGTCGAGAAAAGTAAAAACGCTCATAGTATAGTATGTCGAAAAAACTAAAAGACGCTCATAGTATAGTGTGTCGAAAAAAGTAAAAACGCTCATAGTATAGTGTGTCAAAAAAATAAAAACGCTCATAGTATAGCATGTCGAAAAAAGTAAAAGTATAGTACGTCGAAAATACAAAAAAACGCTCATAGTATAGTATGTCGAAAAAACTAAAAGATGCTCATAGTATAGTGTGTCGAAAATACAAAAAAACGCTCATAGTATAGTATGTCGGAAAAACTAAAAAACACTCATAGTATTAGTATGTCGGAAAAGTCAAAGTATAGTACGTCGAAAAAACTAAGACGCTCATAGTATAGTGTGTCGAAAAAAGTAAAAACGCTCATAGTATAGTGTGTCAAAAAAATAAAAACGCTCATAGTATAGTGTGTCAAAAAAAGTCAAAGTATAGTACGTCGAAAATACAAAAAACGCTCATAGTATAGTATGTCGAAAAAACTAAGACGCTCATAGTATAGTGTGTCAAAAAAATAAAAACGCTCATAGTATAGTATGTCGAAAAAACTAAGATGCTCATAGTATAGTGTGTCGAAAAAACTAAGATGCTCATAGTATAGTATGTCGAAAAAAGTCATAGTATAGTACGTCGAAAATACAAAAAAACGCTCATAGTATAGTGTGTCAAAAAAATAAAAACGCTCATAGTATAGTACGTCGAAAAAACAAAAAAACGCTCATAGTATAGTATGTCGAAAAAACTAAGACGCTCATAGTATAGTGTCGAAAAAAGTAAATAAACGCTCATAGTATAGTACGTCGAAAAAACTAAAAGACGCTCATAGTATAGTGTGTCGAAAAAACTAAGATGCTCATAGTATAGTATGTCGAAAAAAGTCATAGTATAGTACGTCGAAAATACAAAAAAACGCTCATAGTATAGTGTGTCAAAAAACTAAAAACGCTCATAGTATAGTACGTCGAAAAACTAAAAAACGCTCATAGTATAGTGTGTCAAAAAAATAAAAACGCTCATAGTATAGTACGTCGAAAAACTAAAAAACGCTCATAGTATAGTATGTCGAAAAAAAGAAGACGCTCATAGTATAGTGTCGAAAAAAGTCAAAGTATAGTACGTCGAAAATACAAAAAACGCTCATAGTATAGTATGTCGAGAAAAGTAAATAAACGCTCATAGTATAGTATGTCGAAAAAACTAAAAGACGCTCATAGTATAGTGTGTCGAAAAAACTAAGACGCTCATAGTATAGTGTGTCGAAAAAACGAAGACGCTCACAGTATAGTGTGTCGAAAAAACTAAAAGACGCTCATAGTATAGTGTGTCGAAAAAACGAAGACGCTCACAGTATAGTGTGTCGAAAAAACTAAAAGACGCTCACAGTATAGTGTGTCGAAAAAACTAAAAGACGCTCATAGTATAGTATGTCGAAAAAAGTCATAGTATAGTACGTCGAAAATACAAAAAAACGCTCATAGTATAGTGTGTCAAAAAAATAAAAACGCTCATAGTATAGTACGTCGAAAAAACTAAAAAACGCTCATAGTATAGTATGTCGAACAAACTAAGACGCTCATAGTATAGTGTCGAAAAAAGTAAAAACGCTCATAGTAGTGTCGAAAAAAGTAAAAACGCTCATAGTATAGTGTATCGAACAAACTAAAAGACGCTCATAGTATAGTGTGTCAAAAAAATAAAAACGCTCATAGTATAGCATGTCGAAAAAAGTAAAAGTATAGTACGTCGAAAATACAAAAAAACGCTCATAGTATAGTACGTCGAAAAAACAAAAAAACGCTCATAGTATAGTATGTCGAAAAAACTAAGACGCTCATAGTATAGTGTCGAAAAAAGTAAATAAACGCTCATAGTATAGTACGTCGAAAAAACTAAAAGACGCTCATAGTATAGTGTGTCGAAAATACAAAAAAACGCTCATAGTATAGTATGTCGGAAAAACTAAAAAACACTCATAGTATAGTATGTCGGAAAAGTCAAAGTATAGTACGTCGAAAAAACTAAGACGCTCATAGTATAGTGTGTCGAAAAAAGTAAAAACGCTCATAGTATAGTGTGTCAAAAAAAGTCAAAGTATAGTACGTCGAAAATACAAAAAACGCTCATAGTATAGTATGTCGAAAAAACTAAGACGCTCATAGTATAGTGTGTCAAAAAAATAAAAACGCTCATAGTATAGTATGTCGAAAAAACTAAGATGCTCATAGTATAGTGTGTCGAAAAAACTAAGATGCTCATAGTATAGTATGTCGAAAAAAGTCATAGTATAGTACGTCGAAAATACAAAAAAACGCTCATAGTATAGTGTGTCAAAAAAATAAAAACGCTCATAGTATAGTACGTCGAAAAAACAAAAAAACGCTCATAGTATAGTATGTCGAAAAAACTAAGACGCTCATAGTATAGTGTCGAAAAAAGTAAATAAACGCTCATAGTATAGTACGTCGAAAAAACTAAAAGACGCTCATAGTATAGTGTGTCGAAAAAACTAAGATGCTCATAGTATAGTATGTCGAAAAAAGTCATAGTATAGTACGTCGAAAATACAAAAAAACGCTCATAGTATAGTGTGTCAAAAAACTAAAAACGCTCATAGTATAGTACGTCGAAAAACTAAAAAACGCTCATAGTATAGTGTGTCAAAAAAATAAAAACGCTCATAGTATAGTACGTCGAAAAACTAAAAAACGCTCATAGTATAGTATGTCGAAAAAAAGAAGACGCTCATAGTATAGTGTCGAAAAAAGTCAAAGTATAGTACGTCGAAAATACAAAAAACGCTCATAGTATAGTATGTCGAGAAAAGTAAATAAACGCTCATAGTATAGTATGTCGAAAAAACTAAAAGACGCTCATAGTATAGTGTGTCGAAAAAACTAAGACGCTCATAGTATAGTGTGTCGAAAAAACGAAGACGCTCACAGTATAGTGTGTCGAAAAAACTAAAAGACGCTCATAGTATAGTGTGTCGAAAAAACGAAGACGCTCACAGTATAGTGTGTCGAAAAAACTAAAAGACGCTCACAGTATAGTGTGTCGAAAAAACTAAAAGACGCTCATAGTATAGTATGTCGAAAAAAGTCATAGTATAGTACGTCGAAAATACAAAAAAACGCTCATAGTATAGTGTGTCAAAAAAATAAAAACGCTCATAGTATAGTACGTCGAAAAAACTAAAAAACGCTCATAGTATAGTATGTCGAACAAACTAAGACGCTCATAGTATAGTGTCGAAAAAAGTAAAAACGCTCATAGTAGTGTCGAAAAAAGTAAAAACGCTCATAGTATAGTGTATCGAACAAACTAAAAGACGCTCATAGTATAGTGTGTCAAAAAAATAAAAACGCTCATAGTATAGCATGTCGAAAAAAGTAAAAGTATAGTACGTCGAAAATACAAAAAAACGCTCATAGTATAGTACGTCGAAAAAACAAAAAAACGCTCATAGTATAGTATGTCGAAAAAACTAAGACGCTCATTGTATAGTGTCGAAAAAAGTAAATAAACGCTCATAGTATAGTACGTCGAAAAAACTAAAAGACGCTCATAGTATAGTGTGTCGAAAAAAGTAAAAACGCTCATAGTATAGTGTGTCGAAAAAAGTAAAAACGCTCATAGTATAGTGTGTCGAAAAAACTAAAAGACGCTCATAGTATAGTGTGTCGAAAAAACTAAAAAACGCTCATAGTATAGTATGTCGGAAAAGTCAAAGTATAGTACGTCGAAAATACAAAAAAACGCTCATAGTATAGTATGTCAAAAAAATAAAAACGCTCATAGTATAGCATGTCGAAAAAAGTAAAAGTATAGTACGTCGAAAATACAAAAAAACGCTCATAGTATAGTATGTCGGAAAAACTAAAAAACACTCATAGTATAGTATGTCGGAAAAGTCAAAGTATAGTACGTCGAAAAAACTAAGACGCTCATAGTATAGTGTGTCGAAAAAAGTAAAAACGCTCATAGTATAGTGTGTCAAAAAAATAAAAACGCTCATAGTATAGTATGTCGGAAAAACTAAAAAACACTCATAGTATAGTATGTCGGAAAAGTCAAAGTATAGTACGTCGAAAAAACTAAGACGCTCATAGTATAGTGTGTCAAAAAAATAAAAACGCTCATAGTATAGTGTGTCAAAAAAAGTCAAAGTATAGTACGTCGAAAATACAAAAAACGCTCATAGTATAGTATGTCGAAAAAACTAAGATGCTCATAGTATAGTGTGTCGAAAAAACTAAGATGCTCATAGTATAGTATGTCGAAAAAAGTCATAGTATAGTACGTCGAAAATACAAAAAAACGCTCATAGTATAGTGTGTCAAAAAAATAAAAACGCTCATAGTATAGTACGTCGAAAAAAGTAAATAAACGCTCATAGTATAGTACGTCGAAAAAACTAAAAGACGCTCATAGTATAGTGTGTCGAAAAAACTAAGATGCTCATAGTATAGTATGTCGAAAAAAGTCATAGTATAGTACGTCGAAAATACAAAAAAACGCTCATAGTATAGTGTGTCAAAAAACTAAAAACGCTCATAGTATAGTACGTCGAAAAACTAAAAAACGCTCATAGTATAGTGTGTCAAAAAAATAAAAACGCTCATAGTATAGTACGTCGAAAAACTAAAAACGCTCATAGTATAGTATGTCGAAAAAAAGAAGACGCTCATAGTATAGTGTCGAAAAAAGTCAAAGTATAGTACGTCGAAAATACAAAAAACGCTCATAGTATAGTATGTCGAGAAAAGTAAATAAACGCTCATAGTATAGTATGTCGAAAAAACTAAAAGACGCTCATAGTATAGTGTGTCGAAAAAACGAAGACGCTCACAGTATAGTGTGTCGAAAAAACTAAGACGCTCATAGTATAGTGTGTCGAAAAAACGAAGACGCTCACAGTATAGTGTGTCGAAAAAACTAAAAGACGCTCATAGTATAGTGTGTCGAAAAAACGAAGACGCTCACAGTATAGTGTGTCGAAAAAACTAAAAGACGCTCACAGTATAGTGTGTCGAAAAAACTAAAAGACGCTCATAGTATAGTATGTCGAAAAAAGTCATAGTATAGTACGTCGAAAATACAAAAAAACGCTCATAGTATAGTGTGTCAAAAAAATAAAAACGCTCATAGTATAGTACGTCGAAAAAACTAAAAAACGCTCATAGTATAGTATGTCGAACAAACTAAGACGCTCATAGTATAGTGTCGAAAAAAGTAAAAACGGTCATAGTAGTGTCGAAAAAAGTAAAAACGCTCATAGTATAGTGTATCGAACAAACTAAAAGACGCTCATAGTATAGTGTGTCAAAAAAATAAAAACGCTCATAGTATAGCATGTCGAAAAAAGTAAAAGTATAGTACGTCGAAAATACAAAAAAACGCTCATAGTATAGTACGTCGAAAAAACAAAAAAACGCTCCTAGTATAGTATGTCGAAAAAACTAAGACGCTCATAGTATAGTGTCGAAAAAAGTAAATAAACGCTCATAGTATAGTACGTCGAAAAAACTAAAAGACGCTCATAGTATAGTGTGTCGAAAAAAGTAAAAACGCTCATAGTATAGTGTGTTGAAAAAAGTAAAAACGCTCATAGTATAGTGTGTCGAAAAAACTAAAAGACGCTCATAGTATAGTGTGTCGAAAAAACTAAAAAACGCTCATAGTATAGTGTGTCGAAAAAACTAAAAGACGCTCATAGTATAGTCTGTCGAAAAAACTAAAAGACGCTCATAGTATAGTGTGTCGAAAACACTAAGACGCTCATAGTATAGTGTGTCGAAAATACAAAAAAACGCTCATAGTATAGTATGTCGATAAAACTAAAAGACGCTCATAGTATAGTGTGTCGAAAAAAGTAAAAACGCTCATAGTATAGTATGTCGGAAAAACTAAAAAACACTCATAGTATAGTATGTCAGAAAAGTCAAAGTATAGTACGTCGAAAATACAAAAAAACGCTCATAGTATAGTATGTCGAGAAAAGTAAAAACGCTCATAGTATAGTATGTCGATAAAACTAAAAGACGCTCATAGTATAGTGTGTCGAAAAAAGTAAAAACGCTCATAGTATAGTGTGTCAAAAAAATAAAAACGCTCATAGTATAGCATGTCGAAAAAAGTAAAAGTATAGTACGTCGAAAATACAAAAAAAACGCTCATAGTATAGTATGTCGAAAAAACTAAAAGATGCTCATAGTATAGTGTGTCGAAAATACAAAAAAACGCTCATAGTATAGTATGTCGGAAAAACTAAAAAACACTCATAGTATAGTATGTCGGAAAAGTCAAAGTATAGTACGTCGAAAAAACTAAGACGCTCATAGTATAGTGTGTCGAAAAAAGTAAAAACGCTCATAGTATAGTGTGTCAAAAAAATAAAAACGCTCATAGTATAGTATGTCGGAAAAACTAAAAAACGCTCATAGTATAGTATGTCGAAAAAACTAAGACGCTCATAGTATAGTGTCGAAAAAAGTAAATAAATGCTCATAGTATAGTACGTCGAAAAAACTAAAAGACGCTCATAGTATAGTACGTCGAAAAAACTAAAAACGCTCATAGTATAGTGTGTCGAAAAAAGTAAAAACGCTCATAGTATAGTGTGTCGAAAAAACTAAAAGACGCTCATAGTATAGTGTGTCGAAAAAACTAAAAAACGCTCATAGTATAGTGTGTCGAAAAAACTAAAAAACGCTCATAGTATAGTATGTCGAAAAAACTAAAAGACGCTCATAGTATAGTGTGTCGAAAAAACGAAGACGCTCACAGTATAGTGTGTCGAAAAAACTAAGACGCTCATAGTATAGTGTGTCGAAAAAACGAAGACGCTCACAGTATAGTGTGTCGAAAAAACTAAAAGACGCTCATAGTATAGTGTGTCGAAAAAACGAAGACGCTCACAGTATAGTGTGTCGAAAAAACTAAAAGACGCTCACAGTATAGTGTGTCGAAAAAACTAAAAGACGCTCATAGTATAGTATGTCGAAAAAAGTCATAGTATAGTACGTCGAAAATACAAAAAAACGCTCATAGTATAGTATGTCGAAAAAACTAAAAGACGCTCATAGTATAGTGTGTCGAAAAAACGAAGACGCTCACAGTATAGTGTGTCGAAAAAACTAAGACGCTCATAGTATAGTGTGTCGAAAAAACGAAGACGCTCACAGTATAGTGTGTCGAAAAAACTAAAAGACGCTCATAGTATAGTGTGTCGAAAAAACGAAGACGCTCACAGTATAGTGTGTCGAAAAAACTAAAAGACGCTCACAGTATAGTGTGTCGAAAAAACTAAAAGACGCTCATAGTATAGTATGTCGAAAAAAGTCATAGTATAGTACGTCGAAAATACAAAAAAACGCTCATAGTATAGTGTGTCAAAAAAATAAAAACGCTCATAGTATAGTACGTCGAAAAAACTAAAAAACGCTCATAGTATAGTATGTCGAACAAACTAAGACGCTCATAGTATAGTGTCGAAAAAAGTAAAAACGGTCATAGTAGTGTCGAAAAAAGTAAAAACGCTCATAGTATAGTGTATCGAACAAACTAAAAGACGCTCATAGTATAGTGTGTCAAAAAAATAAAAACGCTCATAGTATAGCATGTCGAAAAAAGTAAAAGTATAGTACGTCGAAAATACAAAAAAACGCTCATAGTATAGTACGTCGAAAAAACAAAAAAACGCTCCTAGTATAGTATGTCGAAAAAACTAAGACGCTCATAGTATAGTGTCGAAAAAAGTAAATAAACGCTCATAGTATAGTACGTCGAAAAAACTAAAAGACGCTCATAGTATAGTGTGTCGAAAAAAGTAAAAACGCTCATAGTATAGTGTGTTGAAAAAAGTAAAAACGCTCATAGTATAGTGTGTCGAAAAAACTAAAAGACGCTCATAGTATAGTGTGTCGAAAAAACTAAAAAACGCTCATAGTATAGTGTGTCGAAAAAACTAAAAGACGCTCATAGTATAGTCTGTCGAAAAAACTAAAAGACGCTCATAGTATAGTGTGTCGAAAACACTAAGACGCTCATAGTATAGTGTGTCGAAAATACAAAAAAACGCTCATAGTATAGTATGTCGATAAAACTAAAAGACGCTCATAGTATAGTGTGTCGAAAAAAGTAAAAACGCTCATAGTATAGTGTGTCAAAAAAATAAAAACGCTCATAGTATAGCATGTCGAAAAAAGTAAAAGTATAGTACGTCGAAAATACAAAAAAACGCTCATAGTATAGTATGTCGAAAAAACTAAAAGATGCTCATAGTATAGTGTGTCGAAAATACAAAAAAACGCTCATAGTATAGTATGTCGGAAAAACTAAAAAACACTCATAGTATAGTATGTCAGAAAAGTCAAAGTATAGTACGTCGAAAATACAAAAAAACGCTCATAGTATAGTATGTCGAGAAAAGTAAAAACGCTCATAGTATAGTATGTCGATAAAACTAAAAGACGCTCATAGTATAGTGTGTCGAAAAAAGTAAAAACGCTCATAGTATAGTGTGTCAAAAAAATAAAAACGCTCATAGTATAGCATGTCGAAAAAAGTAAAAGTATAGTACGTCGAAAATACAAAAAAAACGCTCATAGTATAGTATGTCGAAAAAACTAAAAGATGCTCATAGTATAGTGTGTCGAAAATACAAAAAAACGCTCATAGTATAGTATGTCGGAAAAACTAAAAAACACTCATAGTATAGTATGTCGGAAAAGTCAAAGTATAGTACGTCGAAAAAACTAAGACGCTCATAGTATAGTGTGTCGAAAAAAGTAAAAACGCTCATAGTATAGTGTGTCAAAAAAATAAAAACGCTCATAGTATAGTATGTCGGAAAAACTAAAAAACGCTCATAGTATAGTATGTCGAAAAAACTAAGACGCTCATAGTATAGTGTCGAAAAAAGTAAATAAATGCTCATAGTATAGTACGTCGAAAAAACTAAAAGACGCTCATAGTATAGTACGTCGAAAAAACTAAAAACGCTCATAGTATAGTGTGTCGAAAAAAGTAAAAACGCTCATAGTATAGTGTGTCGAAAAAACTAAAAGACGCTCATAGTATAGTGTGTCGAAAAAACTAAAAAACGCTCATAGTATAGTGTGTCGAAAAAACTAAAAAACGCTCATAGTATAGTCTGTCGAAAAAACTAAAAGACGCTCATAGTATAGTGTGTCGAAAACACTAAGACGCTCATAGTATAGTGTGTCGAAAATACAAAAAAACGCTCATAGTATAGTATGTCGAAAAAACTAAAAAACACTCATAGTATAGTATGTCGGAAAAGTCAAAGTATAGTACGTCGAAAATACAAAAAAACCCTCATAGTATAGTATGTCGAGAAAAGTAAAAACGCTCATAGTATAGTATGTCGATAAAACTAAAAGACGCTCATAGTATAGTGTGTCGAAAAAAGTAAAAACGCTCATAGTATAGTGTGTCAAAAAAATAAAAACGCTCATAGTATAGCATGTCGAAAAAAGTAAAAGTATAGTACGTCGAAAATACAAAAAAACGCTCATAGTATAGTATGTCGAAAAAACTAAAAGATGCTCATAGTATAGTGTGTCGAAAATACAAAAAAACGCTCATAGTATAGTATGTCGGAAAAACTAAAAAACACTCATAGTATAGTATGTCGGAAAAGTCAAAGTATAGTACGTCGAAAAAACTAAGACGCTCATAGTATAGTGTGTCAAAAAAATAAAAACGCTCATAGTATAGTATGTCGGAAAAACTAAAAAACGCTCATAGTATAGTATGTCGAAAAAACTAAGACGCTCATAGTATAGTGTCGAAAAAAGTAAATAAACGCTCATAGTATAGTACGTCGAAAAACTAAAAGACGCTCATAGTATAGTACGTCGAAAAAACTAAAAACGCTCATAGTATAGTGTGTCGAAAAAAGTAAAAACGCTCATAGTATAGTGTGTCGAAAAAACTAAAAGACGCTCATAGTATAGTGTGTCGAAAAAACTAAAAAACGCTCATAGTATAGTGTGTCGAAAAAACTAAAAAACGCTCATAGTATAGTCTGTCGAAAAAACTAAAAGACGCTCATAGTATAGTATGTCGGAAAAGTCAAAGTATAGTACGTCGAAAATACAAAAAAACCCTCATAGTATAGTATGTCGAGAAAAGTAAAAACGCTCATAGTATAGTATGTCGATAAAACTAAAAGACGCTCATAGTATAGTGTGTCGAAAAAACGAAGACGCTCACAGTATAGTGTGTCGGAAAAGTCAAAGTATAGTACGTCGAAAAAACTAAGATGCTCATAGTATGTCACGTCGAAAATACAAAAAACCGCTCATAGTATAGTGTGTCAAAAAAATAAAAACGCTCATAGTATAGTACGTCGAAAAAACTAAACGCTCATAGTATAGTGTGTCGAAAAAACGAAGACGCTCACAGTATAGTCTGTCGAAAAAAGTCAAAGTATAGTACGTCGAAAAAACGAAGACGCTCGCAGTATAGTGTGTCAAAAAAAGTAAAGACGCTCATAGTATAGTGTGTCGAAAAAAGTAAAAACGCTCATAGTATAGTGTGTCGAAAAAACGAAGACGCTCACAGTATAGTACGTTGTTACGACCTGACTCAAAGGCTGCAACATGAGGGAGACAAGTGATAAAAGTAATAGACATTTATTAAACGAACATATAACCAAACAATCAAATGAAGCAGCTGCCGTGAGAGTCAGAGCGGAGGCACCTCGCCAGGTGGGACTCGTTAGATCAACATCCTGAAAGACAGAGTAGGCAGCAAACAGATCCCTAGTGGATGAGAGGGGTCATCACAACGTTGAAAACAGTCATAGTATGGTATGTCGAAAAAAGTCTAACAACTTCACCATCCAATCTCTTTGGCTAAATACATATGGAATGGAAACACATTGTACCTTGATTGATTTATGAACTTTAAATCATTAAGCTGCAGAATGCCACGGAAAAGTTGAGTCAGTTATGCAGTATTTCATTACTTTTTTAGCAGAGTGTATTGATTTCTTACAAAGCTTCATTTCCTGATTTGTGTAACACTTAGTTTCAAATTTTGTACGTCGACATTTTAAAGACGTCTGTTTAATCAGCTATTAAAAGTTATGGGTAAGAGTAAGGCTGCCGCTGAGAGGACACAATCATGCAAGCTGTGCGTGCTTAACCTTTTCTAAGAGCATGATGCATTACCCTGTTATAAGCCTGTCAACATTTAAGGAATTCAGCTGCTTTTGTTCACCAAACATCCATATTCTTCAAAAAAAGTACAATACTGTTTACAAAGGAAGCCAAAATCCTTAGATGTCAATGCATTTTTTTTAACTTGCTATGCCATCACCGTCTAAAATTTGATCATTTAGATTTGAGTTGTATGGAGAACCAAAATGAAGACAGTAACAATTATAAATTTGTTTCATTCCACAGCGCCAAAGGAAGGGGCAAGGGCAGGAGATAGACATCAGCAGGAGCTCTGCAAGGAAACGTTGGAAAATGAGCAGCAGTATTGACAGATAACATTTATGTATGCTTCAGCAATAAAAAGTTAAGTTTGAAACTAGTCGATATTTTTCGTCTACCAATCACCACACGTGTCAGTTTAAGAGTAAATTAATCCAAAACATTCACCGGGAATTAAAATATACATGTTTATTATTCTGGCCACAGTGCACTTCACATATAGGCAGTGATATGTAAACAATTTAACATTCTGATTGTGTCAGAATGATGAACTTTCTATACAGTATGGTGACAACAGTGCAAAAAATAAAGTGATTAAGTACAGAGAACTAACATTTGCTGAAACTCATGTATTTAGTTACACAATCTCACTATGAGGTTTGACACATGACAGCTACTCCTAAATGAAACAGTTGCAGATGAGCAGAATATTTAGAGCCTGAAGCTTTGTGGAGCTATCAAAACTCCCATTTCCATACTGGTTAATCGTATCAAACTAACTTTGGAGCCATGGGTGGCAACTGCAGTTTCTATACTTTCACCTTTTAACAGAAAGTGCATTTCCATATACTGTATACATTACCAAGTATTTTAAATAAACAATTAACTTACATTTCTTTCAGGTAGCTTACGAGACAATATGAGACCTACTTCAAGCAGGAATCAGAACAGTGCATTTTCTTATTTGCAAATCCAAACTTCATGTTCAGACATGAACGCGTGGAGCGTCGGTCCTTTAGGCATGATGAGATCGGGTTCAGCTCCCTTTGTTGATTTTTCACCACAGATGTGTTTCTCTGATCTCGGCGATCACCTGGCTAGCTTTCTGCAAAGCCTGTGGACAAAACAAAGTCAAACTACAATTAATGCCTCACAGTACAACCAGTCACTTTACATCCATGTCTGTCCAAAATGTCATAATTAGCATGTCAGTTACCTTGGACTCAAGGATTAACTGATTTTGTTGCTCAAAGCGTTCCTGAGACATGACAATAGGACGTACATGAGGTCAGAGTGAATCTAATCAGTTCATCCTTGAGTCCAGGTGGATGTTTGTAGAAATTCGCAGAGGCATACAACAATGAAGTGACTGATAAAGGATCCTCAATCATGGAGAACTAGACACTAAACAGTGGGAATCCGTTACCTGCAGCATGTCGGCGGCCTCCTTGCGCCGCTGGGCCATGTCCTCCGATTCAGTCAGCAGATCGTTGAGGAGGCCAGATTTATACAGCTGGCCGACGAGCTCGCTCTGGAGGCTGTCCTTCACATGGTTGACCAGGAAGTGCATCACTGCCTTTGGCACACTGAGAGGGCGAGAGGAAACAGACCGAACAGATGGCAGAGAACAAGGAGGCAAGATGGCCTGGTGATTGTGTTGTCCCCCAAAGATGGAGGGGCTCGGGTTTGGCCCACCAGGTGGCCGTGCTTGTAGAAGTATCAACAATATGGAAAATAATCAAATTGGTCAAATCTTATGAATTGATTGTTGTCGACGGTAATTGTCATAAGTATTTGTTATGGTAGGTCTATGCTTAGAGTTACAACCACATTGTGAAAACGTTATCCAGGGAGAAATTCTTAATGATAAGGGTGGCAATGTTTGATATTTTGGATATTGTGAATAAATCCCAATAAAATCCCCAAAACAATGTTTTCTCAATACTTTCTGACTTCCCTTTCCTGTCTGTGGCTTCGAGCCCCGAGCCTGTTGGTTCCTACAACTACTTTATCTTAAACAGTTCCTAAAACACATGGTTCAATCTTTGAAAAAGGCGAGGTCATATTTCTACAACAGCTGGGCACATTCGTTTTTAGCAAATATTACTCAAACAGGAGTAACTACTGCACTTGTTGGGGACAATTTTCAGCAGAGGATTAATATACATTTGGCGCATTGGTGAGTATCTATGACAGCAGGAGGGTGTGTGCGATATTGGCTCAACATTACCTACTAAATAAACTGTAGGTAATGTTTGACGTCGTGTAGCGGCGGCTCTGGTTAATATCTGACCCAGCCAACTCTAGCCAGAAATGAACAGTGTCGGCCTGGTACAGCATTTGCAAAGCAATCAGAACAACCTACTAACCTTACAACACAGCACTGCTATCACATGGGGGCTTTTAAAGTCGTCTCACTCATAATATAGAAACAATAGTTGTTGCTAACTCACAAACTCAGCGGGCACATGTCACAGCAAGCATGGTGATCTTCTTCTTCCTCTGATGTTAATGTTTCAAGACAAATCAGAACTAGAGACCACACTGCCATCTAGTGGTCTGACAGACTTCCTTTTCAAAAGCCACAGAGAAATAAGCTACATTCACCAGGCGTCTCGGTTTAAGAGGAGCTAGCCGGCTTACCTGTCCTGGATGTTCTTGCGGACGATGAGGAAGTAAGACTTGATGAGGCGCTCGATGACCTCACAGTCCCGCTGCTCACGTGATGACAACTTCCTGGCAACCGGCACAGGCTTCGGGGGAAAGAGAGGTCATGTTTTTAATCAATCGTTAAATACTGTGATCTTTATAAAGGGGCCATGCTGATCGGCTTATGATTAGTTACCACATCGAGCAGGTTAACAGCTCCTCTAAGGGGGCTGCCAGGTCTGGAGCCAGGGGCGTCCTCTCCTTTCTTCAGCATCCCCCTCCAGTTCCCCGTGCCATCCTGCTCCCCCTGGGGCCCTGCTGCTGGGGCCTGACGAGCCAGGACCACAAGAAACATGAAAATAAATGGTCATTAGGGTGCACAGGGAAACGCAAGGCAAACAGGCATGTACACACAAAAAAGTTCATAGAGAGGAAATTAACTATTACTGCACAAGTTAAAGAAAAAAAGTCTTGTTTTTTATTGACTGAAATGTAATGGTGCTTTTAGCTAAATCCTAACATCATCACAACGACAATAGAAAAGCTCATGTAAAGCAGATATAATGTTGATCCTACCAACAAGCTCAGTTTAGCATAGCTGACAAATGGAAATGTGAAAGATGGAGATGAAAAGTTAAGAGATTTGAAAGTTATTCAAATTCACACTGATGGGAACATGAATGGCCGTTACGCCGATCCATTCGATTGTTGCAAAACACAAATGTCAACCTCATGGTGGCGCTAGAGGGAAAGTCAGGGGATCACCAAAGCAGGTCGCTTTTGTCCTCTGGGGACCATGAATGTTTATAACATGTCAAGTCATGTCTGGACAAAAGTGATGGAGCGACCAACAGACCGACGGCTCGGCATCCCTACAGCCGGGAGCAGGTCTGCGAGTGCATATTTTAGGATAATTTCCAAACAGGCTTGGCTTGATGATGCACAGTAGTAGAACTTCCACGATCACATATTTCCGACAAACTAAGTACAAATAAAACGGGCAACCGAAGTGTTAAGAGGTTGGAAAAGGAAACGGGGAGAGAAAGGCATTTTCTGTGAGACAGGTGGACCAACTTTGAGGACTACAGAGTCTGCAGGAAACACAACGGTTGTTAGTGGAACTCCTCACAGGCTGAGGGAGAGCAAGACAAGAGCATGGCATCAAGAGACAAGGATGAAAGTGCATGCCAGCAGCCCATGCTCATCCATCCATCCATGCCCCACCATCAGCCCCGCACAGAGCCAGCGAGCTGCGTTTGTGCCCACCATGGCAACGTCCATGTCTTCTCCAGACGCAGAAGGCTCGCCAGGAACCTCAGTTGGGCGAACCGGGCCTTTGCCAACAGACTAGGCAAGGCAAGTTTATTTGTATAGCACATTTCAACAACAAGGTAATTCAAAGTGCTTCACATAAAACCATTAAAAGCATCAAAACATAAGGCAAAATAAATGGAGATTTTAAAACAATTAAAGAAACAGTGTAAGAAGTAAAATGCAGGAAATTGATTAATATATTAATTGAATGTGGTTCAATTAAAGGCAGCAGCAAACAGAAAGGTCTTCAATCTTGATTTAAAGGAGCTGAGGGTCTCAGCAGACCTGCAGCTTTCTGGGACTTTGTTCCAGATATGTGGAGCAGAAAAACTGAACGCTGCTTCTCCATGTTTAGTTCTGACTCTGGGAACAGAAAGTAGACCGGTCCCAGACGACCTGAGGGGTCGGGATGGTTCATAAGGTAGCAGCAGATTAGAGATGTATTTTGGCCCTAAACCATTCAGTGCTTTGTAAACCAACAGCAGGATTTTAAAGTCAATTCTTTGTTGGACAGGAAGCCAGTGCAAAGACATCAGAACTGGAGTGATGTGGTCCACCCTCCTGGTCTTAGTGAGGACTCGAGCTGCAGCGTTCTGAATCAGCTGCGACTTTCTGACGGACTAACAGGAATATGAGAGGAGGAATGGAGAGAGAGAGAGAGAGGGAAAAAGCACTGAGAAGCAATGTGGAAAGACGGTTGGCAGTTGAAAGTCATTTGAGGTGAGGAGAGGAGACTTTCTGAGAGGAGATGTGGGATAAAATTCCTCAATGGAAACTATTCACTGTTCACAGACCCTCGTCCTGTCGTGCCATGAACGACTAACACTGCACAAGCTCCCTTTATACGACCGGGGACTCTGCAGACTGCAACCAAACGTTAGAACACATGAGCTGCTGCGTTGTATTTTAAAATAAGCTTGTTCTTTTACCTTGTCCCTGGGCACTGCAGAGGGCAGCTCTCTCATTCGGTTTCTCCTTTCCTCCTTCAAACACACAAGAACACACGCTGGTTGAAAGAATAGTTTTCATTATAAAAACACTTGAACACATCTTAGGAAAGTATGTCACTGAAAGACTCAAAATGAAGTCCAATAAATGTTCGACCAACTATTATGCTCATTAAACATAAATGGTATCATGCCACGGTGTAAATTATTTTCTGTGTAATATATACAAATCCCACCTGGATGTTTTCAGCAGATTAATGATCTCATAAATAACAATAATGCAATTTAAATGAAGATGACATCCCTGTGGAAACAAAAAGGGCAGAATAATTTAAATACCCAACTGTGAACTTTAATACCTACTGAATAATTTATAGCATTGAAATATTAACCGTTTATATGGATGTGGTTTAGTTTCCCCTTTTTAAAAATTCCAGAAGGATATTTGGAAAAAAGTTGCTCAAATTCAATTGATTTCATTTCTGATCGAAACATTTTAAAAGTCAGGAAACATTTATGGATAAAAACGGATTGGCGAAAGTCAGACACCAAAATATGAGATGAAATATTAAAATTGTAACAATCAGGCTACAAAAGACAATTTGTCAGTCACATGATCCAAGTGTGTAATCTGCTTTACTGTCAAAACAAGAGAAAGCCAGAGCTTCATGTTTGAGCTTTTTTAGGTTCTCCTGCAGTGCCGGTTGAAGACCTGCCTGTTCAGACCGTTGGGCCTCTGGAGAAGCGCTCAAACAAACAACTTGCAGTTATGAGTACAGACCTCTATATTGTTATTCATGACCCCACAGGCGTCTGCAAAGTCGGGGTGTTTGGTGTTGATGTAGGCCAGCTCTATTGCAACCAAGTTATGCACCTGTGAAAAGAGAAAAAGGACAACTTAAGTTACCAAACTAACGTTGTGCTTCAGGTTCTCATTAAACACAGCAGCCTGAAAGATGATGACTGCAGGCAACGGAAGCACAAATGCAAAAAAAAGAGAGATGAACGTGATGGTACCATTTCATTGGTTACAGGCAGTCTCTTCCTCAAGAGGGAGGTGACCACTTCCACAATGGCCTCATGCAGCTTAGGGAATCTCTGCAGCTCCTGCAGGACAAAACATTATGAATATGAATGTCTGTGTGTGTGTGTGTGTGAGCGAAAGATCAACACGAGTGAAGATGTGAGCCTCGCTGTTTACCTGTGTGCTGTAGTTGCTGCAGTGCTGGATGATCCTCTGCATCTCCTCGTGGACGAGCTCCACGCAACGCAAGCTGGGCTCCTCCAGGCGTTTCACCTGCTTCTTCACCAACAGCTCGAAGGAAACCTCGGGCACAAACAGGGACGGACGCGGGCCCTGACGCGGGGGGGGGGGGGGGGAGCAGGGAGCTGCAGGTTAGCAACTATTACCCAGAGCTCTGTTTTAAATGAGCAACAAAGGCAAAAGAATAGACTGTAGCTCACAAAAAGAACAGAGCTGTGTTGCTTTACAATAGCTCAGTGAAGTAACGATGTCGTATTTCTGGAATGATGCAGCAGCACTCACTGTTGCGTTCCTTATGGCCGTTAGGATGTCTATGGTGCTGAGTCCTCCCAGAGAATCCACAGACTCCAATGTTCTGCCAAAGGTCTCGTGGAATATGTAACAAATTCTGGCTCCACCACACCTGAAAAACAGCAACGGGGGGATATTAGCTGTGATGTGAACCCCGTGGCCCACGCTCCTGTCAGCTCCTCCTCCGCCGAGGCTGCGCGTGCCTCAAATCACAAGTTGTATCGTATGAAATGATGAAACCGATGCAGTCGTTTTGCTCATTTTCACCGCGCTGGATCAACAGCATCACCCTGTGGCCGAGCGGAGGAGAGGCTCCGGTACTCACAGTTCTGCCGTCTCAATGTATTTGGCCGTGCCCTCGATGGTGTTGCAGTATTCTGTGGCGAACTTGGTGATGAGCTGGAGCAAGGTGGCGCTTTGGTCTTCCACGGGTTCACCGTAGCTGCTGAGCAGGGACTGGTACTGGGCTGCCAGCACGTTGATCCGTGTCTTCAGGTTGGGGAGGCAGTCTCTGATGTGATGCATCAGTAACCTGACATGACGGAGGTGAAGGGCAGAGGGTTCTGTGTTTATGCAGATATGAGCTGAGCGTCCATTGTTTAAATAAAAGACAATTTCTCTGATGGCTGTTATTAACAGCAGGGCTGCTTCTGACATGCTGACATAACTTCATGGGTCCTGGTTACATTCATACTTGTATATCTGTGTCGCATCTTATTCCTTGTTCACTCAGTCTTGGAAAAATGAAGAATTATATATATATATATATATATATATATATATATATATATATATATATATATATATATATATATATATATATATATATATATATATATATATATATATATCTTTTTCACAAAGACAGGCTGTGGGTACCTGGTGCACAGAAAGAATACTGCCGAGTAAAGTAGAATGAACGTAGCTACAAAGGAAGCACTCTGCACACTAATAGGCTGCAGAACTGTTTTGCATGCAAAACTGTTGATGCGGTGACACAATGGTTGTAAAATGGTTTACACCGATCGCACCATGAGCCTCCCATGTGTCGTTGAGGTTTACCTGTTCAGGGTTCTGGCCAGGTACTTGGTCCCGTTTCTGTTGGCAAGAGACGGATATTTCTTCTGCAGGAACGCATGTTCGTCTCGGATGGCATCGGCCACAGACTTCTTATTGTTGATGTCCAGCTGGCTCCTAAACGTTTAAACACAATACGCCATCAATTAGTCCTGGGCACTAAAGGAGATCAACAATAAATGCTGCTTAGAAGATCTTACATTCATCAACATCCCACAATGTATTCCATTATCACTGTAATCACAAGCAATAGATATCGATATACCAGCATTAAATATGTATAATAGTACACTCATCTCTATTGAGCCTCTCGTCTCCATCAGATCACACTCATCTCCGTTATGAGTGATGGATTATTTCATTATATATTCCGCAACAGTAAATGTGCTTGTCCAGACCTGTTGACTACTCCGATGAGGCCGAGTTTGACCGGAATGACTCTGCCCATCAGCACGTCCATAGCATCGGTGCCGGCGTCCATCAGGTCCAGCTTGGTGACCACAGCCAGTGTCCTCCTGCCTGGTGAGTCGCAATCATTTAAAAAGGTCATCATCTCGACGACAGGTACCGACACACAGCTGTTATTCATCATCTTTGTGCCAATGAGTCCAGTCGATAGCGGTTGATTTACATTGAAAGAAAGAAACTCACGATGGTGTGTTTTGTTTTCTTACCGTCGGGGTCGACCTCCCGGGCCACCTTGAGTGCCTCCGAGGTGGCCATGTCCGTGTTCGCCGCAGTGACGGCCAGGATGATGCAGTTGGGGTTAGCGATGTGCTTCAGGATTAGATCCTTTATCTGAACCTCGATGTCAACAGGTTGATCACCCACGGGCACCTGAAGGTGGCAATATCAATTCAAAGAAGAGACTCAATTTGATTCATTCGAGACTACAGCGGGGGGGGGGGGGGGGGGGGCGAACTAACGAGGCTGGAATCAAAGCCTGCAGACACTTTGGCTTTGACAGCGCCGGGTTTAGAAGCATCAAGAACGAGTTACAAATCCCCTGCAGCCTACAAATATTAGATACACAAAAGCAGAGACCAGACAGGGAAATGAACACCAGTGACCACGCATATCTGGTACAGCATTAGTACCTTTTAACAAAAAGGGAGTGTTGTATAACAGATTTCCCCAGGGGTACGAGGTGATCAAAGCCTCGGGGAGTAGGCAGCAGGAAGTACAGCGCGCGTTACCTTCGTGATTCCAGGCAGATCCACCAGCGTGAGGTTGACAACGTTCGGAGAGAATATCTTCAGATGAATGGGATCATCGCTGATCCCCTGCAGAGGGACGAGAAAAGAACAGACGCGTACGGAATGGAGTAGCTCAGCTGTGTTTCACAGGACGTGTTGAAATGTCTGTCAGTTCTGAAGATGGCAATATTAGAGGCGCTATCTGAACTCTCATGGTGCCGTTTTTCACACCGCTGGGTGTCTGCTATCGGCCCTGCTTGCACCTCTCGCGTTACATTCGAGCCACACAGCTGAGCACCCGGTTCTCGAAAAAAATAAATACCCAGCAATGTTTGAAAAACCCACAAAAAAATAACCTGCCTGCTGCGCCCCAAGCTCTGTTTCCTTTCGGCTCCATCTCTGTTTGGATTAGGATGAGAAGCTGGTTAATCGTGGTTTATCATGCAGAGGACTGAATAGTGTTTGATCCAGATGATTAAAAGAGCCTTTGAGGAGTTTGGAAATACTTTCAGTAAATCCACAAGTGTTGAACAAGCTTGTGGGTTTTTCAAAGATTTCCATGCATTTCATTTTTCAGAGAAATGGACGCTTAGCTCTGTGACTCAAATGTGACAATGACGTTATCAATATGAAACTTTTTTTAAATAAAGTGCTTTACAAGAAAACCTGGATAGAAATATCAAGATCCAGAACTGTACACAAGATAGAACAATCGAAATAGTTCTGATTGTGTAGTGTCAGCTTTATTTAAACGGAGAGGGTCTCTATTATCACTGACACTAAAACAGAGTGCTCTTAATGTAAAACCATAACTCCTCTCAGCTACTCAGATAACCATGGTAATGTGAATAACCCAAAGTTTTACAAAGCCACATGAAAGCAAGTCTTCCTTATCTTTGCCCTCCTTTCAGCTTTCTAGAAGCGTCACCAAACCCTTTGGGCGCCTGTAGCCTGAAGCTACGTGCCAGAAGATGCGGGTGTGATTTTCAACTGTGGTCTCAAATTTGATAAACAAACCGTGTAAGCTCTGCTGGGAAACCCAGTTTCCTCAGCTCGGGGCTATCTCCAAAGTCAGTCCTTAGCTCACATCCTCAGCTTTGGGGGAAAGAAGTTGTGTACGCTTTCATCTCATTGGGCCTGGATTACTGTAATTCTCTGTACATCGTGTGCTCGTCACTAATCCTTGGTTCGCCTGTAGCTAGCCCAGAACATGCACCTCGTTTTTTTAACTGGCAAAAGAAAGTAAGAATACATTTCTCATGCACCAAACCCCCATCCTTTACTGCTACAGCACTTAAAGAGTTGTGTATCTACAGTATATATGTTGCTTTGATTATGTTCTTATCACTCGAGACCTTCTAATTACTTCCACCCCCTTAATCACTTAGTCATCAAACCAAAACCTTCCGTCTATCCCACGCATCTTTGTTCAATTAGGTTGGTACGACTGAGACGGTTTCATATCATCTGAATCATCATTAGGTCCTTGGCTATCATGTGTTTTTTTCAATGTTTTGTCTGAAACACCATCACTATTTTTTAAGGTCCTTGCTCAACATCTCTTAATGAGTTTTATAGGCAAACTGAATTTACTACTAGACACGCTTTGTGAGGATAATATGCATCTTAGTTTTGTTTCCCACCAGCAGCACTGCCTGTGGTTGAGACCCAAACAGTTCCTCATTTAACAGTATAGATGAAAACCCCTCCACCCACGACTCACCTTATTATTCCCAGATTGTCGCTCCGTTTCATTTTCAATTTCTTGCCTGATTTCTTCAAAATCTGTGTAGATCTGCAACAAGAAATAAATGAAGAACATAAAGACATGCAAAGGTCTAGAGAGTAATACTTGAATATTTAGTTTCTTAAATTCATACCTGGTTTTTTGTATGCAGGAACTTGCCCCAGTGTTCACCTTCTCTGCCTGAGAAGCATAATAAAACAGTTACAGTTGTAGCATCGCATTCTCTAAAGGAGGAAAACGCAGGTGTTAACTATGACAACCTCAAAGTCAACCGCTACAGCTAAGCAAGCACGGATAACTTAAGGATCGACGCCTGGCGACATTTACTGGTCTGGAGAATAAAGCTGGAATCACAGGTGGGGCTTTGAGGAGGGGGGGGGGGGGGGGTCAGAACTAAGAGGAGAATCCATGTTATTGAATGTGAAGACATTTGTACAATGCACCTTTTGTTAAAGCACAGTGCTTTTTTCACTCCCTGGAACCTGCAAATGATTAGAAACACAGCGACAGAGACAGAACTTTAAAACTGATGACTTTTTTTCACACTGGAAACAAAAACAATGGGCCTGTTCCCTACATGTGGTTATTAGCCTAAAGAAAAGGGAAATGATGGGGACTAATATGTAAGAATCCAGCACAACATACAAACAATTGATGCAGAATCCAAAGACTTGGAGTTGGAGAGATTTTGATGCTTACCACCGTCATCATTTTTCCTCGCAGCTCCAGGCTCTACATGGACCAGTTGGAGGATGAGAGGTCGCCTGGTTACGACACCAGTCCCACGGGGAAGCAGGTCCCGGCCCACCAGGCTCTCCAGCACTGAGCTCTTACCACTGCTCTGGAGACAAAATACACAGATAAATATATGCGTTCGATGAGCAATGACCTGACGTTACATTCACTTTCTGATTTAACACACCAGGTCCATCAATGCCTGACATGGGACCATGCTGGATCAGGGCTACAGCCAACACAGCAACTTGTACAGTACTTTCTTCAAGCAGTGGCCTGGTTTTGGCTAACAGCAGGTAGTGTCTGGATGTGGCTCTTAAAATAGCACTGTTTGAAGATGATCAAAATAGATTCCACTGCCAGTGCAAACTTTGCAAATGAAATGTGCAGCAGTCGAGCACCATTTGCAGTGGGTTTTTAGCAGAGCTGCATTACCAAGGCCTCGGTGAAGCCGCAATTCATGTCTGACTATTTCTTAGTTCTCAGCATGTTGCAACATTTCTTCCCATAAGGCTATCTCTAACTGTGCATGGTTATCTAGCTAGCATGGCAGCCGCTAAATCACAAAGTGCACACAGTCAAGGCATTTACCTGATTCCCAACTACTGCTATCTGCGGGAGCTGAATGACATCCGCTCCCACTGTGTTGAACACATCTTGCAGCTTGTTTATCACGGGGATAAGAGCCTCCATGCTCGCGGTTTATGAGGGAAATGATAAACCAAACGTTAGCGACATTCGTGGTGGAGCCAAAGTCATTCAATGTCCCACCGACGCCACCATTACGACAACACCCACTGGCTGGACGATAGATTTTGTTTGGTGTTGGGAGTTGTAGTTCTCTAATTTGGAATAATAAGAAGAAGCTACAGGCCAGGCTGAGGAAAAGACTACAGTACTTGTTCGCCGAAGATAACGCGATAGTCGATTGTTTTCTCGCGCATGCGTATTGTTGATGACGTGCTAGCTTCGTTAGCCAAGTAGATTGGTTGATGTCCTCCCTCCAACCTTTAACTGTCTGACTTTAAGTCAGCACATTAGTCTGCTTTTGACAATCCTTCGTTATTCCACCATGCTACAATTCCTGGTGAGTTTAATTGACGTTGTCGTGCATGAGATCGACTAGGACGCTAAGGGATGTGAAACTAGAATAGCTAATCTGTTAGCATAACTTGCTGTCAAAACTCTTGACGGGGTTTATGGAAAATCTCTACTTTGACGTTTAGGAATAACTTACATTTTTAAAGCAGGTTTCACCAATCCTACAGCGAGCAGTTAAACATACCACCTAATGAAAGTACTTTAAGTTAACGTTAACATGTAACTTAAGAGCTGTTACTCTATCAGAAAGGCAGACATTTTGGGCTTAAATGACAGTTGTTTCTCTTCCAGGTTGGTTTTACCCTGGGGAACGTTGTGGGGATGTACCTGGCTCAGAACTATGAGGCAAGTATATCTACATTAGTTCACAGCTGCAACTAAAACCGACCTGTGTAGCCTTCATGGAGGTATTGGACCTATGTCAGGACTGTTGTATTAGACTACATTAGTTTTAGCAAGGTGTACTGTACCTCATCAACTGGTATCTGTGCGTCAGATCGTATTGACTGTTTTTTACTTTCTAGCTTCCCAACATAGCCAAGAAAATTGAGGCCTTTAAGAAAGATGTGGAGGCCAAGAAGAAGCCCCCAGAGTGAGCAAAGCCGGACCATGTCGCAAGAAGAGATACACTCTGTCGAGAAATGTATTTATTTTACAGGGATATAGTACAATTAGTGTACATTTGATAAAAGGATTATTGTGAAATATATATATAGTAACAGTGCCTGGAACCATATTTGTTTCTTCCCTTTAGTTTTATAGGCATGTTATCATGTGGCCTATTTTTATAAGATAAATTGTGCAAAAGCTGGATTTAAAGAATGTAACAAGTGACTGATGGGATCACTTCAAGTCCAGTATCATGGCACTTTTGACTGGTGTTTTCTAGGATGCACTGTGGTGTTTTAACTTGCACATTACATTCATATTCTCAACATTAGGTGTATATTAAGTGAACATGAATGGAGCTTCTCTGTTGTCTCCCACAAAGTTCAAAGATTTCCTTCACAAGCTTCAAGTGTATCAATAACTGCCAACTTTTGACACAAGTGTAAACGCAGCTCTGGATCATTCAACTTACAATAAAGTTGCTGTATATGAATTTTAAAGTCTGTGTCATGAAGGTTCACGAGTACAAGTTTGCTTTCCTGTATGGCTTTGCAGAAGAAAAACAAATCTATATTGCTGCATTGCACTGGTTCCAACAGTCAGAACTCTGTATACATGCTGTCACTACAAATGTGTCCACCAGGTGGTGCCATTTAGATACCCATAATTTTAACCAAAATGGGGGGAAAAGTTACTTAGGTTTGGCAAAAACTATAATTTACTTTTTCTTCACCCTTTTCATTTGATTTTGGCCACCCAAGGCCTCTAAACTCCAGTCTACTGCATTGTGAGAAATGTAGACATTCTCCACAGCTGCTGGGCTGAGGATGTCCACCTCCGTCCTGGTGGATTTGGCACTAGAGGACCTTTTTGAGTGTTTTTGGACTCAGTCTTCTTGGTGGGTCCAGAACTGTGGGACCTTGATTTCCCTGATTTGGTGGGCTTTGAAGAAAATAAGGTTAACTACATTCAGGTTTGGTTCCTCTACTTTGACATGTTTTGATAGCCCTGATAGTCTGTAATGTTACATATACTTTAACATGGTGAAAGATGTCGAGGTCACTTCCAATGAGAGATTATTTATCCATCTGTAAACTCAGATGCGTACACCGAAGAATGCTAGAATTAACAGATCTGTTTTTTCAGATACACAAGATGATTTAATGGCCAAGTAACAAAGTGCTTTCTCAAAACAGTTTGTGCTAAAAATGGTCACAAATAGAAAATATCTATGCATATCTTACCAGTTCAGCACTTGGCACTGTAGTAGGTTAATTATTGTTGCATCCAAGATGTAGCTAGGCTTCACAGGCAACACTAAGCTAAAGAAGAGATGAGCTAAATTAATTGATTAAAATCCAACAGCCAGCTATCTTTACTTTTTTTATTTTTAGTGCAGTGGAAATCCTCACTTGTTACAACAATAAGCTTTCAAATTCATTGGAAATCCTCCCCAAATTCTCCCAATTTAAAAAGCCCTCGCATTCACAATGTGAAAGTGCAGTTTTGACATCACGGTAACATTTAAATACATTCAGTGAATGTAAAACAGGGCAGTACCATGCAGAAGCTCTTGGATCTCTCAAACATGCATTATAAATAACAATAATTACAAGTATGCAGCCACTGTCAGTGTAACAAATCCAATATGGACCCAAGAAACTTCCGTTGTGAGTGAGACACAACCCAAAATAAAAATGCACGATAAACATATGAACTTAAACAATCGTGTGCCAATAAAACTAGTTGTCGCATGGCATTAACAAACACCTTTTTTCTGTTGCATTTAAATGTCAAAATAAGACTGTAAAAAATACAGAGAGGTGCTTTATTCCAGCAAGAACAATGATGGAGGTTTGTCAATCACCTGCATAGACTTTTTTTTTTTCTTTGAAGGCAGAATTTGGTTTAAAAAGCCTCCAGTGCAGCAACAGAGTAAGTTGTTTTTTTTCTTCATGTAAACTGATACTTAAACAGTCAGGTGGCAGTACTTCAACCAGAGGACGTCACACTAAGTACAGTATCTGCCCTGCCGATGGGTCTGTGGTAGTAGAATACAAATTTGAACCAGTAGTTTACCCCGGCGACCCTAAATAATGGAGCAGCGTGTTATCAAAACTGTGGCAGTGATGCAGGCGCAGACACACATGTTGACTGCAAAAAGGGTTGAAAGGGGGCGTCAAGTAGCAGAGCTACTGTGTAGAGACCAGGTGGACTATCATGTGGATGATGCGGGAACCGCGGGGGCAGCTGCACAGGTCCATGCTCGGGTTCCGGATTTTATCTTCCAGCAGCTGGTCCAACTCCCAGCGCAGCTCCTTCACCAGCTCAGCCACCTGGATGACACGCACACATATATAGCGCCAATATCTGAAACAACCTCGGCTAACGGCGCTAACATCTGAACCAAACCGTGCATTTCTTTTTCGCATGTCGGGCAGACTATATGGCACCGCATCATGTTTTCTTAGTTTAAAGGGCCCCCATTAGTGCACTGCATCCCGTTTTCTCCACTGGAAGGGGGCACTGTCATGTTTTATTGAACATAGGGGCATCGAAAATGGCACTTTAGCATGTTTTCTCCACTGGAAGGAGTCGTGGGAGTCCAGTGGCAGCATAAGCGAAGCACAGGTGGAGCAAGACTTGCTAGCACACTTCATTTACCGGTAAGCTTCTGCGACATCGGACGGTGAGCGAAGTTTGCAAAGATATGCCCTCAAAAGGATGCTGAATGAGAGCCGAGCAACACTTTTCCGAGGGCCGAATTCTATATTATATTAGGGACGGGTGCCAAGAAGGGAGGTGTCGCATTTTAGACGAGTAGATTGTGTTTTTTTTCTTCATAAAAGCCTGTTAAATCCTTAGAGCATATAAAAACAACTTTACAAACAGCATGTCACCTTTTTACACCATCACCTCTCACCGAGGTTTGGGCCATGCTCACTTATCAAAATATCACGTGTTTCTATATTTCAACGAAGCCAAAATCTGCACAGACATGTTTGGGGAGATGTGCAAAGACATCCCAAACAGCGTTGTGCATGTAAACTATCAAATCTCCGTTATCTCTGACCTGATGAGAAGCGGCAGCAAAGCGGATCCATCCATCGTCGAGGGAGATGACAAACTCTCCCTTGTGCAGCTCCATGTGGACCTGCCCGCCTCCGAACAGCACCAGCGGGTAGACGGACACCATGCTGCAGTCCCTGATGAAGATGCGGCTCGTCTTCACCTTCTCGTGGTAAACCAGGTAGGGGCTGTTGTAGTGGCGGACCTGGAGCACAGAGAGAAGTCTCAAGGGGCTTGTACCTCTAAACAGCTGTTGGATACGGGGCCACATCTGTCCTCTTATCTCACCGTGTAGTTGACAGACGACGGGTGCACATGGACGCAGCCGTCGTCCTTGGTCATGTAACGGAGCTCGCTGGCTTTGGGCTGCATCTTCATCGCTCCTTTGCTCGTCATCTTGTAGTTCCCTTGAGGAGATCGCACCTAGAACAAAAAAGGACCAAACACAGGAGCGTGAAGCCAAGTCGAGGAATGGGACCGCTGTATACCAACACACTGGCTTGACTTTCTTATTCTGAAGGAGGGAAATAATGAATACACACCTGGACCACATTGGGATAGAGGGCTGCACAGAGCATGGCGGACATCAGCCGGATGTTATCTGCGTTCAAGTTAGCCTGAAAAGGAACATCTGTGTGCTTAAAAGCAGACTGAAATAAGTGCAGCTTATACAATTGAAATAAATGATCTGTGTGTGTTACCTCGGGGCCGGTGGCCTCTAGAACACCATCGGTGCCTTTAGAGCTCATGCGCTCTATAACCCGGGCCCTCAGTCCCTCCTTGATGAAGCCAATGTCAGACAGCAGTTCGGCGAACTGCCTCTTCAGACTGGCGATCTCCTGCGCAGATCACAACAGACATTGTTTTTTAAAGAAATGTCTGACAGCACAGTTGTTGAAGAGAGTGAAGTAGGCGCTTTCAGACAGCACCGCCTCACCTGTAAGACTCGCCCAGACAGAAAGTTCTCCCTGCAGTAAAGGAAGCCAGCCTGGTTGCCATTCTTTGCAGCACAGCACCATCCCTGCAAGAGAGGGATAATCCATCACAGCTACCATTTGGAACGCCACATCAACATTTCTACAACGATGAGTGGACTTGGATGAGTGCAGTCTTTACCTTGTATGCCTGCAGCAAAGCTAGATGGTCACTGCTGGCCACGGCAAAGGCCAGTTTCTTCTCATTGGCTTCTTCCCGCTTATCCCATGGAGACACCTGGAAGACAGACGACCAAATATATAAAGCATTTCTATAGAATGAGACACTTGTTGATTAGTCACCATTGTGTGGGTTCTTCCCGACAGCAGCAAGCGATTTCTTACAAATGGGGATTTGAAGGCCAGACTGGCTGCGATGGTGAGTGCCGGGTCGAGACAGCGAAAGATGGCACCGAACAGCATGAGTTTCCCGATGCGCACGTCAACGGGCAGGCAGGCTAGGTGGTAGCCCAGCGGGGTCAGTTTCTCATCTGCCGTTAGAGCTCCAAGGTCCCGCAGGCGCTGCTTGGCTGCATCCAAGCTTTCCAACGCCGGCGGCTCGATGAGCCGAGAGAAGACCGACACCAGCGTCCGCTCAGCAAACACGTCCAGGATCTTGATTCTGTTGGCGAGAGAGGGAAATGGATATTGCATATTGTTAAATTTGACATGGTGCCACAGGTAAGGCCTCTTTTCTCAGTAAACCAGTTTCCACTCCCAAGCATAAGTCCCAGTAGCCATGTCACACATGATGCTCTATTGTTTGCATTTACAGAGACAAAAATCTGATGGATCTACCGGAGGCAGAGCTGCTCCAGAGGAACCCTCTGGATCTCAGGCAGCTGTTGCTCAGCCAGCTGGTGTTGGAAGCAGTGGCTGGTGAAGAGGTGGAAGCAGATCCCCGAGGCCACGCGACCTGCTCGACCCCTCCTCTGCAGAGCGTTGGCCCGGGAAACCCACGAGTCCTCCAGGCTCTCCATGCTTTTAGTTGCATCGTACCTGAAAATATAGCCAAGAAGAAATGTACGTATTAAAAACTCCACGTTGCACAGATTTTAAAAGTACTGGATGATTGATATCGATTGTGTGCGGCAACAAAAAGTACAATTATTACAACGATTATTCTCTAAAAATTGCACAAATACAGATCATCCAAAGACTCGACTTGAGGTTACCTTTTCTCCTTCATCTTGCCGGAGTCTATGACATATACCACATCGTCAATGGTTACCGAGGTCTCTGCGATGTTGGTGGAGATGATAATCTTCGTGACGCCTTCGGGGGGGCGGCTGAAAACGGCCTGCTGCTCCTCGTTGGACAAGGTTGAATGGAGTGGGTACACCGCACACCTAACGATGGGAAAGTACAGCCACATGAGTTAGCTTCTGATTAGTAGAGCATTTAAAGTGATAGAAGACCACCCGATAGTGACATGGCATTCTTGCTGCCATGTAACAACCCTTAAAAGGATTTGGTTTTAAACAAGTCAAGAAATTCTGGTTTGCACCAAAAAGGAGAAAAAAGAACCACAGAACATTCATTGTATACCCTCATGAACAACAACAGGAACTAAAGTCGCCAAAAGCACACGACTTGACACACGGACCTGCTGTTGCCCCTGTTGTTGAACATTCTGTTGGACATGAGCTGCTCGTAGAGCATCTTGATCTCAGCCAGGCCGGGCAAAAACACGAGCACCGCACCTGGATAAAGAAACAAAAAGTTCAAACTGAAACGTCCGGTCTTGAATTCATACCACTGTGATTATACACATGGCGGATTCTAACCTGGAGGGTAGTCGTGTTTTCCATCTACAATCCACTCCAGCAGGCTCTCCACCAGGTCCATGTTGATCTTGTCCAGGTCCATTGCAGCAATAGTCTTCAGCACAGACTTCTTAGTGTCTGCAGAAACACAAATGTAACATTCATGCATTAACAGGCAGCAACAGAATGTTTGGATAAGAGCTACAGTAGAAGAACCCACAAAACAGACCAGCTCTGTTGAACTCACCTTTGAATCTGACCGTGAGATCCTGCAGGCTGAGCTGCTGGTCTGGAATGGAGTCTTTGACATAGTCCTTCTTACAGAAAGACATGAAGTTCCACATGTCGTCACCCAAGTCGTCCACCGTGTCTCTCGGCTCTACTTTGCTTCCTCGTCCGACTGAGGAAGACGAATTCTGTTTCCCTGAGCGCATATAAGGGCTGCCATCCTCGATGACATAGCTGGGAAAATGAATTAAACTTAACTGAGTATCAAGACAAAAAGTCAACTACATCCTTTCACCTGTTAATATTCCTCAAATATTTGTTGGACTGAAGTACTTACCGAGATTTATCGATTGCATCTTCAAGAAAAAACTGGTCCACGGGAAACGTGCGACCTGAAACGAGAGAAATCCACTGAGTAGGAAAAACAAAAAAAACCAATCTACGAAATGAGGCGTGCGAGTTGAACATGTGACGTGTATGTCATGTCTAAAACAGATACCACACATAGGGCTGATTACCTGGGATGTGGACAGTGGGACAGTTGTAGAAATACTCAGAGAAAAGTTTGGCATTGAGCGTGGCACTCATGAGAATGATCTTCATGTCTGGCCTCTGCAATATCAGGTCTTTTAACACCAGCAGCAGGAAGTCACTGACCAAGAGAAGACGAAACAGAGACAGAGAGTGAAGCCAGTTACAAAGACGTAAATACTTTCCTGTTTGAGAAGGGAACGTCTGAGATTGAGTAAATAACAAAAGGCTATTTGGTGACAGCTCAAAGCACAATGAGAGCAACGGTTTGATTGATACCCTGCTATTTTCTTGATTTTATGAATTGTACTCTTTTCTTTTTAACATCATTATTGATTGAGGCTCTGGCAATATTGTCTCCGTCACACTCGTGCCAATAAAGCACAATGAATTGAAAATTGAATGCACACGTTCTGTACCATCTGGTCTATGGAATCTCACCTCTCCTCCGTTCGCTCGTGCACCTCATCCACAATGACGTGCGTGACGCCTTTGAGGTCCGCCTCGCTCTCCAGTCTCCTCAGCAACACGCCTGTGGTGCAGTACAGCAGTCTGGTGGCAGACGTCTGTCAGTCAGTGAAAAGAGAGGTAGAAGTCATTATCTTATAACACAAAGCTTGGCTACATATACTTACGTTAGGACTTTGAATCACATGCAACGCATTCCAAGTCCTCTGGATCCAGTGGCTAATGCTGATGGCTTAAAATCCTGCACACTACACACATGTACAAGTCAAATGTGGCCGTACCCGAACACTCTCCAGGCGGATCTGGTAGCCCACTGAGTTGCCGAGAGACTCTGCACGCTCCTGTGCCACTCGCTGGGCCACAGAGATGGCAGAGATGCGGCGTGGCTGAGTACAGATGATGTTGACCACCTCCTCCGCTGGTCCGCCCAATGAGTCGTCCAGAATGAACTGAGGGATCTGAGTGGTCTTACCACACCTGCAGAGAAGCCACAGAAGATAAACATTAAGACAGAATCATATCTGTTACAGAGAGGTATGAATGGGCTGAGTGTCTTTATATCTACCAGATATTTGCTTCATATATATAACCTTCTGGGATCTTTATTTTTTTAAATAATGTATTTTTACACATTGTTTATATGCTACCCTGTGTGACCCACCCTGTCATCCCGCTGACAACCAGCACCTGGCACTCGTCTAACAGGTCGAGGATGTTTTCCTTTTCTTTCCAAGCCGGCAGTTTCCTCCTCTGCTCCAACATGGACCTGAAACGCCCGGATGACTGGGTGAACGGGAGGATGAGAGAACAGCAATGCATTAAAACACATACACCGCGTCGGAGAAGGTGCGCGCTGTGACACAATGTAAAGATGGGCCTTCTTTCACCTGTTTATTCTTAAACTCTCGGCACAGCTTGCCATTTTCCTTCAGTAGGTTGTCCATCTTCGGGTTGTGCCTAGTCGCCATCTTCTTCCTCAGATTGGCGTAACTCTCGTTCTCAACCGGAACGTCCTCATCGTCCTCGTCCCTCTCGTCCCTCTCGTCCCTCTCGTCCCTCTCGTCCCTCTCGTCCCTCTCGTCCAGCTCCTCTGCCTCTACCGGCTCTTTCACTTTAAAGACAGAGGTGGGATTTTAACTCATATACACACACACACACACACACAATGTTGAGCTCTATTTGGTGAAAATAGGGACGATTAATAAAAAAAGGCATTGATCTTGTTGACTCACGATCTATTGGTCTCCGGTTGGCAGGTGGAGCAGTCCTTCTGTTGCTGGTATGATTGCCATTGTTGGTACCATTACTTCTGCTTTCTTCAGCAGCGTTGATCCTCACACTCTTAGCCATGGGAAGAGATGGTGGAGGAAGCACCACGACGGGCAGTGGCGTGCTGTATTTGTGATGACTGACAGCCAGCAGGTCCTTCATGGTAGTTTCATCCTCGCATAAAGTGATCAGAGTGTAAACAACAGGCTCGTTGTTCTTTGCCGCGGCCAACGCCTCTCCGAACAATCTCTCAGTCACGCTGAGCCTCCCTGCGGCCCCGAAGGACTCGTCGGTGGTGCTGAAGGCAACTACTGGTGCCTGGAATGGGTAACGGTTCCCTTTGGGGAATCGGACCTCTAGTTCATACTCGGGAGGAGAGTAGCTGCTGAAGCCAGGCTGGCTCGGGCCGTCCAGGTCTGGGGAACCAGCCCCAGATCTCCCTTTAGTGGGGAGCTCGTGCTTAAACTTGCACTTGTCCCCAAACCGGCAGCCTTGCCCTTTCAAGAAGAACCGGCAGACATCTCGGATGCTAATGGATCCTCCTCCACCTCGACTCCCGACTTGCCTACCATTCTTAGCAGCATTGTCTGAGAGGAATAAGAGGTCCAGGGTTATTGTCCAGACTGTATTGGCAATGCGCTCACTGAAGCGCTCACCATAGATGGCAGCTAGAGCCAGAGCTTCTTCCTGCCTCTGGCTCAGCCACTCATCCATAGGCACCGCTTCGAGGCCATCGGGGGAAACTGCTTTCTGACCGTAGCGCTCACTGAAAATCTGGCAGAGGAGCTGTTCCAAAGTGGCCCCGAATTCCCCTCCACCGGACTCCAATGCTTTTTTCCCACGCTCCCTGTCAAACCCATACCTACACAAAGTCAAGATGAGGAGACGAATGGTTAGAAGACAAGGGAAACCTTCACCAACTCAAATCTTTTTAGTTCCTGACAGCACAGCAGCAAAAAAACAGACTTGAGATGAAATTGCACGATCATTTTCAACAGCAAAATAAATGAATCCCAACATCACCTGCAAAGTTTTCCTATCGCAAATAAGGAGAGGACAGGCTCAGGGGTGGGGCGGTCCTCATCGGACGCAGTCTCATACGCTGGGCTCTCCGCCCTCTCCACAGGCTCATCAGTAGTGGCCCAAAACTGGCCTTCGTCGCGGTGGTCCAACTCGTCAAATTCTTCCTCATTCTCTTCGCCCTCTGAATAATCTGAATCGGATTCACTGAGGCAGAGAGGATGATACGAGTTCATGTCAACGTGCAACGGACAGACTTAACTGAATTCAATCGAATTCCAATTAGTTTCTTTAAACAGGTAAAGGGATGTACCACATTTAGTAGAATGTACTTACTCGTATGGCTCGTCAAAATCCCGTGTCTGCAGATTCCGCAGAAGCTCCTTGAGTTGCTCTTGGTTCTCATTAGTCATGAAGAGCTTCTGCAAGGGCATGGTGCTCATCATCTCTGGCCTGATGGTGTCACTTGCCTGTGGGCTTGTTCGTGTCCTCGCCAGGGACCTTGGGAGAGCCTTGCCGCCGCTTTTCCCATCGCCTCGATCTCTACCTCCTCCCCTTCCTCGACCTGCATCCCTGCCGCCGCCACCGCCACCGCGACCACCGCGGCCGCCGTCACCGCGACCACCACGGCCGCCGTCACCGCGACCACCACGGCCACTGCCGCCACCACCACCACGGCTACCGCTACCACCACGGCCACCGCTACCTCGTCCCCTCCCAGGTCTTGAGGAAAAGCCAGGTCAACAAAGAGAGCGGGAAAGAGGAGGGTGTAAGAATAAATTAGCAGGGAATGGCCACACTGTCACAAACTTAAAGTCTTATATTTAATTCCTTCACTATAAAAAGGAATACCTGCTAGGACGAGGGGGTCCAAATTCAAGGTTGAAATCATCTCCTTCATCCCAGCACCCAGCTCCTCCTTTCTTACTTCCACCTCCACCTCCGCCTCCTCCACTTCCACGTCCACCTCCTCTTGGCTTGTTAAACTTCCCCCCTCCTCTGTTTGGCTGCCCGCCTCTTCTCCTTGCACTCATTTCTCTGTTAAAAACATACACACATGGTTTCTCAGACAACAGATTGTTAAGTAGTCTAGTATCACCACCACCAACACATCATGGATTGCTTGAAAAACACAGCTGTTATCCCACAGAACACTCACCTTCAATTAGTGTCCCTTCATAGCAGCAATCAATCTGTGACGTAAAGAGACATAAAATGCACAGTTTGAATGAATCTTCTCAGGAATGTACAATAATCCTGGATACACCAGAGAGAGCAGTTAGTCCAGGCAGGCAGCTACTGTACATCCACTGCAGAGCACTGTGTCGCACATCGCTGCGGGCGGCTCGTCGTGGCACTTCATTTCAACTGTGAGCAATGAGATGGTGGCTGACACACACACACCGCGCTGGTGGCTACAATTATGCAATCATACACGGTGGCATGCAGACCGACAACCCAACCAGGACGATGACCATTAAACCCAACCCCCGGCTGACTGACAGAACAAGCTGTAGTTAACAATAACGTGGTGTTGTGTCGCCTAGTGCGACACGCCGGGTCTGTAAAGTTGATCAAGCTTCAGCTAGCTAGCGAGCTAACAGCTAGCTAGGCTCACTCTTCACTATATTCATCTAACAATCTAACAGAGAGAAGCTTTATCACGAGCCAAGTCGAGAGGTTAAAATGCTCTAGAATACCATTAGTATATGGAAAGATATCATCAGCGATACAGTACAAAAAGTACTTGAAACACACGGCGTTAACTTTCACAAGTATGGACAAACCTGAGACAGCAGTTTCACCGGTAGACTGCTTGTCTTTGATTGGTCGAAACCTCAGGGTTCATACTTCCGTTTCCGGTGTTCGGTACCGTTTTTAGGATATCATACTTGTTAACGTTCAATGTATTATTTGTAAGCATCTGTAGGTTGTTGGACTTCATATGGTACTCATATACTGAGCTAAACTATACAATAGGAGAAATAAAATACCTTTTTTGTTAAGCAGTTCGTTAGTTTGCTCTGCGCCAAATATTGTAACCATGGCAACTGCAGTTCGCGTCGAGTTGAGCTGACACGATGTTTGCTTGTGTTATTTTCAACTTTTTAAATCGAGTTGTTTGACTTTTTACATTTATAAAGTGGCCGGCACACAGCGGTTCCTGTCGGTTCTGACAACCATCTGTCTCGGATGTCTGGTGGGGTGTGATTGTGACATTTTAAAACACCAAACAACACCTTCTGTCTTTACTATCTGCTGTATAATGTATCGTTTTCACTTTCAGACCATACGGAAAGGGATTATTTATTAAAAGATCAAGGTAGGATAAATATTGCATATTCATGGTTTGCAAATATTGCATATTCATCTGACAGATAAGGTGGTAAATATGTGTATTTGTTTATAGGGGAAGGGCCTATAAAGGTGTCCTACATTTTCCCAAATGGGGACAGATATGGTGAGTAATCACTGTACATATAGCTAGACACTTTTACATCACAGAACTGTGTCAACGAGACGTCTCCTATGTCCTGTACAGAGGGAGAGTGCGACAGGTCTGCATCAGGGGTGATGAAGAGGAGCGGTGCTGGTAAACACACGTCAGCAGGTGGCGTCCTATACACTGGAGAGTGGCTTGAAGACAAAGTATGGATTCAATACTCCTGATGTTACTGAAGACTGCATGGTTGTATTTGCTGTGGTTAGTCACACTGTCCTCTGTGGAATAGATCCATGGCAGAGGGACCTTGCAGCATCCCTCTGGAGCGCTCTATGAAGGAGAATTCCAAGAAAACATGTACCACGGCACGGGAACATATACCTTCCCAGACGGCTCTACTTACAAAGGTCACTTTCACAACAACAGGTAAAAGGCAATACATTTTTGGCACTTACTGTGCGATTCCTTTAATGTTTTCTGAAAAGATCCATGATTATACTGCAGAGCTGTGGTCTAATTGATGGGCAGCCCTCTTGTATAACCAGAATAAAGCAGCTAGGCTCCAGTTGTACGCTCCCACAGCAATCAGTGGTTTAGTGCATCTTGATATGACGTTTCTCTCTTAGAGATTAGTCACTTGAACCCTATAGCATTGCTAATATTTCCGTTAAATTTCCCCTTGTTTCAAAGTTGAATAAAACATTTTATTCAATATGATTTCATTACTTTGGGGGGAAATATTCAAATCCAAGACCTGATGTTTATTGTTGTTTTGCCATCCATGTAAATGTAAGAGTTTGATGTCTCCCAACTGGTGTGTTCTAGGTTGGAGGGAGACGGGGCGTTCACTGACACACAGGGACGGGTTTGGACGGGGGAGTTCCACGGCAAAGCAGCGCTGGGCCTGAAAATGCAGCACACTTTGGCAAAACAAGCATAATTGCGCTACACTTTATAAAACACTGTATATGTTCTACAAGAAAATTAAACCGTATAAGTACTGGCCACAGTGTCTCTTTGTGTAAACTTCAATTTCACTCAGAAGATGTTTTCCTGGCCCTTTGTCACACTGCTTTTATGCTGCTGCGACAGGAAAGGTGAATTACATGCTACACTTCTCAGCTAACACAGATAAATCAAAGAACACTAGTGGCAAGTTTATGCAGTTATTTCATTGCACACTTTATCTTACTTGTCAAGACTTGAATTTTGACAAACCTGTAATTCCATCTTTGAAATATAAGCATTATTTAGCGTGCAAATAGCTAAATAAACCCTGTATACCCATTTCTCCCTGGCTGTCTTGACTCAGTCAGGTTGAAGGCTGAATAAAGGGCAGTTGTACATCATTATAGCACCAGCCAATCACAAAGCAGGATATGCTCACGTCCCCATCCACAACAGCTGTACCCGAACCGTTGGAACATTGGCCCGAGGAAATGTGTGATGTGATGCGAGTGTGTGGTCAGTTTGACCTTCTGTGAACCAGCTGTCAAGCCTCTGCAACCCTGCAGCTAATGAACGATAACTTTACAAACAATCACAACTGTTCAACATTGTTTAATAAGCAACTCTGACATTGCACTGTCATTGCATTGAATAATGCCTATATGGATCTGTAATTGCACATACCCCTGAACAACTGCAGTGTTGAGTATTCATTTGGACTATTCAGATATGGAAATGTAACAAAAACACATTATATATATCTATATATAGATATATATATAGATATATATAACGTAGTAACACCGATACAATGTTAAACAATTCTGGTAAAATACTGTAACCAGATACAAGAAACAGCTATTTTTATTGATTGTACAATTTTCCGGTAGAAAATAAAAACTTTGTATTGCAAACCTTCAGCTGTGATTTGAATGAATAACCTCACGAAGGCAACAGCGATGAAAAAACAAACAGAAAATGGCACTCAAATTTGGCACAAGATACAAAATAAATACATCTGAACTAGAAATGTCACCGACGTAAATACAAACGCACAATGAAGTTATTGTGTTCAGTGAAAATGTACAGCCTATGCAGTAAATGTTTCGTGCTGGAGGTGTTATTGTCATACAAGAATGTGATGGTACAGGTGTCTTCATCACTACAGGTAGTGAGCTAGATGATGGCAAGGAAGCTTAAAAACGTTTGCAATATATTATCTCCATGAACCTGAGAATCTATAAAGTATACAATATTATTTTTTAACAATTTCACCTTCCTGAAGAAGACAAAAAAACACCCATGTAACGCAGAACACTGACTTTGAGAGGGGGAAAAAAAAATACACTTCTAATTGTGCTGGAAACATTAGAAAAAAATTCCAAAGACTATATTTAAATGTCACCAGGTACCCAAAACAAAACAGTGGCCATGCACAGAGAAGCACAAGACTGCGTGTCAAAAGTATTGTTCTATGCCGAAGTAAAAAATGACTGCTTTTGACCCCTCGAGGCAAGTATATAACAATCTGAACCAAGCGAGAGTGATGCAAAAGAAAGGCAAACATGCTTTTTCCTGTGCTTGTTTGTGTGCTTCAGTTTCAGACATTTACGGGAAACAAACCAGAGCTCTCGACTCTGGAGCCCCGCTTAGGTAGTTGGACATGAAGGAACGGATAAGGTACAGTGAAGACAAATAAAAAAAAACAGCACCATTTATGCGACAGCTGTGTTCTTCCAAGCGAGGGTGGCAAAGTCCCCCAACAAGGTCATCTCCAAGGGGCCCGGTGTCTCACATATTGTGCCGTTTGTCAGGCAGATAGATAAGAGTCGGAGTCAGCTGGTCCAAGCAGGGATTCACAATTGTTAATTATTCTCATAGCTGAGGTTTGATTCGACCAGGATGGTTCCATAAAACAACTCAGAGAAGTGCCACCTCACTGAGCTTTTCTATTGGAACACAACAGGCCGTAGGTTCGATATGCCAGCGTGAACACATCCTGGATGACATCAGTGATTACAGATTTGTTTCTGTGATTTCTGAATTCAAAGTTCATAAGATATCTGGAATAGCAAGGACTCTTATATAAAGTACAGTTTATATTTTAGAACAGAACAAACACAATACAGTTTCTTCCAGAAGACTATTTCTCACTCCTAACCGTCCTCCACACATCTGCCCATTTTGCATATAATTATTTTCTTTCCGCACACATTTTACGTTCACAAACAGACCCTAACCCACCTACTGCTGGTAGATTTATTTTCTTTTTTGGTGACATATTATGTTATATGTCATTCATGGAAATTGCTCCCATGTCTACATTTAGACTATCAAAATTACCCTGTGGTTTGCTTCCAAAAGGCCTTTTTTTCCTTTTTGTTTTGAAAAAAGAGATGAACAGATTAGAAATCATGTAAATTTACATCTTCATAAAAAAAAAAAAATAGTTTAACCACACACACATTGATACAAATAAATAGGAAAACATTACTGAAGATTCAAAAAAGCAGCAACAATTAAAAAGAGGGGGACATATAAATTGACAAAGTGGTGAATATATTTTGGGGGGGGCGGGGGGGGGCAGTATAACTGGCCGAAACTGTCTCCTGCTACAGCGGTTTCTTACCTACCTCTGTACTTGCCGCGTCCATGTGTGTTCACAGTAGTCATAGGCACATGTTAGCGTCGTGTGTGTGTGTGTGTGTGGCATCTATTTGTGCTGAGCTCAGAGTAGGCAGCTCCATTCGTTCGTCAAATTTGCTCCATATTACACTTCATCTTCCATCTTCTCCCATCACGGGAAAGCCTGGGAGGTGGCTTCTCCATCTCCAGCTTCTTTCTCTTCACCCTCCCCCATCCGTCCATCACGGATGAGAAGCATAACCCCACTCCCCCCTCCTTCACCTCCTCCTCCTCCTCTCCGTGGACTCCATAACTCACCCTGAAACCAAAGAGGCTAGTGTGGGACTTCTCCACAACCCCAACCCCACACTCTCCAACCCTGTCCCTCCATCAGGGATTCTGCAGCAGCCCCTCCCACTGGATCGGCTGGGAGAAGACCTCTCTCTCCAGCCACATCTCGTAGCTGTAGTGGAAGTCCTCGGGCAGCTCCACGCGCTGGCCCAGCACGCTCTGCAGGCAGTTGTCCACGGGCACAAAGTCTCCGTTCTTGTTCTTGTCGTAGCGGCGGCTGTTGAACTTCTCGATGCTCTCCCGCAGGGCGCACTCCTCCGCCTGGAAGTCCCAGGGGCGCGCGTCGATATCTGGGGTGAGAGGAGGCGACACATTTAATATATGTTTGAATGTTCACACTTAGACTTTGCCCCTTGAATCTACCAATATCCTTTGTCTTAGTGGATTCCCCCCTCTCTTTATTTTCTACCTTATTCTCTCCCTCTTTTACTTTCCATCCATCTTTCTCTCTAACACTCATGGTGACAGATCACTTGGTCTCCCGTGAGGGACGTTGACCCTGAGAAGTCCCCCTTTCTCTGTTACCATGGCAACACCATCCAGGCTGTTGGCCAATGGCTGGTGGTGCGTTGTATTTTACACATGCACAGATGCACACATCGACCATTAAATCAAGAATTTGAATGTATTAACCTACGTTAAAGCATGTTTACAGAGCGTGGGGTGAATGTGATCTTTACACTGCCGTCTCTGTTGTATTGATCAGCAAAGTGTGACGATTAAGGACGACTGCTGGGACTAATTATCTCCATGACCGTTTCTTTTATGAAGATCCAAGAGGCCAACTGAGCTGTGGGTCCAGGAGAATGACATCATTTTTTTATTTATTTAAGCTGCATTTGATCATTTCTTTGATATAATACTCCGAACACCATAAATCATGAGTTAGAGCTGTAACAAAGAAATATATCCCTTCCATACTAACAGACATACCGTGTCAAAAAAGGTAGAAATTGGTTGATGGAAATAACATTACAACAGATTGATCTAGAAAACATTCTGTCAATCCTTTTGTTGTTTATTTTATCATTTTCCTTTCTTGGTTACTTAATTAATTATTGTTAGGATTGTGAACTTTGAATTATGAGTTATTGGCTGTATAAATTGTGAAAAAGTCTGTAGAAGGCAAAAAAAAAAAAAAAAGGATTCATAAAATAAAAAATAAAAACTTAGCGCTGCTGTTGGTATCTAATCGGTTAATGTCCCATATCAAAGCTTAAAAATCAAAAATGAAATCGAAGCATGTCATTTGTAATAAACTGTGGCCAGCCTTCTTTACCGGCTCAGCTAAACTCAAAGAGACCAGTTTGAACACTTCATGGCTCCACAGACTGCTTTTTACCATTTCCATAGGCCCAGTCGTCATTGAGCCTGTGGCGGACCTTCTGGTAGATGGCCGACATGGTCTTCATGTTGCTCTTCCTCCACTGGCGGCCCAGGTACTTGGTCTGGATCTTAAGCAGCTTGAGGACGTAGAGCTGCATCATGGCCTGCTTCACCTTGAGAGCTCTCTTTAGGATGGGGGCGGACTTGAACACCACCAGCATCTGAAAGAAGGAATCAAAATTGACGAGAGGAGCATGTTTGAGCGTGCTGTGGCGAACCAAAGGCACACTGCAAACACTTGATTGTGTAATATACCAATGGACATGGACTGGCTGCTCTGTGCCGATGGATTTGTACACGCTCATAATGGGACAAGTTGTTTTTTCATTTTCTCTTCGCACATCCAAGGGCCCACAGGGTGTGCGCACTCAGAAGAATGACTCACCATTGTTCGGGAGTGTTTCCACTTGGTCAGCTTGTTCAATATTCTCAGCAGATTGATACAAGAAAACAAGTTTCTCCAACAGAACTGGTTGCTGTCTCCCGCTTCCTAAAAGACACACGCAGGACACACGCGTGTCAGGATGAAACCTTAGAAAGGCTCGACCTCCGTCCAGTGAGGATCCATCAGGCGTCACGCCGACGCTGTTTTCACTCACCAGGCTCTCGGCTGTGAGCTCAGGCAACTCATGGACCACACAGTGGGGAAAGTCCAGCACACATATGCTGCAATGAAAAAAAAACACACTGATCACTTCCCAAAATCTACCCGGCACTTTACGCACTGCAACATCACTTGAATCTGTCCCTGACTTTTACAACATCATCTCGGGAGCCATTGCCAGCACGACTCACTGGAAACGGAGACACAATGATACAATTTCCCTGCGTCTGTTGGAACCAAACCAAGCTCGTCTGTTGTCGTACAGCGAGACGAGAAGTGCAGTGCTTCCTGTGAAAGGTGCAGAGCAGGAGACGAGGATCCTACCTGTTTTTGGCACTGATGTAGGACATGATGTTCTGATTGAAGAACTTGAGGATGAGTGGGATACAGTTAGCAAACACCAGGTGCTGGGAGACAATCTCGAACTGCGGGGAAAGAAGAGGCGGCAGAGTGGAATAATTTGTTTACACTCTGGGGGGAAAAAAAAAAGCAACAACTACAAATTCAACTCTTCATTTTAACGGAGTAATGATTTTCTTTTTGTTATGAGCAAAATTAAGAGCAGCCATTAAGAGTTTGAAGGAATGCCCCTTCTTAGTAACAGAAAATATCCCCGTCCCCATCACGCTGAACCGAACAACTACTGATAAATAAAGCAAGATACAAGTGCTTGAAATGGGGCCAAATCTGCTCCATTAAAAAAAAAAAGAGCAGATTTCAGACCAGATGCTCTCTTTCAATCTGTTTTCCGTCTTTATTGAGAGGAATAGACCAACTGTGAGTCTATCCGGCTGATGCAGGAGGTTGCGAGATGGAGGACCAAAGGTGGGGGGGGGGAGAGGAGGATGAGAGGAGGAAGAAATGGCACGCTTGACTGGATAATCAGGTGGAGGGTATTGGATAATAGGGTGCGTTTGTGCTTGGGGAAGGCGAGATGGAGAAGGAGAAGAATAATGTAAAAGGACAGACCGATAATGTGAGGTGCCTGTAGGAGGGAGGACTGTGTGTGTGTAACCTGATAAATGTGGTTGAGTTTGAAGTGTTTGAGGAGCAGCAGCAGCAGAGCAGAGATGGCCTTGACGAGGATTTCCTTGTGACGGTTCACGTCAATTCCCAGCTTCATGCTCTGAAGGACTGTGATACTGGAGAGGACACACACACACACACACACACACACACACACAGTAAGGGCTTCAGGTCTCGAATGATAATACAGCTTTGTCCCAGTAAAAGGAAAACTGAACAATTAAGACACTGACATTTCCAAAACAAGCAGATATTCTGATAAGTCTGTCAATGATGCACTTAAGGTTTCTCAACAGGGAAACTGTCTTTCAGCGCTCTGGTTGAGTGTCAGCTTGTCTAAAACTAGGACAGACTGCGGACCATAAAACAATTTCAGAACAAGTGCATTTTCACTGGTATTCTATCCGCCCAAATGTTAAATTTTCTTCCAGACAGAAACAAAGAAAGAAACATAGAACATGCGCCTGATACGGTTATCTGCAGCTGTAAATGGTGGTGAAATTTGACAACATACATGCATCTTTTACGTTCAGCTGTCTGATCTGAATGTGGCTCTAGATGTGTGCAAATTTATGCACACAAAAAACAACCCAGCACCATTAGAAACAGGTGAAATAGTCACACTGCTTTCTACAGTACTTACGGCATCTCCTCAGGCAGCACATCAGCCAAGATGTTAATGGAGTCAGTTTTGGCTTTGGAGGTTGGCGCTGCAGCCAGCAGCAGCTTCAGGAGGGCGATCTGACACAGGTGACAATGCAGAGATTTATCGAATAATTGTTTAGCTACAATATATGTGTATCAGTGCTGACAGGCTATTGATACACAGAAACAAAAAAAAATCCTCAATGTTAATAATCAATTTTCCCTTTTTGGGAGAAACTGTACCAACTGTAGAACAGAGATTATATTGGTTTACAGTGTTTTTAAAGAGTCAAGAGAACATACATTTGGTAGTAGGATGGTGTGAATCCAGGGTCAACAGTTTTATGGAGGAATTGTTCATCATGAGCCACTCACCACGTACTGGGAGAGGTTAGGAAGCATGCCCAGGTAAAGCATCTCTGTTGGCGTCTCCGCCACCTCCTCATCTCCCTAAACAAAATTGAATTCACATCCGCAAAACACTCACGTTTAGGACCCAATAACAAAGCCATGTTCCTGTCTTGATTGAATATGCACCACATTAAATGTTCAGTTCATCTGTCCGCGTTGCTTTAAAACAATAGAAATAGATTTATAGAGTTACTGTCGTGATTGTGCAATCATTTCACGGGGGACATTACTGACCAGACTCATGGGACACTGTTGCAGCTCGTCCTCCTTTTTGATCTGGACTTCAGCGATGGACACATATTTGTGCTGGAGAAGACAAGAAAACCAGAAGAATATAACACAAATTATACAGATACAATTAACACTTCTTCAAACGCCTTTATAGCATTGCTACCTGACACCCACAGGGGCATTCCTGTGTGTAACTACAGTTTGTTAAAACAAAAAGGAATGGCTTTTTATGTGGGATTCAGCAGAAAGAGAGTATTGATTAAGACGCACTCTGACCATCATGAGCCATGGTAGAAAAAGGAGAATAACACTGGGAAATCTGGGTACTACTGAGTGAATGAGATGAGATGCTACATGAGGCAGTGATTTCCCCCAGTCACCTGTTTCAGAGTCTTCACGCTCTCATGGATGGGTCTGGGCAAGCCCACCAGGGTATCTGTGTCACTGCAAAACAACGCACAGTTACACCAGACTGGAAGAAGACAGTTTAAAAGGATATCTTTAAACGTCTGAAATGAAATGCCTACTTTCCCAGAGTAAACCCGATGAACTTGTTTCTGCTGGTCTCAAGGAAGTGCTCGATGTCTTTCTCCCTGCACACACACAAAGACAGGCTGCAGTCAGATTTTGGATTCATTTGAGGGCACCTGCTGCCACACACACGAACAAGCAACCAAAGGGACAGTTTTCAGGGGAGCACTCGCATAACACCCACACAAACACGCAGAAGAGCCACGGCATGCATTAGCTTCCTCAAATCTCATCAGTCACGCTGTCTGCTGCTGCTCTCTGTGAGCCTCCTACTAAATCAGCCCTGTATGTCGCAGCACTCTTGATCCAAAGACATCGCAATACGCACAATTAATGATAAGGTTTGCTAATACAGACAGAATATAGGTTTTCTGATCATGAATGCATAATAAATGGTCTGCTATTAAGCACTTTACTACTTTACGTCCTCTGTCGGAAGCATTATTCATGCACCCTGGGAAGACACCACACGCTACACTGTCAGGAATACACAGATGGAAAGCATATTGCTGGATGACAGCGAGGGGAGAAAACTGTGAGACGATTTTCTAATTTGGTTTTAAGTCCGAACTCAAATGGTGGCACAGAATCAGGGCGGGAAACTGACACCAGCTGCCAGCCAAATGGTGCGAAGTCGTGTCTGTGGGTGGGAGGTTCTCTCTACTCTACAGTGGTCAAAATGGCAAATTTAGAGCTTTTATTCAATGTAATGGAGCTAAGTGCTTTTAAACTAACAAAGGGATTATTTTAGCAGCTACAATAATGAGTATCTGTATTATTTATCATAGAAAGGTCTTACTAAAGCCGTTTTTTTATCCTGAAGTAAGGCTATAAGAGGGCAGTTTAAAGAACTTTTTTCAATTCTTTGAGACGAGGCATGTAACTGCAGCTTGTAATTGTTAAAGCTGTCCAACGTCCAAATAGTTTTTCCCAGTATTTTACAGTTAATGGGTGTTTGTTTCAGACTCCAAAGTGCAGAAATGAAAACTGTTAATTAACCTGACTTTAGGGGCCCAGGGAAGGCCCTTGGGGAAGTTGACCCGTTCTGTGGGAGGCCTGAGGGGAGGCGGCGGAGGTGGGGGCTGGATGATGACGTCGCGATCCAAGGGGTCCACCTCGCCTTCGATGCCGCTGTCTGTGTCCTCGGGGTCCTCCTCCTCGTCCCGGGCGTCGTCGTTCTTGAAAGGGTCCCGCTCGTTGTATGTGTCCAGGCTGTCCTGCTTGACCAGGGGCTGGGAGAGAGAGAGGACAGGCGGTCAACTGCACTGGCAGGACTGCTTAGAACAAGTGAAATGACCTATAATTAGCCCATCTTATATTTAACATGTGGCAAAGTCCAGTTGTAAAACTACAAATCTGAGGAATGACCGAAATCAACCACATGAACTTTACCCGACACATATATTACCTTTAACCCCTTAACAACATCTCCCAATTGCACTAACTGTATGAAGATATTCGCAGGAATAATGTGAAGTACACAGCAGGCTACATTCGTACTGCAGCTATAGTGGAGCAGATACGCTTTTTATCGCCTTAGGTATGCGATCTAATAAAGATCTAATAAATATCTAATAAATAACATTTAATCCACATTTAGCATTAAGGTTTTCAGCATAAATGTATCCTAAAGGACTGGTACACGCTTTAAAAAGGAAACTGCAATATCATCATCATCTTTTTTTATTTTTTTTTTATTTTTTTTTTTTAATGGTTCAACAATTTGGGAAACATTCTTATTCCCTTTCTTGCAGAGACTGAGAGAGAAAATAGATACCACTTGCATACTTTTCCGTTAGATTTGAAACTACAGCCAGGACACGGTTAGCTTAGCTTAGCATAAACAGCTAGCCTGGCTCTGTCCAAAGGCAACCACAGAGACGGCAAGCAACATTTCAGATTGAACTTACCACGCATCTGCACGTCAAAAGATTCAGAAAAAAACCGCACTCAGACTTATATTGATCTCTTATCTACAAAAAGAAACCCATTTCAGCTCAAGCGCAAAACACACATTCACAAACACTCAAGTGTCGCAGTTCAAACTACTTTTTCCGATGAATGGCTGTGACAATAGTGCAAGCATCAGGCATGAGTCAGCGTTTTGGACATTAGCTGAGCCAGTGCAGTCGATGTATGGTGCACCAGTGGTAGTACCAATGCTGGACTATGTGAGGGGGGTAGTGAGTGTATGGTTGGGAGGAGGGGGGGAGGGAGGGAGGGAGGAGGTGAAACCGTGTTGCGAGTCATTCTCTATGGAGAAGCCATTCTCTGGTACGTGGCAGGTAAAGCTACTGTAGTGTCGTTTTTTCTGTCAGGGTTAGGGGGCAACCGCTTTCAATGACATCCATGTGAGAGAGAGAGAGAGGTCAACTGAGACCCAAATGCAACACCTACAGAGAAAGTACGGTCGTTACGATCTCAATTCACCTCCTCAATGAATGCATTTTAAGGACATTGACCCCTAGTCCAGAGGCTGCAGTGCAAGGTGATTTTTGCGGACAAACCTGGTAGCGATGTGATGAAAACTACAGGGGAGATGCGACTAGAGGTAGATGTCGGAAGTGACTTTAAGGGACAGTGGATAGTGACCGCTCCAGCGCCAATGACAACAGCCAGCAAGGCAGCCCTGTTTCTCAAACACCCCCCCCCCCCCCATCCAAACTGAGCAGCCCACAGTGGAGGAGGAGGAGGAGGAGGAAGACGAAATAAGTTGAGTAGAAGAAGAGAGGGATAGTATGAGGTGTTAGTGGATGGTGTGGAAGGAGAAGAAAATGGTGGAATAGGCATGGGAGGAAAAGGGGAAAAGGAGAGTAGGACAGAGAGGAAGATGAGGAGCAGGATGATAAAAGCAAGGAGAAATATAAGGAAGAAAAAAAAAGGAAACTGACTATAAGTCAAAAACAGTTGGAATAATTAGGGGCATAAGGAGGATGGAAGTAAGATTTTTAACAGTGTAAAGGGGAATGGAGGATACAGGCACGCATGCGTGGGAAATTAAAAGTTAAGCATGAAAGGAGGAGGAACAGAATAAAGGGAACAAGTAAAAACAAGTAAAGGGAAGAAAATATGCATTGGTGATGACTGAATTAAAGGAAGATTTTGACATTTTGAAAAAAACGGGTATTTGCTTTCTTATTGAGAGTTAGATGAGAAGATCGATACCATGTTTTCAGTCTTTACACTAAGCTAAGCGTTTCTTTGCTGTAGCCTCATAACTAGCATTCAGACACAAAAGTGGTATATACTGTACATTCTCATCCAACTCTCAGCAAAATATGTTAAAGTGTATTTCCCAAATGTCAAACTGTTCCTTTAAGTATTGGAAATGAGGCAGCGAGTAGGATTGCACCGAAACCACTCGGAGCATCAAACTTCTGGTTTCTGATTCATTTCTTTCATAGTAGACGATTGATTTTGTCCAATAGTTTGGAGTCTTTAGACAATATGGTTTATATAGAGTGTAATTCAACTTCCTTTGGCAGAAAAAAATATTATATATTATTATTATATTATAATATTGTGAAAAGGGTCAAATTTCTGACATGTTAAATATTGCTTCCTCAGTTTTTAGTGCATCCTGGTATGATTGGATGAGTTTAAATGACAGGAGGGGGAGGAGAATAGGAAAAGACAAAGAGAGAGAAGGGAGTGCAGAAAGAAGAGAGAGAAAAGTGGGTGGCGGGGATGTGGGAGACGAGTGCAAAAAGCTCAGTGCAGAGAGAAAATGCAGAAGGAAAAGAGGGAATTTGTGGGTAAAGACCTGCTTCTTGGGAAAGGGACTGTCTCCTTCCAAGCTATCAACAAAGGCACTCTGTGGGAACACAAGGAAGAGGGGCAATGAGAGACCAGAGTGCAGTTAGAGAGAGAGAGAGCCTGTCCAGTCAAAGCTCTAAAGCACTTTTGGAAAGCCGGACCCGGAAAATAGTTGGAGGATGAGTTAAGGGAGGAAGTCTGTGGGATCAGTTGAGAAACAGATGAAGCGGTTCAACAATAAAAGGGCGAATAATGGAAAAATGAGTCTTACATGTAGGTAGCATTTACAATGTCATGTTAGTAATAAAGTTCAGTTATACTGTAGGGTTAAAGGTAGCAAACACACCTTCTGAAATACTGTCTCACATATGACGACATCGGCACGTTTTGTTTTTGATCAATGAACGCATCGTCAAATGTTGCATTTATGTCCCCCTGTCTAAAAAAAGTTAAACGAGTATGTGTTTTTTGAAGTGAATGTGTGTGTGTGCGCGCTGTAAAGTAACAAACACTACTGATTGTGTGTGGTTCGTGGAGGGGGGGTCTGTACCCTGCGGCTGCGGCGGCCTCTCTTCTGCTGCTGCTGCTGCTCAATGAGCTCCATGGCAGAGGCCGGGGGCGAGGCCGCTCTCATGGCCCTGACCACCTTGATGCTGTCCTCCGGCAGCGGGGGCAGGTTCAGACACTCCCGGCCGCGCACCTTCATCTCCTGAAGCTCCTCGAAGCCCCCCAAGGTGAACTGGAAGATAAGGATGGAGAGGGAAACAGCGACTCACAGAATGCAGGTGGATGCATCTAATATAATACTGCCCATCACAAGCAAGTCATTTTCATAGCAGAGTGAACTTAATGGAAAACAATGGCTACCTCTGGTGGTCCCCGTTTATAATATGTGTAATTTGTGGACAAACACATTCCAAACTCTCACTATGGCTGTGCAGGTAAATAAGCAAATAGGAACACACCAACAAAGGCACACCAACAAAGATGCAGAAATGCACAGAAGTTGATTCACGTGCATTATGTGTCAGTGTTTGAACGGTCGTAATGTACCAACCAGTATCGTCTTCCAGAGCAGCAGTAGCACTTTCTTCATGGGGAAGTGCGGGGCATTCATGCTGCAGAACTTGGTCACCATGGTGAAGAGGAGCAGGGCGAGGGGCTCTCCGTTGTACAGAGGGGAACCTGGGGGGGTCAAAGGTCAAAGTCTGTGTTTTTGGATTGGCTATATGAAAGCACCTGCTAAGACAGACTCTCCTGTGCTTTACGAGAAATGATGGCCATGAATCAGGGATGTTTTAGGTCAAAGGATTACATATCTATAAAAGTATACGACCACACACGCACACACACCGAGCTCATTCTTGAAGGCTTCTCTTGCTGCTCTCCATTCAGGTCTGTCATCCTCCGTTTGAACTCTAATGGTCTCCACCATCAAGTACATGATGCTCAGTAGGACTCTGCAAAGAAAGGAAAGACACAATACTCAGCTTGATCCAGTGTGTGTGTGTGTGTGTGTGTGTGTGTGTGAGAGAGAGAGGTGGTCATTTAACTAGTGCCTGGAATGATAATAATGGGCTTAAAAAGGTCAACAAGTACAAGAGACAATAATATGATGGAGGAAATGATGAGTAGCAATGAAAAGGGACGTGCAAGCAGCAGCAGAGGATTGAATGCAATCTTCTTGTGCATATAATAATTTGTATTCTCTGCCAGGATAACGTACCATGCATTCACAATTACCTGATGTAAGTCAGGCGGTGTTTGATCCATTGAACGCTTTGTTCGCTCAACAAAGCCTCACAGTTCAAAATAACTAAAATGGTTTTCAATTTTGTGGAAGCGATTATGTGCAGATCTACTCCTCTAGCCGGTAATTATTTGAAAGTGTTCAACTGGGAAATGCACAGACGGGGCTCTGGCTATGTGTGAACATACAAGTGTCTATATGTGGGTGTAGAGGGGTGTTTTTTTGTTTAAAAAAAAATCTATTTCATTAATTAAGTAGAAACAGAAAATTAATTTGAGGGGAAAATAATACAATTAAATGTTGCGGATTAAGTGTGTGTGTGTGTGTGTGTGTGTGTGTAAACATGTGTGCTTGTGGCCGGATGACAGATGGGGAAGCATGAAAAATGGTCTTTTTTTTTTTTTTTAAAAGGTGGAAGAATTGGAAGACATTTTTGTACTTCTTTGCTTTCCTTCTGGTGTGAAGTGAGAGGAATGTGGAGCAGGCAGTGAGTCATGTGGTTGTGTTACTTACCTGAGCTCTGTGCTGTCTGCCAGAGAGATGGCAGGCTTCCTCACCGCACTGCTGCATGCCTGGTTGTTACTGCAGACACAAGTAAATATTCGCATCATTTTTCTGTGGTTTATTTGAAAAAGAAGAGCCAGTCTGTGCATACACAAAAAAAAAAGCATGAAGATAAGGTTATAATGATCCAGAGGTTTTAAACACACAACCTCAAGTCTCATTTTTTAACAACAAAGAAGCGCCGGATCCCAACTGAGGCCGACACCAGCAGCAACGAAGCCGACTTGAAGGAGGCGCTGCCGCTCCGCGTCCTCGACGGAGGGATTGAAGTGTGGAATCACAGGCGGTGTGTTTACTGTATTCCTGCATCTCTCTCTCTCTCTCAATGTCTGTCTGTGCCTTTCTATCCACATAAACCTTGGGAGGGAATGAGTGGATGTGCTGAGGGACCAGAGCTTCCAACACGGGAGGATACCGAGCGAGAAAGAAACATCGACTCTTTCAGGGTTTGACACTATGAGCTTTTAATAACAGGCCCTATGAAAGACGTCCAGATTTCAGGATAAAGGTTCCCTTCATCCGAGAAACATGATGCCACTTTTTTACTGCCTGCAGACCATCACCCAAGGGGGCTATACATTTATAAAAGGCACCTGCAGGTCTGCCCTGCCTATTTCTATGGCTTACTTGCCCTTTATGTCCCTTTCCCCTGGCGTCCAGTAGCAGTAAGTCTGTAATCTTATTTATTGTCAAGCAAATCCAAGGTGAAAGTGAAATTGTAGCTGGTGCTTTTGATGACATTTATATTTATTCGGAAGTTTTCTTTCATGACTCGCATATCCCCAGCATATTGGGCGCGTTCTACTCACTCTATCTCCATGCTAAGCAGCTCCAGCAGTGCCGTGAAGATGCCCATGTCGTAGAGCAGAAAGACATTGTGTCTGGACCAGTGGAGCACATCCACCTCCGTGTCGCACTCATCAAACACTCCTGGAAAATAAAGAAAAGGTGTGGGGGGGGGGGGGGGGACCTTTAGAAGCTCATTTTTGTTAAAGTAAAAAGTTAACAGCAAACAGAGTAGTAGTTTACAGCTCTAACTGTGACAGCGTGGTGCGTAGAAAGACACTTGTGTGCATGCTGGGTCACTGTCACACTGCCATGGCTTACTAGGACTCCGGGAGAGAACAGGTCCATCGTCAGTAATACACCTGTGATGTTCCTGCTGCTGTGAAAAAAGGCCTAATGCTGGTTGTACTGTATTGGTCCCACGCACCCTGAGCCAAGTAGAGGATGGCCCTGGCCACCTTCAGCCTCTTGTCTCTGTCCGTCACCTCCAGCGCGTCCAGCAGCCTCATCACATGGGACCTCTGCTCCTCCGCCGTCAGCTCGATCCACCTCCGGCCTCGAGCTGCAGGAAGGACACGGCAACAGGGTGGGCAAAGTTATTTCATCTTCTTCCTCTGCCTCAGACAGTGCGGGCTACTATAACATCATCCTCATTCTATCAGTCACTGTACTCGTTATCTGGTTTTAATACATTATGTAAGCCACAGTGTGCCATGTACGGTCAAGTTATTGTGAGCACCACCTCTATGCACAAAGACAACTTTACAAGCTCACTGCAGGTCTGCATGTCCTGCAAATTGGGGATGGACTCATTTGTTACTGCTGCAGTTTTTACTCCCTGTAGTGTTTCCTTTACTCTTTACTTTCTGCATGTCATACCGCTCATCTCTCCTGTCCTCCTTCCCCATGTTTCATCAAATATTAATCAAACTGAGATTGCTCGGGAAATCGGGGGGGGGGGGGATGCAAATAACTGACCTGCCGCATGTGGCAGATGCTCTGCTGTCCTCTCGCCTGGCAGGTGCTTTGAATATTCTGACAGCACGGCCGTATTCGCCCTCCTCACAGGACAGGGACTCAGTCACAGCCTGCCAACAATCGGTTCGCCCGCTACGCCCAGTACAATGGTGCACAGACTGCCACCTCCTCCTCGACGTCACCAATGACGAAGGAGCTCGTCTTCGTGACACTCCCCTCTCATTTCCCCCACCGCCAGATTGGAGACGGTGGGTAGCTTTTAAGTACCTCGGTATCAACTTGAAGAGTAATCTGAGCTTTGACTACCACACCAGAGACATCTAAAACAAAGACTCTGCCAGCCACAGACTAAGGGCTCTCGCAGTCAAACGCCACCTCCTGCTCCCTCTGTATCGCAGCAGTATTGAACCCATCCTCCTGCACTGCGCCACCTGCTACTTCACGTTTAAAGACAAGCTCCTGAAAAATTTGAATTGGCCTCCCGACTCCCAACCGGCCTGATGTTTGTTTACAGCCTGTGAAAAGCTACATTCCTCTATAGAGGACTACAAAGAATGAATCTGAATCTAATTTTGGTAAGACTGCTACCTTGATCTGGATATTCACAGTACTCGTGTTGTTGAACCGTGTGTGGAAATATAGAGGCCGACTGCCGCTGCTTTGACGCGTCCGTCATTAGCTTTTAACATTATGTTCTGGCCCAATGCTTCAGCTCTGGAAATAGCTGAAAGCTAGTGAGTGTTGAATAAGACAGAGAGTCCGTGGTGTCATCATGAGGAGAGACCAGCATGCAATGAGACTTCTACTCCTACAAAAAATACAGTTTTTAAAGAAATGCACACCGTGTTTTTTAAGAGTGTTATTCTTCTATTCTTAGACGCTTCATTTCATTACGCGGACAGTAAAAGGCATTAAAAGCATCGTAACATTATCATGATCGGTTGAGCTCAGCGCTTCTTCTTCCTCTGACGTGTGCCGTCTACTCAAGTCAGGAAATACAGGAAATGCTGTCTAATTTCAGCTTAAACGAGACGCACTGTGATAATCACAGGAATTCAGATGATTGGGAAGTCATGGTTAGTGGTGAAAAAAACATTGATGAACACACTGTCAGTGGCCCTGTCACACACACACACACACACACACACAAAGAGCACAAGTCATAGAGGAGAACCACCCTCTGATAACTAACATACATTGCCCACTGAACACACACACACAGATACACACACACGCTAATGAAAAGACCATCATGCAAAGAGGCAGCTCTGTGCTCCATCTCTGTAAAACAGCAGCCGGAGAAGCTCTCATCTAATCCTGCTGTTCATTACCGCTCAGCTTGGAGAGGAGGTGACAGATGAAGAGGATGAGGCTCGTCTCGCTCTTTGCCAATGGAAAGATGCCACAGTGACGAGAGACCATAATGGCTTCTTACTTTGTTTTTTTTTTACCAGAGTGATATCTGGGGTATGTAGTGAGATCATATCATCACCCCAAAAACCTTCTTCCATTGCAACCAAATGCAACAAAAGGACGAAAAATTACAACAAATTATGGTTCTTTATTCTCTCTTTTTATGGAATATGTTACTTGGAATTAAACTTCACCATTTCTACACAAGACAAGACGGAATGATAAAATATAAAAATATCTGGTGAAGAGACATTGTATTCAAGCTGAAGTCTCTTGTCAGACAGTAACTCATGTTGGAAGAGCTGCCTAGTCCTTGGTAACCAAATATGAATCACATGGTTAGGATGGGCCCTCCCATGTGAATCTGTGGAGATATTCATTCTTTGAACAGCTTATAAGAGCAGAGCTTTGATGTGCCTGCATGGCCACTCTTATCGAGCCCTGAACTGGGGCCCACGGGGCCGGTCAGAGCTACACAAAAAAGGACTCTGTGACAGCGGTCACACTGTTGCAGGAGCCGTCAAGGTCTCTGTGATAAACAGCATGACTGGCTGTAGACTTCTGTGTGTTTGCCAAGACCCAACATACACAGTGGGAGTATTTGAGAGACAATTTTGTGTCTCGAGCACCATTGGAGCTCAGTTGTTTTACTCATCGTGTGAGCCACAGAGAGCGAGGGGAACGACACACCTACAAGTGATCTTAACACATGAAGGGATGTGCACACAGCATATCCACAGCCATTTAATATGTCTTATAATGTACACACACACACACACACACACAGTACCATGGCTCCTGAAGTCCTCCTCAAAGTAGTCTCTGTTTAGGGCAAACTCTGGCTCCTCTGTGTAACTGTAGAGCTCTGTGGACAGACAACAATACAACAGAATTAGAGCTGAAACGATAAGCCAATATATCGTAATAATTTTTTAAGCACATTTTTATTTTTACGTCATCGGGTTTCATCGATCAAATAATTAATCATTGAATCAAAAATTAACAGATTAATCGATGATGAAACAAATGGGTAGTTACAGGCCTAAATAGAATCGAACATAATGTAACAGAAATAGGAGACAGGTGCGCTCCTGCAGGTAAACTGTGCTACCCAACAGTGTGTCAGCTGTTTGTCTTGTTTTAATGAACAACGCTGAAACATAAAACAGCCGAAGAAAAAACCTGAGGAATGCAGAAACAGCATTATATTTTTACAATCGATAGCACATTGTAGTCTGTATGCTAAGTAGAACCAGAGGTATTACTGCAGGAATTCTGTGGGGGGGGGAATCTCACGTCGACCAGTCACTCGTTTTAGATTTAAGTCTGAATCAGTTTGACATGGAAAGAGAATTGGATAAAAGCTGAGGAAAGTGCAAAGGAGGACAGATTCAAGCAAGTAACTAGGCCGGCCGTGTGCATGAAGGTACATGACAATCCAGATTTACAAATGGCCGTTTGTGCCACAACAAGACTAAGAGTCGACAGCCATAGGGCTCTGAGAGACTGTACGAAAAGCACAGCTGGGCTTTGAGCTACATGCTAATGTTAGCATCCTGACACGCTCACAACAACAATGCTAACATGCTGAGGCTAAGAAGGTATCATTGCTGTGTTATAGTTCAGTGTGTTAGCATGCTAGGCTGATGGGAATGTCATTCGTTTTGCAGATACTTGGTCGTAAACTCAAATATTGGACAAACTTCGACCTGATGGCACGAGAAGAAAAGTCTGGAGATCATCTAATTCATTCTAATTCATCCTCTGGGTACCATGAATGTCTGTGCAAAATGTCACGGCAGTCGATGCAGTAGTTGTTGAGATATTTCTCGAAAAGCAAAAAACTGTCAACCTCAACTTGGCAAAAGAGGAAAAGTCAGGCGATCATCAAAGTCAGTGGGATTCATCCCCTGGGGACCATGAACGTCTGTACAAAATGTCATGAAAACCCATCATATAGCGGTTCAGATGTTTCAGCCTGGACCAAAGTGATGGAACGACGTCACCATTACTACGGCCATGTTACTAGCATGGCTATAAACCTGCATACCTTATTGTGAGAAAACCAGATTTTAATAAACAATACATGTAGCAGACATGATGAAGAATCACAAATACTTCTTCTTAGATTACATGCATGGATTGAACCAAATCTAATCGTATCACTCTAAGAGGAAGTACATTGAATGCAGCTGCTACTGTATGAGAATGTGGCGCAAGCTGTTGTTGCAGTCATCGGGGACATAAATGTTCATTTTCTAACCACTTGGAAGAAAGGTGTGGTGTTTAGCGGCTGGCCAGTCTTACCTGAAAGCTCAGCAGTCAGTGCGTCTGTGTCTCCGTACTCAAACTCCAGGTTTGGAGACTCCATGGAGCTCTGCGAAGAGCAAAACACACATTTGCGTTGACATTATAGTACGACACTGATCTCGGCTAAATCACAGATGTCCCGACACCCACGTGCAGAAACATACTGCAGGCAATTCACATTTCCCAACACCTACTGTACCACTACTCTGTACTCCACTCACGGTCAAGCACTTCAGCGCCACACATCACCCACGCACACTCTCCAGGCTCGTTCAGTTTCATTTCATCGTGTGCACTTTTGAGTTTTGAGCTGCTGAACATCCAGGCGGCGTTGATTAGTCAGTTACATTTTCTTTCTCTCTCACATCCGACTCACAATTACAGATGCTCTCCACAACCGGCTACAGCTTTGATCAGACTGATTCGCTCCCTAACAAAAGACCCAGATGTTCGGTGGAGCAATAAACTGCAGTGAGTCAACCCGGCCCCTCGTTTCAGAGCAGATTAGCTGAGTTTGATGACAAAGTGAATGAGGAGCATGCGATCCATGTGCACGTCCTCACATTTAGTGCATAACCTTAGAAGGAGGCGGGCAGACACGCTCACATAAGAGGCCCACATTTTCCAACCCCGGGAAATGACTTCTTCTCTCTAAAATAGATGAGCACTTCATGATATCAATAACCTTGAGAGTGTAGCCTGGTCATGATTACCCCGCCTGGGGCAAATGGAGGCTTAATAGTAGGAAGAGAATAGGCTGGTGGCTGGAACATTCTTGGTTTTTTTCAGTAGAGGATGTGAACGGATGAAATTTCCCTAAAGGGACGATTAAAGACACATTTTATGTTAATGAGAATGAAAAAGAAAATCCCTCCTGGCAGCACTGGGAGGCTAAAAGCTACGAGTGTTCGATGTGTTTAACCCTGTCAGAATTGCCTCAAGGCCAGGAGAGTAAATAAGGATGTGCTCTGAGTCATCTATCCTGGTTAAGCAAGTCTGCGTGCCGTCATGGAACGGCCTCCTATAAATACCTGCTGCAACCAAGTCAGCACGAACTGAAATGTACAGGACGGTCAGCTGGAAGTTTGTTTTTACGAGATTCGATGTTGTTACTGCACTTGCAAACCAGGAAATGAGAAGCACCTGGCAGCGCAGATGACTAGACTAACTGACCCACACCTCTGATCGCGAGTGAAGGAAGCCTGTGGGCACATGCTGCCTCACTTTTACCATCTGCAACAAGTTCTGGAAATCATCATGAAATCAACCGAGGTGGCATTTTATTTTGGAGGAGTCCAAACGTACATGTATATTTTGCAATATTTCGCCACTCTTTAAATTCAAGTGCATTAAGAAGAAGACAGTACAGGGTGGCCTTGCAGTTAAAAGCACCATAATGTCTCTTGTAAAGTCATGCTCTTTAGTCTCCTCTTCAGTCCCTTCAGCTTCCTGCACACTACACATGATGGTATGTTGTTTATGGCGTTTATTGCGTCTGCTTATTATTGATCCAGCTGCAAGACGTCGATTACGGACACCGCTCTCAGTACCCGCCGTCATATGTGTTGAAATCATTAGTCCATTTATATCATGGGGTTTTATTGCTGAACTCACTGTAAAATGTAATCAATCAACAAGCTCTATTGACTGACATATGAGGAACAACCTCAGACATACGAAAGCTATTACAGACTGTGTTGTGTGACATCGTCTGTGCTGGAACTCAAACACCAACATTCACTTCCCATTTCATCCTGCCGTTCGATGCTTCAGTCTGTTGCGAAACGGGGCAAAGACGAGTAATAATTTTCATTGTTATTCATTTGATTCATTTATATGCTCGGTCTATAAAAAGGCAATCAATACCTGCCTCCAAATATCTTCTTTTGTCCAACAGACAAGACCATCAAACTTTGGATTTCACACAGCCCAACAAAGAGGGATGACATCACCAGCGTGACATAATAACGCCGCCGATGTCATCAGGGTTAGGACTTCAAATCTATTACAGAAAAGTCAATATTACAAACTGGGTGTGTGGAGTTTGAAAGACAGGGAGAGTCTAATGAAAAGACGCTCATGGTTACGTGAAGGGAAATGTAGGATCCAGCATTATTTGAGCTTGACTGAAATAAAGTACCAGAATTCTTTCAACAAGATCCCTCCGTTTTGTGATGAATTCATTAATCATTTAATCTATTGTGTGTCAGATAGTTGTGGTCTTCAAATTGCTTATTTTGTCCAACCAACAGATCACAACCAAAATATATTACATTTGCAACAATATAAAACAGAGAAAAGCTGCAAATCCTCACATTTGAGCAGCTGGAACCAACATTTTACCCGATAAATGACTTTCACGGTTAATGTTGTGGTCAATTACAGGTATTGAATAATCGAACAAGCAGCCTCATCTACCGTCCATCTGTGGAAGAACCCACTGTCACCCAGGGACCGGGGGACTCGACTTGCCCCTGAAACCGGAGTGGTCGTTCTTTCCAAACTCAACTGGGATGTTTCTTTCATTCCCTTGAGCATCAACACAGGAGAAGCCTGTCTCTCTGTCTCTCTCTCCTTCCTTTTCTCATCCAGTCTGTCTCCCCTCTCGGCCGCCAGCTGAAAACAAAAGTCGCCCTGGCTCCAAACTGGCAAAGCTTCTGTGCCCCAACGCTCTGCACCACATCAGTGTGCAAACACTGGGCGCAATGTCAAGGCAGGCCACCTCCCACTCCTACACAGCATATGCCACATAGACAACAGACGACTGCTCTAGCCAGCACAAATGAGGGACAATTTACACATGAACGAATCAGATTCGAGGTGAACTTAACAGACAGACACAGGAGCCCCGGTTCCAGTGCAGTGGCCAGGGAGTATTTTGACCCCCCCACACCATCAACAACCACTCAACCCCAAATCCAACGGCTGTGAGATGAATATGCTCCAATTCCCTGAAAACCATTCACTGTGCTCAAACAATAACACACACGCCAGGGGTGACTGGATTTTTGCCTGGACGACAGCTTTGACCGTTTAACTCCTCTGATGTATCTGGACTGAGGAACCCCAGGAATGAAAAACACATCTTCTTCTCATTTTTTTCATGAAGGGAAGAATTATAGCTGCACGTGCACTCAAAAAAAAAAGAGGCATCATCAGGCTGAACGTGAGCCATGCTGCTGCCATGTTCAGAGAAGCAGAGTCGATTTTTTTGTATTCAAATGATTAATTGATGAATGGAGAAAATAGTTTGCAGATGAATACGTAATGAAAATGATTGTTAGTTGCTGCCTTAAATTCAAGTGCAGTAACAAGTGCACTCGTGCTCTTATACAATACATAGTATTACATATTACCAGAGACCAAAGGAGAGTCTTAAATTGGTCACTTCATTTGACCAGCAAACCCATTTACAATGATATGAAGTGATACTATTTTTGCGTTTGTGAAGCTTTAACCTGCAAATGTTTACTGTTGAGGTGCGACTTGATGAATTACTTGAACATAGACAATCAAAACGTATTTAATTCGAGTCAATAAACCAATGAACTGACAGACACAAACACAATGTGAGCTATGATCGATAAGGAGATTATAATTCATGGAATATTTACCGCAGGAGAATAAAAAAATAAATATAAATGTCAAATGACTCTAATTTTGAGATATGCTTGGTGGTGAGGGTGCTCTGACTTCACATTTCACCTCCTGCATTCTGCACGTTGAGATTACTGCTGGGGGTTATTTATAGGAGCCGGTTGCCAGAATAACACCTCGGTGTCTGCCTGCCTGCCCGTCTGCATGCTTCCCAGCCAAGACGTCGACTCACTGCAATGGAAAGGACATTCAGCTGGACGGAAAGCTACCCAGCAACAACACACGAACACACGCGCACACACACCTCCAGCGCGCTCCTGTGCCATAAGTGGGTTGTAACCGACTGCACGTAATCGCCTCTCCAATTTACCTCCGACTCCTTCTGCTGATCCTTGAACACATCTTTCCCTTTCGGCCTCTGCCTGTCGCCGTTACCGTTAAGGTTATTAATGATAGGTACCTCAATGTCCTCCGCCTGCATCTTTCTCAGTCGGTGCGGCTCACTTCCCTCTCCGCAGATGGTGCATACCGGTCCGGTGGTGAGCTGTGACTGCACCGCGCCAGGGGAAGCACCGGCTCCAGAAGCCCAAGTTGTGGATCTCCTCCTCCTCCTCCTGCTGCTGCTGCTGCTCGTGCTCCCCCCTCTCTGTTTGGTTCACCGTCCCCGCGCGCTCCGAGAGGGCGGGGTTAGAGAGTCAACAGCAGAGAGGAGCATCAGCTGACCGCCTAAAAGTTAAACGAGGTGGTGTTAATGTAGACATTGTAGAGAGTTGATAGCTCAACATGCAAAAGTAGGACGAATACAGCTCGTTTAATACTCGTAACAATTATATCATCTTGGAGATACGAGAATTTAAAACAAGATCCTCAAAATATCAAAATGTTAATCATATCACAGAAAGATATACAGATGTACAGGACTATAACAATATATCAATGTGTATGAAAATGATACATAAAGATTTTTCATGACACAAACATCTTTAAATTCCTGATTGTCACTGGAGGTGCAGTCAAAGTCTGTAAATGTTAATGTTAAAATGACGTATGCACCGTTTTCCTGTAAATCCCTTCTGTTTGTGAAGGCAACTTGAATGGCGGACTCCGCCACTAACAGTGAAAACACAGAATGTGAATACATTGAATGAATGACGACACATGTTCCTGTTTCTTCATCAGCCTTCTTGTCTGTTTAAATGTATGAGCTAGTTTAATAAATTGACCTGTAATTTACACATTTGAATATAATTAACGGCGCTCAACCACATGAGAATTCCAGCAGGCTGAGATGACAGTTACTGCTACTTTGCTAGTTACCATCTGATGTCTTTTTTTTCTCCATTAAGATTACATTTATCTATTGACTTATTTATATTGTACAACAAACTCAATTAACTATTTATATTGAGGGATCAAAACAGGAAACAGGTTGGAAAAAGTGTGTAAATTCGCTTTTGCTAAGGCTTTCTCAGTCACTGCTCATGCTGTTTCTCTCCAAAACGGACCGTTTCTGAAAGAAAAGTCACTTTGAGGTCTTAACTCCTCTTTGACCAAATATGTGGTGACTGTGTTTTGACAGCTCAGTTGGGTACCTGCTCCAGATTCGGCAGAAACATACCAACCTCCAACATTTACCAGCTTTGGCTGATGAATGATGTTTTCCCACCAGCTGTGTCAAACTCAATTCACATGAAACAAGATTTCTGTCCTTGGTAATAAAAAGCCTCGTAATGCAATCTGCTGTCAGGGGTCCAGATCAGTTCATGTGTCTGCCTCCTTATTTCTGTGACTCCTCCAGTTTAAATGTTAAATGTTAGATGGAGGTGGAGGTGCCCCCCCCCCCCTGTAGAGAAGAAGTGAATTATTGATATGCGCAGGTTGAGGTTGGTGTGTTGCCAAACCCACCCACATGTACCTACCAACACACAACCCACATACTGTGACAAACCACTTTAGATGACATGATTGGATTGCATAGTTGAATGTCAGCTTGAGCTTCTGGTGGAACGGGACCACATGGCAGGACAACGGGGGACAATTTCATTCATAATTTAGACTCATGCCTGACAAAGCCATAAATACATCGATACTTGTATAATAAATCGAATTAAGAGTAAACCAACAACGGAGAACGAGTTGTATTTCACAGAAGAAATGTTAATTTTCTTTTTATCTCTCTGGCTTTGGTAATTATGTTTACTTTGAGGTATGCTCAAAAGTAGCCATTCAAAATATTTTTTCTTTTTATAATCATAAAGCGAATTGCAGCGATTAGTAGTGCACTTCTGAAACATTTAGGGTCAAAATCAAAGTAGGGGCCAAGAAAACAGGACGTTTAGTCCCCAAGATGGGTCAAGCTCCAAAAACACTGAATGCTAGGGTTCCCATCATGCCTCACAGTTTCCTGCACAGGCTTTCCGTTTTAAATTTAGTCTCCAAGTCCCAGCTGAAATAACCCTGGTGCCATTTTCAGGGTTATTTCTTCAGACCTAAGATAGCTCCTCCTGATCTACAGAAGACATTATACAATTATTTTCACAGGCTCACAAGTACTTGACATAAGGACATTGATCTTTAGTATTTTTGTGGGGGTGCCCCTTAAAAAAAAATATGTCTAAGTGCATGAATATATTTTAATTAAAAAAAAGAAAACGATTACAATTCTACAGATAAGAGCATTTGAATTGGAGCATATTTGGAACGAGGAAGTGATCTTTTCACTAACTTTAACAATATCAATAAAATAACTCGACATTTCTTGTCAAGCTATGTTTAATTTTTTTAAGAGTGAGAAACAGAAACATGTTGAGAGACTAACATGTAGACATTTGTAAATCTTTGAATCATAGTTTGGACTGTTGTAGATTACATCTTACTCTATATTTGTCAAACTATTCCTTTAACCTTGTGACGCTGATGTGTGTGTCCAGAATAAATTAAGGATCAGAGCCAGCTGTTGATGTCAGAGATGTCCCTGTCTGTTCACTGGCTCAGATGAGATCACTGACAGACCTCAGCAGCTGCACACATGGGCTCCCCTCCCCCCCCCAACACACACAAACACAACACTACCACATAAGACCGGAACAAAAACACACGTCAACCACCTGCAGAAGCGGTAAGTCTGGAAAAGGAGTCAAATCAAGGCGACAAAGTGAAAACAATTTTTTACATCTTTATTCATTAAGATTACAGAATGTTTTTTTTAAATTATTGCTCATCATCTACCATTATCACTTGCAATATTTAAACATAGGGGCTTTTTTTTCTTCTTCTTTATTAGACAACTTAAAACATGTTTGAGAATTTCACCAGTTTTGCACTGTATGAGGATTTACAACAATAAATACAGGAGTGGATTCTGCTTTTACCTCCCTATAGTTTTAAAAGGTTGTCATATCTGTATATTGTATGCATATACATATATGATGCTGGTGTCTTCCCCCGCCCATCCATCTGTTGGTCAGCTTACAGCTGACTAAACAAAAAAATAAAAGGGAAAAGTAAGACTCAGGACAACAGGTTTAAGAGCTACACTGACAACAGGTCACACTACTGGATGAGGGGATTCTCAACAGCACAAGGAGACAGAGAAACACACGAACATAGGGAACGGAGTGCCATTGAGGTCGTGTGGGCCGTGACAGTGTAGGATCTCGTCATTACATGGTGGCACATGGACGTATGCTAGGTTTGTGTTCCTATGCACAGACTTTAATTTAGCTTTTGCCAAATTTAAAAGATATAGTTTGACATTTTAGGGACACAGTTAGCCTGGCGCTGTTCAAAAGGTAACAAACTTCTCATGAGGACGTTTAAAAAGGTCACTGATCGACATGCCCGTTTTGTTTCATTTGCATGAAACCCGAGCTTAAGAGGTGCTGGATGTTGGATTTTGTTACCTTTATGCTAAGATAAGCTAACTGGCTGCTGGCTCCTGCAACATATTTATCATACAAAAATGAGAGTGGTGTACATTTTCTAAACTCTCTGCAAGAAAGTGACGATGTCCATTTACCAAAATGTCAAAAATATTCCTTCAAAGACTTTGGTTGGTCTTCACAACAACAAAAAATGCATGAATTGTGCATATTTGTATTTTGAGTCGGCAAAAGTATTTATTAAACTGATAAACAAAGCTTTTTTGTGCTATTTTAAAATCTGTAATGTGATCAAATGTATTTTCCATACAAAGTGCAGTACATTTTTTAGAACTGGATGAACTGCATGTGTGTGTTTCAGCATTTGAGCCTTCTCTGTGAGAGTAGAGCTGGCAGTGTCTCCCAGCAGGCTAAAGGTTAGAGAGACTCTGATTGGTTCAGGTGCAGAGCCGGCACAGCGGCGGGGAGCACTCGGCTGTCAGGTGAAATGACTGTCAGGACTTCCTAATTTCCACCGTCAGGTCAGCTGGGGACGAGCTGCCGAGGATGACGACGGTGCAGATCATTATACTGGTGCAGTCTATGCCTTTGAGGTGGGGGAGAAGAAACTCAAATATATCAGGGCTAGAACAGCAAGTTTGGAGATCTTTAATAAAAAAAAAAAAAAGGTGAAAAATCCCTTTACAGGCAAACGCTCATGACTCTGCAGTGACGGTAAATGTGCTTCTCGGAAGTAAAGAAAAAAAAAAAAAAAATGGTGGCATTCAGATCCCAGATTTTATTTTTCAAACTGTACCAAAGAGTTGTGGTGTGTATGTAAGTACAAATCTAAACAGAACCATGCTTTTCAAGGAGGACCTGATTGAATTGATCTGTTTAATGTACCGGCCAGGTAGCAACTTGCTGCTCATTTGGTATCTCTGTAAATATCTTCTGTCACAGTATTCAAAGTGAGGGTTAAGTACATTTATTACACTTATTAGAACATTTAATTGCTTATCTTATTGGCATATGTTGATTTTTTTCCCCAAAAGTAATGATGTTAGATGACGCAGGAGAGAAAGAGATAGAAAAATCGGTTTCAATATAAATATCTAAATATACAGTATACCCCTTGTAATGATCTGACAACCTGTCATGCTTCAAATATAGTATAGTTATTCTTGGTAAAGAAAGAGAGTAAATGAAAAGGTTAGCTCTCACAAGCTTGAAATACTTCTCATCGCTTCAACACTGGCGCCATGTGAGCAGCTGGAAGCAGAGGAAGAAGCAGCCAATGAGATGGTTTCACTGTGGCTTTGAGTGACAGGCGGGAAGACCCGGCCACCATCCAGTCGTACTACCAAAGAAGTTCTGACAAACTACAGGCGGATCCGAAGGGACTTAAAAGAATGTTTAAAAACAGATACAACAGAGAATCTTAACAAAACGATCAAATAAAAGACATGATATTATTGGACCCTGAGATCCCGCCTAACCCCGCCCACCAGGTCTAACCCCAACCTCGCAGTATTACGCAAGAGAAAAACAAAAATCACAGGTAGAAAAAAAGAGACAACAAAAAAAGGACAGAAAAAAAGTGTCTGTCACTAACGGTCATATTCATTCACGCAGATTTGTTTTTTGTTTTTAATATATGATATCTATTTTCAGCATGAATAAGTTCAACTTTAATTAAAACAATAAAAGATCTGGCAATGGCAAGGGAGGATGGAGGATATACTTACGACTCGACACACAGATGAGCGACTAAAGAGATAATGGTGGTGAAATGACGAGTGGAAGAGAAGTAAAACGTCTTCCAGAAGACGTCTGGGAGCTAGCTAATGGCGAGTGGCAGGAGGAGCTCTTCAGAGTTAAAGTTATCATTATTGTTTTCGAGCGTGAAATAAATAAAAACGGCTGCCATAAGCGCAGGGAACGCCACGCCCTTCCGCCTCCCCCTGTGGCTCAGTCTGAGCCCCCCCCCCCCCCCCTTGAATATAACGCAGGTGTGTTGACTGTTCCGTCAGTCCTTCCTTCTGTTCTCCTCATCCTCCTCTCCTTCAATCAGTCTGTGCCATTCACGGAGTATTTGCATTTCTTCAGTCCGACCCCGACACTGGTTTTTAATACCTCAATGAGAAAAACAGAAAGTAAGCAAGTTAGGATGATACGTTTCTAAACCGTTTCTTCCTCCCTGTGATTTATCTCTTGGAATGTGTCGTGTTGAAGTGTTTCCATACCTATAGTAGTTTGGCTTAAAGGGCCCGTTCTTGTTCAAGCCCAGATACTTGGCCTGCTCGTCACTCAGCTCTGTGAGATGTGCGTCAAACGTAGGGAGATGTAGGCTGGCCACATACTCGTCTGGAGGCCCGAGAGAGAGAGGAGGAACATGTTAACATTCAGCAGGCGTCTGTGGCTATTTAATCATGCAAATGAGAAAAGGAAGAGGGAGGCTCTAAGGTTTACTCTCCATCCCTTGCTCTGCACTGTCTTCCTCCTCATCCTTCCATGCATCTTTACTTCCTTTCTTTCCTTGCTTCCCCCCGTTCTCTCCACCATCTTTTCTGTCAAGTGTGTGCCGTGGTAACAGCAGTCGTCACTGACGGCGTGACCTACATCCGACTCCCTGCTTTTCTTTAACATGCTCTGACCCACCGAGACAACGCTGCAGACAACGTGTGTGTGCTGTACGCATGTACGCACACGCACACACACGCACACACAAACAGGACTCATTCTACTGTGAGTGATGAGGGAGACGACTCCGGACTGAACAGATGAGACTGTGTCGGCTAAAGAGATAAATGAAATATGCCTGCAGGCTCTCTACTGGGGTAACAACAAACCACTGCCAGTAACTTGCTTGGTGGCGACTTAAGTACCAAACAAGGCTATTTTGTATCTCCCTGGCGTGATATCCGTCTTTGTTTGTGCACACTTATACTTCTATTTTGTGTATTTCTGTATTCAGCAGTCTTTGTTGACATCTCAGTGCTTACCCATCTTCTTGGGGAGCAGGTACACATCCTGTTTGTAGCGTCCCTCTGGGGCGTTGTACAGCTCAATCAGAGCCAGCGCCTGGGTGGTGGCGGTGATGGAGAGCACAAAGGTGGGCACGGTGGAACAGCTGAGGTTCAGCAGGCGACCCTGCAGAGGAAGACAAAGCAACACAAGGTTAGAGAACGCACGGTTCCTCTTTGCAGTCGCGAGACCAAAGTGCCAGGATGTGCGCAGTCTGGAGTGAGACGACAAATGTGTTATAAAAGAGAAATCTATTTCAGGTTCCGACAAGATTTCAAAAAGCAAGATGCGTGAAAATATTTATCAGCAGCGGTTTCGTCTTGATTCTGAAAGTCACTGTTGTGCAACTTATACTGACGAAGATGTTTTGTTTCGGCCCAAATACTAAAGTGTTGCTGCTGTCTGAGAGAAAATGAGGTCGTTCGTAAGTAGAACTGAAACACTCTGTAGCTTTGAGGAAGGAGGAACAGAGAAAGGTTGTGTTGTTGATAAAAAGCAGAATTAAAACATAAGGTTTTGATGCTCAGTTCACACACAAAAAGAAAAATCACATGATTGTTTTTAAGTGCAGACGAGGCTGGTGCATTTTATGTGGCCCGCGCACATACCATGAATTTGTATAAATAAATAAAATTAATAAACGGCAAAGTTATGAAACAAAGGGGGATGCACACGCATCATCTTTTTAAACTTTAAACAAAACCAGCCATCTGAAATTGTCTTGATTTCAGAATAATATTATGAAGATGATGTATTACTTCTTTAAATAAATGCGAATTCGGGAACACAACTCTATTTTGGAGCTCAAACAGAGAGACAGACATCGGCGGGCTGGCAGGTTGTCTCTCTGGCCCCGACAGACTGCTCTCATTCTGTCACAGCGTGTGACACACACACAGTGTCTTAACCTGCAATGTGCATATGCTGCATTCTGTGTGTCTCTTTAATCCCTCGCACATTTTCTACAATTTAATTTGTTGACAAAATGTGAGTGTCACCATATCTGTGTCGCTAAGAATCTAAAGTTCCCTTACTCAGGTGTTCTTTCAAAGTCCTCTGGGAAAGACTGTGTCAGTGTGTGCGTGTGTGTGTGTGTGTGTGTGTGTGTGTGTGTGTGTGTGTGTGTGTGTGTGTCCCACAGTGTACCTCAGCCAGCAGCACTATTCTCTTGCCATCAGGCCAGATGACGTGGTCCACCTGAGAGCGCACTCTCTCCCAGGTCAGTTCAGGAGTCCTCAGGCTTGCCTACAGAGTGAGCACAACATCGTGAGCAATGTTTGTTTCCACTTCTTATTTCTGTTGGGCTGAGCTGTCGGACGTCCATCGTCCCGGGCCAGAAGTTGACTCAGGGCGCTTGGTCTTTTACAGTGATGAAGAACTTTAAGAAGTGAGTCACGACTTCCTCTCTTGTGTCTGGACTACTTTCCTGTTTTCTTTAAATAAAATACTTTAATTCATCTCACTATGGCAGTTTGCTGCCGTACATTAGTTTCTGTATCGCTGTTGACTGACCACATCGATCTCAGTGTTGGAGTGTCCCATGTTGCAGACAATGCAGCCGTTCTTCATGCGGTCAAGGTACTCTCTCACCACCACGTTCTTGTTGCCTGAAGGAGCGAGCGAGAGATGAAAAGAGAAAGAACCGCGAGGACAAACGCACAAAGAGCAAGAGGTCAAAACAGTGACAAAATGTGAAATAGACACAAAGAAAGAGAGGAGAGCGAACTTGAAGTTTTATCAAATGACACGTTTGAAAAGGGGCCGACAGTAAAACGAGGTTTTTAAGACTTCTTATCCACTTGTCTCTTCCACCTGTCTGCAATTTGGGAACACGCTGGATGCAAGGATGACTTGGACAGGAAAAGGATGTGAACTATCATGTATGATTTGTCAGCAGAGGAAGATTTTCACATTTTCTAAAAAATCTATTTAACCAGTACCTTATTGGATCTAATGATTGTCCCGTTTTATATATTAATTGGGGAAATCTTACACAAAAGCAAAGCGCCTTCTCCTTTTTCATTATCTTTTCTGTTCAATTGCCGTCACCCCTTAAGCGAGCCCCTCTGCTTCAGGCCTGCCAGCAACATTAGGTAACGAAGCACAGAGACAGAAGTAATTCTCTGCTCTAATTAAGTGTTCAGGACAACTCCCTGGCTGCTGAGCTGAGAACTTGATTAGTGGCGGTTAGACACCGACGACAATGACTGAATATCTGTCCAGTCATCCTGAACGAACAGACTGAATAGTATGTTCCGTTTACATTTTGTTTTATCTTGGCTCAAACACACAGAGAGAGACAGCGGCTGAACCGACCTGTGCAGGTGATGACGATGTCCACCTGTCTGATGACTTCATTCAGTTTCACCAGCCTGAAGCCGTCCATGCTGCGTTGGCGAGAAAGACAACACAGAGCATGAGACGAATGCAACGTCAACGCCCGGCAGTGAGGAGCTCAACCGGCGGAGTCTTACCAGGCCTGCAAGGCACAGATCGGGTCGATCTCTGTGACGTAGACGATGGAGCCCATCGCTTTCAGGGCGGCACAGCAGCCTTTTCCCACCTGCCCATAATAGACATGGGACATCATCATACAGTAAAACAATCATTTATTGTGTTCAAGCCTGTATGGAAACGTCCGCCTTACCTCTCCGTATCCACACACCACCACCTGTTTGCCTCCGAACATGACATCAGTGGTCCTCTTCAGGCTGAGGACAGAAACGCAATTATACCGGCCGCCATAATATTTATTCGGACTGTTTGGAGCAGAGGTGGGTGTGATTGCCCTGCAACGCCGAACATGTTCGGTTTTATAATCCCCAACTCGGTTAAGCAGGAGGGCGTGTCCTACCCGTCTAGGATGGACTCCCTGCAGCAGTAGAGGTTGTCAAACTTCTGCTTGGTCACGGAGTCGTTGACGTTCATGGCTGGGACGCAAAGCTTCCCAGCTTTGGACAGCTGGTACAACCTATGTTTGTAGACAAACAAATATCCTATTTAACATGCAAGTCTTATGTACACAGCAATTGTACAGTGCACTATTAATGGCAGCATTTTAACCACTAGATGGCGATGTGACCACACAGGAAACTGGGAGTGTGTCACTGCATGTCTGTGTTGTAGTGCGAGTTTGTGCAACAATTTACTTGCGTATTCTCGAATCTAAAATACAGAGACTGGTTTTACGTGAGGCAATGTCACGTTTCACCAAAAAACATTGCTTTAAAACGACGACAAAGGCAAGAACGTGTGCACGCTGCGACTCCCACCTGTGCACGCCGGTCACACTCTCCTCTACAATGCCCTTGATCTTCTTGAACATGTTGGGGTATTTTTTGTAGATCCAGTGAGTCAGGTCGCCACCGTCATCCAAGATCTGACAGAAGGGAGACAGAGAAAGATTGAGAGGGGGGGACAATCCAAAAGTAAGTGGAACAAAGACAGCGAAATGTGGAGAAAGACATGTCAATAAAAGGAAGTATTAAGCAGATATACGTCTGTAGTTCCTTCCTGCATGTCTAACAAATGTTATGCTTAGAAAGAGAAATGCACTTTGTATTTTGTTGTACATGTTATGCTTTGTGTACTTCGACTCAGTGTAAAAATAGAGTCCTTGTATTTAAAAAGATCTAGGTTGTCTGGTGAAAATAGCAGCACCACCAACGCTGTTGGATGGAAATAAAAAGAAAAGCATAAGTGAGCTTTATTTAGAACGTAGGTGTGCTACCATGTTGGGTTGCCAGCCTTCCACGTTGACACAGCGGTCGATGCACCACCAGAAGTCGTCCTCTGACTCACCCTTCCACGCAAACACACTGAAACCTAGAAAGAGCCAGGAAGCATTTTAGACGTAGACGTAGAGAGAGAGAGCACAGGAGGGAAGAAAAAAGTGCAGTCGTCACACACAGGAACTCCCAGACTCACCTCCCTCTGCCAGGGCAGCTGCCACTTCGTTCTGGGTGGAGTAGATGTTGCAGGCTGCCCATCTGCACTGAGCCCCCAACGCTGACAGAGTCTCCATCAGCACCTGAGGAGAAGAGGGTCAAGTTTGACTTTTTTGTTGTGGCAGCTGGAGTAAAACCGTCTGATGTTTAGGCTGTGAGTGTTTGTGTGTGTGTGTGTGTTTTGCATCCCCACTCACAGCAGTCTGGGCAGTGATGTGGGTGCAGCCCACCACCTTGGCACCGGCGAGGGGTTTCTCCCCCTGGGCTCGCTTCCTCAGAGCCATCAGAGCTGGCATCTCTGAGAGAGACACGCAAATGAACACATAAGTGGATAATCAGCCGGGTGGTTAAGGACTTCCCATCATTTAATCCCTCCAGTACTTCATCCCTAATCCATCGACTCATCCAGCTGAAGGAGTTAGTGATGCTAAGGGTGTGTGTGTGTGTGTGTGTGAGTGTGAGTGTGAGTGTGAGAGAGAGAGAGAGAGAGAGAGAGTGAGAGAGTGTAGCCTGCAGGGTGTCAGCTGAGGCTCTCTGTATGTTCTGTGGAGTAATTAGGGGATGATGTGAATAATGTGCGTTGACGTGTCGGTTCTTAAATGGTGTTCTCACTTGTAGTGCCAGGGAACATATGGCACCTTTTACATATGGCCCTTCTACAGTCGTTTGGTTTACCTTGCTCTGCGATCTCGATCTCTCTGCGGCCAAAGTCGGCCTGTTTGATGTTTTTGATGCAGAAGTCTCCGTTGCCCTTGGAGTTCTTCTGCTGTTTGTCCCGAGGAGACGTCTCATCGTCAGAGCTGTCCGTGTACGACGCCGCTGGAAAAACGAGACGCACACATAGACAAACGTATCGTCAGTACGTCTCACACACACACACACACACACACATAAAAGTACAATATTTTTGCCACTGCCAACAAAAAGGGATCAGCCGGTTCAACAGAGTCTTCAAAAGGCTCAGCAAAACCAGAGGTTTGAGAGGGACCATTCACACTGACAACTTCCATCCGTTCTGGGGATGTAGACATTCTGAGACACCCATCAACCGGGCCTATGACGATGCAGCCTGACAAACAGCAGCTTCGGCGCCACGAAGACAAAACGTCAGCCTCAATGTCAGAGCGTTGACAACCATCTTATGGCTCAGTCTCCTAAATCCTCCCTTCCTTCACTCTCCCCTGCCTCACCCCCCTTTTTGGGGATTCAGTGATAAATCCAGCACCCACCGGTCACCGAAAGAAAAGACGACCAAAAGGGAGAAGACCGCTCTCTGTCGTACGGACATCTCTAACAAACTAAGATGAGAGATTAAGGGACTGGATGTGATGTTAATGGATGCCTCTAAGCTGCACTGTTGCATCTCAAATCACCACAAAGCAAATCTGTCTGGCCTCAGTGCAGACAGGAGAGAAGATGCCTGGGACACTTCCACTCCCCCATATATGACTCTTCTTTCTCCCATCGGACATGGAGCGTCTGGACAGAAAGAAAGCAACCTGTGAGGCCTGGACGGTTCATAACAGAGTCAAAGATAAATGTGGAGAAGCACTTTTCCAGTTTGTGTGCAATCACGTATCTGAAACAATCTTCCAGAAAATAATATGTTTTTCTTAATCAGAGCTTATTCAATCTCATGTTCATCTTCTCTTTTGCTTTGTTTTAATCCTTTTAAATCCTATTCACGTGCATCTCTTGTATATTGCCTGGTTACTTTTAGATCTTGTCTGAATGCCTTTATGTTTTATCTGAAGCACTTTGAATATGGCAAAGCAAATGTATTTGTATAGACTTGAAAGAGCTGAGAGGTTTCAAAGTGCAGAACCAACACAATGTGCCGTCGGTTTCTACACTGTGAATACGGTGTTTTTTTCCCAACCCAGCAATTTGACTTTGGTAGGCCACAGATTCTGCACAGATTATAAAGCAGCCGAACTAAACCCTCCACAAAAACTCCAGTCTCCTTCCAATACACGAGTGCAAAGCAAACAAAATACAAATGTGTTTCAACACTGAGAGAAACCTGTCAGAGAGCGGTATCGGTGCACCTCTGGGAGATAGAAACAGTGCGGCAGCAATCTTAGTAATAAGATGCCTCCATGTCTGGCACCAGCACTGAGAGGTTCCTGTGCTCAAGGCTGACTCAAGACACAGGTACGGTTCCTCTTGCACAGAGCAGGTACACGACGCCAACATCAGTTCTTTCAAAATGACCATGGACCAGCTCCAGATACCACCGGCTCCCTCGCCAGCACTGCAACAACACCGAAGTCAGAGAACATGCTGTACTGTGCCAGGAGGTGAAAGGCTTCAAAATGAAAAAGAAGATAATAATCCACGAGTCCACCGTTTTCTTTTGAAATCCCCCATCCGTACCGACAGGAGGGAAGGGGGGGGGGGGGGGGCGAGCAGATCTTAGGGATCATGAGGGCGGATGTGCCGATACTTGGAAAGGAAAACTGGGACAAAGCCAAAGACTGTGAAGAAACGGCATTCTACATTCACACTGAAGTATTTTTAGACATCAACAAGAGCTAAAAAGGAGAATCTATTTCACGTAATCCACAACTCAAACATAATACTTAATCATTTAAAGTCTCAACCAACACGAAGACCTATTACACATTCACTTCTGTCAAATACAAGTCTGAAATGGGTTGTGCATTAAAGCACTCCATCAATTTAGCTCTGCACTCCTTTAACATCGTCGGACTCACTATGTAGTCATAAAAAAAATCAATACAGCATTTTGCCATATTTGTCAAAACTTGTTCTCACTCCACAGCCACAGATTTTCTTTTTCATTTTCAAACGTCGAGTCTTCAGACCCAACCGAGTGGCAGAACTTGATGCAATTTATCAGACTGTGCAGCAACCTCTGGCGCCTCAAAGGGCTTCATACAATGTGTTCACTGACGCAGTCCCACAGCCTGGTAACGCACCATGCCGTCGGACATTGCTTTCCCTTAAAGTGTAATGGGATGACAGGCTTCAGTCATACAAAACTCTTTACATCTACATATTTAAGAAAATGTTAGAATTGAACTACATAAACAAGTCTTTTAAAAACAACATACATATTGTAATTGCCTCTTATTTCCGAAATAAAAACAGATTGTTGTTGAACTTATCACAAGGCGATTCATCTGTATCTGCTATGCTTTGACAGACTTTGACCGCTACCTTAAGAGGTGCACGTAATGAAGATAATCTACAGCAAAGCGGCCTTGGGAAAAGTACTACAAGTGTGTTCGGCGTGTCCTCTGCACTGTGGGAACCATCAGAGGAATAAGAGGCGCTCTGTTGAGGGAATTATGGGAGAAGACAGGGAATCAGCAGAGACGGGGGAGGAAGGAAAAAAAAGAAAAAAGAAAGGAGGATTCAAAAGGGGAGAGAATAAGGCTGCACATGTTTCTGGAAATAACCTTAATATTGGCAGCACTGACGCATTTCACTCAATTTATATTTGCCGCTGTTGAGATGTTAAGATAAGAATCCACCATAGAAAAAACCCTATACCAGCTGACCCTGGTTAGTGATGCCTGCAAATGTGCCGGTGGCAAGCTCCAAATGTTTCATCCTCTCTCAATAGGAGTGAATAGTCACTCGTGTTTTTTAGCTCTCCGTGACCCGACGGGCTCATTACGGCCGTCCACTAATACTGACTGAAAGTCATTAGTCCATCTGCCTGTCCATCTTATTCCGCCGCGAGAGGCGACGCCGTCTGAGCCGTACGGATTAATTCGTCATGTTAATGGTGTCAATGGAAGATCTGTGGTCTGCGAACGAGCCCGACACACAGCGGGAAGTCTAAAAGCAGAGCCATCGGGAATGTTTACACGCTGCTTCAAGTTTGAAGGCTAATTTACACATTTCTCTCGCACCACTATCGTCATGAATGGGACTGGGGATTCACTTCTACCTGAGCTGTAGCTGTCTGTGGACGACTGGGAGATGGAGCGGGACAGGGAGCGCCGGCCGATCTTGGCGGGACGTTTGTTGAACTCCTGCTTCTGGTCCGCAAACTGGATCTGCTGGTGGACGGAGAGCACAAAGAGGGAGGGGGGGGACAGAGATCAGCACTCGTATAGATTCTGCAAAAGCATCCATTTACATCACATCAACAGCTTTTGTCATCATGGATTTATTAAAAAGGTGCATGTAAAGTAGCTCTTGCTTCTTGGAAACGACCACCAGGCTTCACGCATAGATACACAGTTCTTGCGCGCACACACGCACGCACACGCACGCACACGCACGCACACACGCACAATCTCCCCATGTGGGATTAATGAAGTAACTATCTCTATATATCTATTGAAGAGATAAAGACAACTGAACAGAAGAGTTTCTCTGCCTTCGGCATGGCCGGAGAGCTCTGAGTTCACTCTGACTTTCAAAAGATAAAAGGAGACAATGGGCTTATTATCAACCGGCGACAAGGCCGCACGGCTGACGAAGGTACAACAGTTCACTCTGGGCCTGTGAAATAGGTGGGAGGCGTTTGGCTATTAACTGTAGTCGCGCCACAAACTGACCGGGATTCTATCGCGTCGTTAATCTTTCCGTTATTACAGAGTCAATAGCTTGGTGAATTGTAATTCACGTAATGACAATATTAGAGTGCGAATAGTTGACTTATTCCCACCATAAACCCACGGAGAGGGAACAATACATGCTGGTGTGTGTGTTTTATGCTGTGAAGCATGAAAACAACTTTGTTTTTTCATCAGTCAACAAAGAACCGCGACTCTTTGCAATCGTTCATTCTGTCAAGAGAAATTGGGAAGTGAGAGTTTTTTTGCCGATGCCACAGTCCTCTGACGGAGATGGTGAAAAAAAAGAAAGCTTTCAAGATTTGATAAAAAGGTGACGAACGTGAATCGTGCGTCATTCATGTCAGTCATTCTCCTCGTTGAAAAAGGCCGTCCTTGAGTACAAAACAAGAAGATATTTTCAGCTTTTTATAAGAGGAATTACAAAATTTCTGATATTCAACCACACTGTGTGTGTGTGTGTGTGCACGTCTGATGCAAAGAAGCTGTGTGTGAGGTGAATCATAAAGTGTGCAAGTCCAGAAAATATACTTAGAATTATTAAAAGTACTCAATGCAGAAAAATGTCCTCTGACTGTTATGCTGCTTTTACATCATTGGATCACTATTACTCATGCACTAGCGTAAAAGCAGGATTTTATTATTGTAGGAGAAGTAATGACAATTTTAAGAGCTGCTGTCCAATCACAAAGAACATTGAGTCAACATAACCAGAGGTCGACACATGAGAAAAAGGGTTTTACTGTTGATGATCTTGTGTTTTCGCTCAGTTCACTGATCTCCCGGCTATTTCGAACGCAGCCGAGAGCATCAACACCTTCCCGATCAGGCATGGAGAGGTCCATTATGAAACGTTACAATCAACCATATCTCATAAAAACAAGCCAAGAAACTATTTCCTGATACTAAAATTGTAAATACACAATCCAATCAAATGTACTATTTGCTTACTTCCACTATCAGCCAACTGATGGCTATTGAGGTGTTTAGCCATTTCAGCTTAATCCAGACCCCGATATGCTAACCCTCACCATGCGTGTCCTTTCTTCTTACCTTTTTCACACAGGGCTCACTGCTTCCCCCATTCTTTTTCTTCTTCAGCATTGCCTCACATGTGTCGGGGTGTGCAGTGGAGTTGCAAGAAGTACGATGCACGTCTGATTAAAAGGCCTTGTGCACCGATAGGACCTCGTCTTTCGGATCATTTCACGGGCTGCGTCTTCCCCCTCAGCCTCTTTTTAGCCTCCGCTTTCCTGCAATCCAGCCCAAACTGGTCCGACCATGTGCCGGCAGACACAATGCAATGAATTGTTTCCCCTTCCTTTCCTCTCCCTCTCTCCCGCCTCTGTTTTCTTATTTAATTGTTCAAGAGATCGGAGTCCCTGAAAACCAAAAAGGTAAACTTCAGTCTCTGCTGACGATGTGTGGAAAACTGAATACTAAATGTATTGCTTAAAATCTAGGGTGGGACTCGGTGGAATTGATGAAATGTATCCCAAATTGGAGCACACAAACTCGTTTTCTAAACAACTTTCTATCCAAAAGCGTCGAGAGCCCTTGCCAATGAAACGAAACACACAAAAAACACAAATTAAAATCGAGGCATAATACACAAAAGGGAGCAGTAAACCTAAAAAAAACAGACAAGAGTAGCTAGCAGCTCTGTGGGGTTGTGCTTCTACGACGTGCAAGTGAGAAAATCTTCATCTTCTAAACTGATGCTCCTTGGAAAGGCAATTCCCATTCTACTGCACGACAAAACTAACGTAGGAGTGCAGCCGAAGGCCCCTATAACAGGCTATAATACAGCAATTGGTCTCTTCAGGTTCATGGGATGGAGTTTTAGATGAGGGGCTTTAGGAGCTCAGAGTTGCAGTGGAGGATTGACGGTCATTTTCGGGGAGCTCAGGAGGAGATACAAGGGCTTATGACACAGGTTAGCTCAGGCTACAGCACAGAGGAAAGATGAAACGCTGGTTTGCTTTTTGCTCTCACCCTTTGGGCATTTCCCAAAGTACTGCTCTGTACATAGTACACGCATCTCCACATACTTGTGAGAACATGGGATTTGATTTCTAGGCTGCAGCTGGTCCGTGGCAAGCAAAAACTAAATCTCCAAAATGATTAATATTGCACGTATTTGGCCGACAGCAGGAACGAGCGATAGAAGAACACAACATGGTGCCGATCCACTTCTAACGGGCCATACAGTCTTGAAAATCTATATTTTTAACGTGCTGCAATCAGACTTTTACGATTCATTTCAAGGGAGTGAATGAGCTGATGCTCTTATCCACAGCCGCTTACAATAACCCACCAGCCAAATGCTGGCCAGCTGTTCCTGTAGCTTACGACCCGCTCCGAGTCTTTCTGGACCTTTGCATGAAGTGTGTCGTATTATGAGCGGTCACAGGCTAATATGATCCAAAAGAAAAGAAAAGAAAAGATAATTACAAGCATGACTTCCTGGTAACGTGACATGACAGAGCATCACACAGAGAATTATTATGCATTATGAAAGAAATGAAGAAACGAATGGAGAGTGCAAGACTCTGCTCCTGTACTAGTACACTGTCGATATACATGACCCAGCAACACTGGCTGCCTGTTTGGAAAAGTCACTATGAGGAGTTCATTCAATCGGTCTAACATTGAGAGAGCAGCCGAGGACAGAAATATTATTATACTATCAAAAACCAGAAATATTTTGGGCTAAACTTCCACCTCTGTGACACTGATCTTCCCCCCTCTAACCTCACGGTGCACTGCTTTACATTACGGATGGTGGCGGATTAGGAGCTTAATGACATGTGCAGAATGAATGTTAACTCGATCCTGGGACACATGAGAGACTGCCACCTTCCACTCAACTGTGTGTGTGTGTGTGTGCGTGCGTGCGTGCGTGCGTGTGTGTGTGTGTGAGAGAGAGAGAGAGAGAGAGAGATCGGACTGCAGGGAACCAAGGCGTAGAGTTGCTGAAAACGTTTGTACTCGTGAAGATCCCAGAGGGGATGTGGGATCCTGGGAGTGAAGCCAGGTGTAGGCCGTCCCGCTGAGGTGGACTGTGATGGTTGGCGAGGACGACTTGGACAGCGTGTTCACGCTTGTTTTTGACGCTAGCAGCCACAATGAGGACAATAGTTCCTAATGTTGCTCAGCATCTACTGCTAAATCTGTTTCAAACAAGGCGCTACTTTGCCACACACCAGCGCTCTAAAGTGCTAAAACAAAAACAAGTAAGTACCCAAGTACTTTCATTTCCTTTTACTGCATTTTCATAAAAAGATAAATACACAGACTCTACACTTTGTGTTTCATCTGCTTATCTAACTCGTGATGCAGTTTTGAGTCAGGACAGGGTTAGGGGATCTCTCGCTGAACGCCACTGGATCTGCGGCACAGGTCAGGAGATCGTCTGGGCCGGCCAGGTGAAACAACAGAGACCCCTCTGGGCGAGAACAGAGGAAAAACAAAACAGGCACAGATGTACCGGAGCGGCAAATGTGATGAGATACGACACTAAAGCTCACTAAATTCCTCGACTAAAATAATCAGAAATTAATGTAGTTGTAGGTAAGATATAAGGACGTATTTAAGTGTTATTACCACTGTGTTGTACTATAGTCATTCATTATCTGTTGATTCACCAGCATCTGGAGTGTTACCGAAGCACGTCAGAATGTCAGACTAGGCACATTTATAAAAGGTTTTTCTGTGTGAAGAACAAGCACCATTTTAACACCTTATAGAAGAACATCTACCTGAAAAACAGCAGGGAGGGGTTCTAAATAAAAGACGCAAATATGCCGCTGCAGGCCAGGTTAGAAGCTTGGATTTTGAGGCTTTCTGTTCTAAACAGGAAATCAATGCAAGTCACCTTTCTCCTCCACAAAGCAGCTTGCGAAAATCGCTCCCAATTTGTCCCAATCAAACAATGGTTCTCTCCACAAGAACACTTGCACATATCAAAGTGCAAAATGCCAATCTCCCTCTGCATTTCAGCTGCACTCAATAAGCCTTTGGCAGGACTCCAACGAGGGGGAGAGAAAATTAATGTTTAGCGAAAATGTTTCCACGTCTTTGATATCCTGAGGCTCTCTAAAGCCTCGGAAGATTAGTTTGAGGCTTGGCCAAACATCAGCGGTGAATGGCGCCTTGAAATAGTCCGACAGCGCCTCAAATCACGACTGTAAGTTAGCGGGGACCACAACTTCAGCGGAGCGCGAGCTTGACGTCATCTGTGATGTCGCTGATTGATGAGCCGGCTCTATCAAAACACATTTGTAACTAAAGGCACACAGGCCTGACGTCATACGCATTTTCTTTGGCTTGTGATTAACCAGGGAGGGCTGAACGACCAGCTACATCTGCCACAAACCCACGCAGTCATACAAACACCTGTGAAATGTGATACGACGGTGTTTTCTTCGTCTAATATCTCTAGGTTTTGAACTGTTGGTCAGGCAAAACAAGCTATTTGAAAACACTGCCCTGGCCTCCGTTAGCTGCAGCCCTATATAGGATAATAGAGAATGAGTTAATAATTAATCGTGCACTATTCATCATTCGAGATTCTCTTTGTTTTTCCCTTGTGTTGCGATGCATGCTTTCAGCCAAATGTTTCATGTAAAAACGTGTGATCAGCTGTATCTGTAGGGATGCAAGCGGGCTGACGACATACAGCCGTGCCTTCACAGCTGTATCGTCTGCAGGACGTTCCATGTGAAAATATCCTCCTTCAAGTTTCTACAGAGGTCCTGAACATTGTAGTTTCTCAAAATAAAAAGTACATAACCCCACAGACATTGAAAAAAACATTTTCACATCCCTGTATATGAGCTTTTTCTTTGCTTACACAGCTTTTTTTCCTTCTTTAAGTCGATCCGTACCAGAAGACATTGATCATGTACCGGCCACACCTGTGTCGGAAGGAACCCGATGCTAATCAAACACAATGGGGTCATGGGACGGCGACCCCCGCAGAAACCAAACACCGGGCCTCTTGAGCCGTCAACTGGGCCGGAGGTCCTCTCTCAAGCCCCGCACACGGAAACACGTCACTTCTGAAATATGGTTGCAAAATAACCGTTTTCGCAGCCGGTTATGACAATTATTATTAGAATGGTCCTCAAAACAACAACGGCTACCTCTTAAAACTGCTCGTACATATACTACAGCTATGTTTACAGAGTTGAGAAACTCATTTGCTGCGACGCACACGGACTCTGCACACTGCCCTTGAATCGTTCTGCTCCCCACAATCCACCTTCAACTGGTCAACAATGCCACGAGGCTCAATTATGTTTTCCTGAGGCTTCCATGTTTCTGAGTCATTCCTTTGTTTACATCCCGTTCTGTTTATCTCGTCCATGGTTGGGGGCTGAGGTTTTGGTGCTTGCATGACAATACAAAGCAGAGGCCCGAAGAGACAAGACTCTTCGGGCTCGTTCGTCAGCTAATCCATCTGGTGCAAAGTGTCATTGTGCAAACAGACCCTCAAATTGCACTGACATACGAACATTTGTGTGCAGTGTCATATTCTACAGCAGTTTGAATTTTGGAGCGATAGCTCCCCAGCATGTCTCCGGAGAAGAGTGTGTGAGGAGGCAGAGTGTCAATAGAACGAGGACGAAAGAAGACGAGCTCCTTCTCACAGTAATCATATTTCAAAAACACTCCCACGAACAGCCTTTCAAGCTGCAGGACATCCATAATTACTGGCCTAAATGACAACGTCCCCATCAGCTTAGACGGCTGTCTTTCTGTTCCTCCACCTCAAAGAGCTGCCACAGACCATTGAAGGCCACGTCATTCAAACCCCCCTTCCATTCCCAACCAAAGAGCCGAGACAAAACTCAATGTGAGAAACCGGTGTGCGTCTTTGTGTCAGAGATGCTGAGACCCCATGTGCAGTTTAACGGAGCCTCGTCTCACTGTCTTCTGGTTGTGTGCGTGTTTCCCTGATTGAGAAAAATCTGCCAGCAGCTGTGATCCTTCCATTGTGGCAGTGAGGCCTGTTTCTACTGAACTCGGTATAAATGAACAAGAACAATGAGAGGATGCTATGTAAAGTAAGGTAGTTAGGACGCGGATATTCACAGCACTACCAATAACAGCACAAAGACCTTTAGAGGGGTCAGTTTAAACACCGTAACACATTTGAAAAGCTATTAACATTTAACATTCAGTGGGAATTACAGGACCGTGAGGGCGCTGTGACTCACTATTAAGGATTGATGTTTCTCGGCTTTGCGTGTCCCAAAATGAGTTTTAAATGAGTTGCAGAACAGCGGCTCCCTGTAGATATTTTAGATTGTGTCATTTGGTGACTTAACACTTCAGTCAACATCTTTCAGTCAGCCGGCGTGTCTATCTGAATCAGTAAAGAGCCGTGCACTAAAGAGACAGCAAACTATGCCGGGCCAGCGGAGAGCTGTGGCGCAGGTTCTTTGCGAGGAAGCCCAAAAGGGGAGAAGGGAAGGAAGTGTTCTCCATCAGGCCCATTGGGAAGCTGGCTGTTTATACCTCCTCCCTGCTGCTCCCCTCCGGGGAACCCAGCCTCCGTCGCTGGCAACACAACCTGAGCTCCAACCGAAGAGCACAAACACACCGGATCAGTATATGTGACGGCATTAAAACACAGCGATCACTGGGAAATTACATTAATATTCAAGTATTCTCTGGTCATATCAATGCACAAGAAAAAAAAAGAAGAGTGCTGAACAAGATGCACAAGCCCTTTATCAAGACTGAACACAATAGTCGAGTGCATTGGACCAAAACACAATGTACCAGTGACCCGTTTCAAAGTCCCCAGTTTGAATGTTAACTGAAAACTTGAATTGCTACTGCACTGCGTCAAGTGTTGTGTCAACACCTGCTCCATTGTGGGAAGCTAGCATTGACCGGGAACTCTCACATTACCAGACAGACACAAAGTCTATATCGGTTATGGGAGGATGATTGTGTTGACAACAAGTAGTACGCTTTCCATCCAGATAAACAGGGCTTTCTGGTGGCCTAATAGTGAGAGCGCGTTCGGCAATTACCATTTTAAGGTGTCTGTCAGAGTCCCAGGTACACAAACTTTTCAGCCACAGGCAACTTTCACTAGCATACGGCCAGCAGTTGTATTCAATGTCTTTCCATATCGTCCATGTGATGATAGCAGTAGAAAAGCTGTTGATGGCTAAGTTAAAATGAGGCAGGCAAGATAAGCCAGGCTAAAGGGCAGGGAGGGGTACTCTCAAACCAAGTGCCAATGGGCTTTTAAAAGCTTTCTGTTTGGATGTGGTCCGCCAAAAGACCCAGAAAAGTGAGAGTGATGGTGGAATTAAAAAAAAAAAAAGACTGCAGGGAGAGGGAACGAAGAACATGCACAATAAATGGTTTAATGCTGTAAAGGTATGTCTGGAAATATCCTCAAAGATAAATCCTAAAAGTGATTCTGCCAGGCTGTCCCAAATCTGGGAGTAATTTAGGGAAAAAGACAAACCTACAAGTCTAAAAAGCTTCTGAAAGAGAGATAAAGAGAATGAGAGGCCTGTATGCCAAGAAGTGGGAAATCCAAATGGAAATTAACATAAAAAACTATGCATCCGATATTAAAATCAAACAGCGAGTGACTTATTTCTATTAAAGTATCTAAGAAGTGGTAAGGGCCTTTTAACGTTGTGTAGTTAATCACTACGTGTTGAAAATAATGTATTCCAGAAATGTGGTCTAAAAATATCTTGACTTTTAGGCCCTTATTGGCGCAATAATTGTAGCTACCGGTCGATCAAAACACAAAGCCCAGCCAGCCAGGGATACGACGCCCTCTGATTCAACTCGCACTACGTCGATCTCCGGGGATGAAAGAAAGTACGGCCTGTACTGTACGCTGCCACTGGTGTGGCAACAAGGAAAAAATATTTCTGCTTTTAGTTTCCTCTTATCCTCTTTTTGATTGGCACCCTTTAACAGCAGGGTCAAACATTTAAATGACACCTTCACAGTTGGTTGACAGTGACAGTGTTATCTCGCTGACAGGTTTCCTGGTCTTGACGGATCACACTGCGGTTGATCACATCGGCTGACGAGCCGTTACTGTCAGGTATAGGACAGTCTGTCACACCCAAGGCCATGCTGCACATGTATGACCACCATCTTTGTTGCATGAATTCAATTTCGTTTCTGTTATTTTAATGCATTTAGTGGACGGATTGAAAACCATCACTGCAGTTTCAACACACCTCTGCTGCTGTGTGGTAGGTTATCATTTAACAGCTCTCCACAGGTTTCCTCAGAGTCCAGTAAATCAAACCAGCCAGCAGGGGGGCAATGTGCATGCTTTGTCCCCCTCTGTTCACCTTTTGTCCGAGTAATGTCCACTCTTTGCGCGTCACTGGCACTTTAAGTCACAAGTCAAGTTACTGTCTAACACATGCAAGCACTTTGCTTCCTCAATGAGAAGCTGCTCGGTCAGATCGAAATTAGAAGCCACGGCAGCGAGGAAAAAAATCGGCTGCTCCGATCGTGGCTGAATTACCCTCCACCCATCCAATAGGAGAGACTTTCTGGCCACTCTGACCAATAGAAGCGCATCAGACTGTGCTGCCCCCGAGACTGGCTGTGATGTAAGACTGGGCCCGGATGATTTATATACACGGACAAGTGCTCATAATGGCGCACATACACACCCATTACCGTCCAGTCACTTGGCAGTTATCGAGTCCACACGCAATTACCAGTGGCCTAACACGTGCCCCCATAAACAACACATATACATATTGCCAGAGGCTTAGTGCCAACACAGGGCCTCACTACACTCAGTGCAGCCACCGCAGGACATCCTCTGCTCTCTGTCTCTGAAGCCTACACACAGCGTCAGCATATACAATGTGGAGGAACACACGGATACATTATACAGCACAAGTGCCTGCTGCTTGACACACTGGTGGCCATGTTTAACAAAGTCCAGTTATGGGAAGAATAACGCTGCACAATTTGTTGTGTTATAATTGCACTCTTGGTTTATTTCTTAAATCAATTAGAATCATAAAACCAATAAACTTTGATAATGCTAACATGCTGCTGTTTTTCCACATGTGAATGCAGAATCGGTTTATAGAGATTAGGTCTAAGCAACTGCCCTGGCCCTGAGTAATCACAGCGAACACACTCTGGGCTTCCCGGAACATTCCTTTCCATTCATATCTGCCGCAGAGCGGAGGAAGAGTGCCAAGACTGCAGGCCTCACATGTCATTCAAGGACAAATTAAAGACCTCGTCAGGTCGACTGTTTCAAATCGTTCAATTTTCTCTGTCCCCCTGAGACATCGTTGATAAATTGTGGCTCTTTGAACATTTAGCGAATTTAAGTTTCGTTGTATTTGCGACTATGCCAGTTGCAGTTTTATGGTTCGTCCCATACAAAAGGCCCATAAAAATTCCTACCAATTATCTGATCCAACTGTACATCTCACTCCCTCACAAGCACACTTCAGTTGTGTAACAGGGTCTTGTTGCCCATGCGGACCAGACTAGGGCACAGTTTGGAGCCCCAAGGCTAAGTGATTAGCTTTACTATTGATCAGATTGTTTAAAAATCTATTATTTCTTTCCAGCTCTATTTGGCCATCAAATCTGAGAGCAAACAAATAAAGGAAAACGGTTGATACTTGATCCAATCCGGTAAACAATGCCGAGACTAATTAAACAGCAAGCTGTATCTACAGTATACATCCATCCACTCATCTCTTTCCCCATGAAACAGTCATCCATCCGTGCATGCCATTTGTCTTATTGGTCACTTCTGAATACCACTACAGCTCTGAGTAGTCAAATCCTTTCACTGAATTGAAGAACAAACTGATTGTTAACGTCAGCCATTAAGCTAAATGAAACCTTCCATCAGCTTGAAAGCTAAATCAAAACACCTTAGGATTGAACAGCAACAAAAGTCTTAAAATTTAAGTGGTCCGTTTCTGGAATTGCATGTTTGTTTGTTTTTCTTTTCTCCTCTTGAATTCCCATAAATATCTCTCTCTTTCCCTTTGGGGAAAGTATAATTCCATCAAAGGCACACAGACGGGGGTGATGCTGGTCTATTTTTTAATAAACCCGTTATGGGGTCAATGATCTGTGTTTAATTAGGAGTGTGAAGCAATTCTTCAGTGATTAGGCCGGATTTGGATTTCTTCTTTATCCTCTTGACCACTGGATGCTGGCAAAATAAATTAAATAATTCGCAATGTGAAGAAATGAAATGTTTAAAGCAGCTCAAATGACTGTGTGTAATATGAAAGCTGTCATTCATAGTGTTGAACCCGCAGATAATTATTACCGGACTCTCCAAGGGCTCTACCGGGACGTTTTAGCCTCATTGCTGGTCTTGGTTTTGTTTTCCTGCATCTTTATCTTTCCCTTATCTGCATCGCTTCAAGCTGCCGAATGTTTTCGGCAGAAATGATGTGCTAAACCCGCTGTATGCTACCCGCCCAGCACCAGACAGCAGACAACGTTTGCTGGATGTAAATGTGTACATACAAGGCTGAATGCATGTATGCATTTCCCGGCCCAAAGATGTTCCGGATATAAACAGCTCTCTCCTCTGTCTGCCAGGGCTGGGTGGTTTGGCCTGACTAATAGGAAGCAGGGGCAGACTGATGGGTGTGTGTGTGTGTGTGGGCTTTGTGAGAGCCCTTTTGTGAGGCAGCACTTTTTGAACACAATGTTGAGCCTTTGTTCACCGTGCAATGCTTGAATATGGAGCCGCATTCCTCGTCATGCTTCATAGCCGGTTCAGTGGTAATGTCCACTACTGTCTACTGATCCTCATGTAAACTCAGCACTGTGGGCACAGATACATACTCACTCACTTATTGAACAGGAACTAAACCAAAAGGGGTTTGAAATGTCACACTGTGCCAGCTTCTTGCGGACGCACAGGTTCCAGGAAAAAATGAGTGCTCTCCTTTTCCCTTCAGTCTGTCCACATAACTGTTCCAAGAACCCTTTGAAGGTACGGTGTGTAACTCAATGAGCTGTACATGCTCAGTGATAGCAAGCTGCGATGACGAGGCAGGAAATGAACCGGGGAGTCACAGATGGACATGTGTGGGTGGTACAGTCAGGAACAGGGAAGCACAGACAATCGGCACTGCCAAAACCAGACGAAAAACAGAGCGACTGCATCAGAGACTATACGAAAACACAAGAGAACATACAGTGTGTGAAAATTGATTTTGGCATGTTGAGTATGGCACTGGGTGTTCAGTACTTCTCTCTGTCATTATAAAGTGACTATAGGTATATCAGTGTCAAATTAATATGGATTATAGGTAAACATGCCGTGTAATCGCAGAAACTGACAGAGCTAGCAGGTGGAGTACAGGACAGCTAGCTCCGCCCCCTTAATGTCAAGGTAACTAACTATTGTTTTGAAATGTCATGAAGAAGGTCTGATATGATCATGACAAGAGCTACTGGCCGAAAGACAAACTTCTCTGACATTTAGGAAACCGCATTGACATTTAAACATGAGTTATTTCAATAGAATTAATTAAAGCCGATTTTAATAATTTTGCATCTCAGCGAAGGCAAATATGAACACACGTACATGTTTATTTTTCATTTGCATGATTCTGACTCTATAGGTTTACTTGTAAATGTGTTTTGAGGCTGAAAGATGTGATTGAAATCAATATCGGGCATCTCAAAATATTTCTTTACAAGGAATTGAGATCAAGAAACAATTGTGATCTCAAGCCCGACAGCAACGTAGCTGCTCAAACGTCCCGTCTGGACAGTGATGAAGAGATCACTATCTGGCACCCTGGGGGGGTGAGAGAAACTCTACCAGGTGTAAAGTTCCAACAGACCATTTCCTGAGTCGAGATGAAGATGGTTAGGGAGATGCGATCTCACGCATGCCGTTGTTCCGCGGCGCTGAGATTTACAGAAGGCACCGCACATGAACACAATGAGACGGTCGAGAGAGCCAGACAGGGGGGCTCAAAAACCGGAGGCATGTGCAGTTTACGACTCACTCTGCGATGGGTTTTGGTACATTTTAAGTAGTCTGTCATTCCACTTATTAAGGGTCCACGGTATTGTTGAGTCGTGTGACACAAGGCAAGCAAGACATGCAGAAACATGATGCAAAAATAGAAGTGCTGTGACGCGGTAATTTGAGGACGAGGAGATTGAGGGCACCAGAGAAAGATCAGATGAATCAGGATTTACTTGGAGGTCATTAAAAGCAGCGACAAACCATGACTAAGTGCACTCAGGGCAAGGCTGGTCAAATATACACCTTGTTCCATGAGTGGCAGAGGCAGCTAGGACATAAACACCTACTTAACAGCACCACTAGCTTCCTCCAAGTATATATTTTAAGACATTTCTTGTTCAAATGCCTGGCAGAGTTTCACAGTAGTCCAATACAGATCTGCATTCCTTTAAGTTCACAGCAATGAAAAACAAGAGCTAAAAAGGCACTTAATACTATACACATATACATAAATAGACACGATTTCTCCCCACACAATTTTCAGCATGTTCTTAACTCCATCATCGGACACGTCCCATTGTTTGATATAACCCCTGATTGTCCATGAAACGGCACAAAGAAACCCGAGAGCTGATATCTGCAGGACACATCAATACTGAAGCCAACTTGTGTTCTTGATTGATCCAACTCTTACCAGTGACTAACTGATCATCAATAAATCATTAACATCCAAGTAGCCAAACAAACATTAACACTCCGTCCACTCCCCCACCCCCCATCTGTCAGTACAGCGCTAACCAAGCGTGCAATATCATTAGCAGGTGCTTCATACGCAGGCCCAGCTGGCACTCTGCTCTAAGTCTTATGATTGGGGTTTTCAGGGCAGGGACTCGGCACTACATCCTCTATCGCCGACTACTGCTGAGTCATTCCCACCCCCTGGGTCACGGTCGGCCCCTCATCCTCCCTGCCGGTGACCTCTGACAATGGTCAAACTTACTCGCTGTCCTCCGAACGCCAGCGAAAGGTAGTGTCAGCATAATAACCAACACAGAAGAGTTTGATCATTGACAGGGCCGGACAGAGAGAGCGTCCATGGAAGAAGGGATGGAAGACTGAGGGACGGCTGGATTTGGATCCGATGCTAATTCTTTTCTCTCCTTCGCTCTTTCTCAGGGCATTTCTCAGACTCCACATTCCCGTATCAACACACAGCGAAAGGATGCGTGCATGTGTGTGTTTGTATGCCTCAAAGGACCCTCTCTATCTGTCTAATGTTGTAAAGTGTCTACGGCTGGCAGTGAACTCCAAATGAAATCACATTTGGCACTTTTTATCTTGCTGCCGAAAACCGCACAGCTGGCAAACGCTGCTTTACTCGCTGTGACTCGAGATGTGGTATTTCTTATGCCGTATAACTTCTGATCAAGATATTTTTCACAAATAAAATTAACCTGTAGCATTTTGGGAACTAACTTTTTGTACTTTGTTCCTGTATGCAAAATAGGTCTCCTCAATAATCCAGATGTGGCCGATGCTGTCCGGTACAGCCTGTTTTCGGTTGTCCCCTGAATGTGGATCAGCTTGTGGGGCCAGTGCTCCTGACTGCTGCTTTACTTCCACATGACGGCTTGCTGCGACAGTGTGAGGTCCGAAAAGCAATCTGCTCTGAGCTGCTGTTGATGTGCGGTCCATTCTCACACTGTACTATACAGTGCTCCTCCTATGGAGGCTTCTAGTGGGGCTTTCTTCGGGGTGGCCTGATGGGATAGGATCATTGTCAATGTGTATTCGTGGGTGTGGGTGTGGGTGGTGAATGCGTCCCGTCCGGTTTGTACTGTCCCTGCAGGTTTCCCCCTGACAATCAACAACCTTTTAGTTCCCTTTCTCCAAGAGTTCATTGGGAAAACACGCTTAACAAGTATTTTGCATTCATGTCGCATGCCACAAACTGGCAAGCAAAAAAAGAAAAAAAATCCTGATTATGACCATCACTGATTGAGTGCACCGGAGTGACCAGAGGCTATAACTCTCAGTCAACTGTTATTAATAACTCTGATCTAAAGGAAAGAGCTGGAAGCTGCCTCAAAGGATTCCTTATCAAAATTGTTCTTACCTTGGCCTTTATGTCCACTTCTGACCCAATCACGACTTTGTTACACACAAAGAGATAAGGTCACAATCGCAGAAAAGCAATTTTTTGTATCCACACTCGTCAAGGACAAGAAGTCAGTCCGGCCTCTGAATTAAGCCACAAGGGCAGGAACTCCCTTCACTGAAGTACAGGTGCCCCACAGGCTCAATCAGGCTCGCAGGAAACTAGCACAGTTTGCTCAGGAGTGCTCTGGAGTCAGGGATTACAACTGTTATGTCTCGTGTTAGATCACAACACTTGGGTGGCACTGAATCAGTAAAACCAAGATTATCACGGCGTGTTTGTAAGCAGTGGACGGTGATCTTCATTTTACTGACCTGAGGTCAAGCAAGGATCATCACTTGAGCAGGTGTTAAAACGTTAAAGCAGTCACACACCAGCACCAATGTCTTCTCTTCTATTTTACTGCATCTAAATCATCTGGAAACTTCTAAACATCTGCCAAATAAGATAACTACCGTACTGAAAACAACCATACATATATCATGTGCTGACGTGCCCCAAGAGTGGAGGTGACAATATATGATTATTAAAAGAAAATCTGCTAAAACAGCGACTCAAGCTTCCATTAAAGTTAATGACACTGCGTATTTCAGCTAGCATCACATTGCGTAATCTATATGAGGCATATAGGTAAGGTTATAGTCACATCCACAAAGCAACAACAGTAAGCGTGAGCTTCTTTATAACGGGAATAACACTTAATATCCACAAAACTTGTGAGAGCAGTTGAATACTTTCCATCCAGCTGACGTTACGAAGTTCACGTCTTAAAGATTCAGCCATGTCAGCCTAAATTAAATGGGTACAGCTATTGTTTAAATGGTAGTTATCCCTTATTACACCCTCCACCGTGTTATTAACACCGAGGAGCATAATTAAAAGAGTTTACAGACACCGCTGGATGAGCTTTGGGACCAGCTAGCTGTGTTAGCATCGGCACACAATGAGAGCTTTCGTAGCGGCGAGGTGCTCGGTGGTGGTCCGATAACACAGAGGATATAGCAGCTAATGTGAGGGTGAACGTGTTCGCTCACTCGCCTTTTTCATCCGCGGAGCCTCGGCCACGGTACCGTCCCGGTTGACGAAAGCCTCTCCTCCGTTCTGCTGCGGGTCCGTCCGCTTCATAGCCGATGCCTGCGGCATCTTCGCGGGGTTCGGGGTGAGCAAACCCAGGCTGCCTTCTCCGGCTTTCGCGGAGGGCTCCGCAGCAGAGACAACGGCCTCGTGCGGGTCGTTTCTGCCGAGGGTCTTGCCCTCCGAGTTTGGTGTCACCGGGGAGCCCGCCTGTAGGTCTTTGCCGGTGGGGACGTCTTTGAGTTCGACCTCTGCCATTTTTGCTGCCACAACCTGGACTGACATCGCTGCAGTTTCACAAAGTCCCTTTTTCCACAACACAAATAGCGAGTCAAGCGGATGTGAGCGGAGGAGCGACTGTGTCCAAATGCATTGTGGTCCTTGTAGTTCGTCTCAGTTCAGTACCTTGACTCCAATATCAATGATAGGCACACATCTGACATTTTACAAAACCTTAGTCAAAGTGGGGAAAATCCATTGACATATACATTTTATTTAGTCATAATCGATAAAGTGACGACTATTCCCAGCAAGAAAAGCTACCCTGCGAAGTGCATTGTGGGAAATGACGTTTGTAATAAATAAAAGTACGACACTAAACTACAAAACAAACGCGACTTATGCCTGATAATGCTGCATGGCAATCAGGAATAAAGTTTCTAAATTGTTTTCTGTTACTAGGCAGTCTCTCAGGTTCACATGTGAGAATTAATAACACCAGGGTGCACATAATCACTCATATTACATTATGAAGGCATTTTCCAGCAAAAGTTTGTCCTAAGCAGATGCTGACACAAAACTATTTAATAATGTTGAAATTTGCCAGTCAGCATTGTTTTCCAGCTTCAAGTCTTTAACTTGACTTTGCTGCACAAGATACTGAATCACATATAATGATCTAGCGGTAGACATCATGCAGTATGTCAAGAGGAAAAAGGATCAGATGGTCAAAAAAAAAAGAAAAAAGAACTACATTGCCACCAAGTGGATGCCTACAATAGTCAAAAAATGCAATGAGGCAGAGGGAAATGAACATGCTCTTACAAGTTTCTTTTCAAAATCTCAATTTTATTTCCTGTAAGTCTTGTGACAAATGTAAAATGGCATTATTGAAAACGCGCAAACATGTGGAAGGTTTGAAATTGAACAAATGGCTGACACAAGACGTCAGGATAAATGGCTTTTGTAAAAGACGTTACATTCTCAGAGACTTTGGTGATTCAAAGGCTTTTCAATTGTTCTCCATCACGTATCAAAAGAATTAACACTATACATAGTTACGTGTTGCATTGTAGCCTAGTACCAGGGAAGCTTCACTAAAACAGAATACTTCAATACTTGAATATTTTGTGTATTGCTTTCACAAGTCCAATTTTTGTATGTGACTTCAAGCATGTCAGGAGCATCCCTACAACAGCAGGCCATCATTCAACTACAGGGAAGAAGAAAAACGGCATACCAGGCTACTGAAGCTGAAAAATCAAAAGTCAAGTCCGCACACACTGTGTTTGCATTCATGCTAAATGGCTCAGAGCCATTTACAATTCACTAGATAAATCTGAGGTATATTATTTACAAGGCTGCCAAGCTGGTATATTCTCAGATACAAAAATCAGAAAACCAAACAAATGTTAAAAAAATACAGCTCTGCAGTGCAACGTAAATGTGTCCTTAAAATTACGATACAGAATGTTACCCATGTGTACACTAAAATTGAGAAAATGTCCAAAAAAATGCATTTGTTGTCTTTCAAAGGGAGGTGCCACTTCTGCTCTGCCCCAGAAAGAGCCGTCCTTAAAATGAGGTGGTATTCCAACCAGTGTAGAAAGAAAATCCACTCGCAGCGTTTTGTTGCTTGGTAAATGATAATCATCATCATCATCAGTTCTCGAATATCCACAAGATGTTCACACCAGAGAGGCCAAGATTTACTCTCCTGTAGAAAAAATTAAAAAAAGAAATAATTATCCTACAAGCAAAGTCAAACCGATCATTTCAAACCAATATGCAATCTGTGCTTTGTTGTATGACCCTTGTGTTGAAAATTAATCAGTATTTCATTATACTCTAAAATGACATATGCAATACAAGCTAGCCGGTCTTTTACAGGACATTCGTAGCAGAAGTACTCACCCCAGCATCCCTGACTCCTTCGTCTTAATGACATAGAGGAACATTAGGATTGTGTGGAACAGGTTGTTCCTGCCCTGTAACAGAAATCAAGATGGGTTCATGTTCGGAAACTGCTGAATGCTGATAACCAGATTAATTTCTCAAATGTCTCGCGTGTTCAGATGTAATGACTTAAAATATCATGTCTCATTGTTAGAATGGAGTGAAACATTGCTCCCTCTTTTATTGTTATGTGCTTTGTATTTAAAATTGTTTGACAAGTTCAATCTTTAAGGGAGTTAGTAAAGTTGATCTGATCATGTTTGATTTACAGTGCTACCCCAGGGATTCGATTTAAAGCCGGTAAGGGCAAAATAAGAGCACAAGCTGTTTTGTAAGATCCTGAAAATAGACGTCATTATTTAAAAAATGTTGCCGTCACCTTGGGTAAACTGTAGATATGTCCCTGGTAGATGAGCTGGTAGTCAGGGGGAGTTATGCTGCTTTGGTGGATGCAGAAGAGGCTCTCCTTCGTAGCATCTATGAGAGTGAACACAAAAAGAGACAACAGTTGAACCAGCACGAAGAAGTAACGACAGAAACTAGATGCTGTGTTTCCAGACTGAGAAGAATACAGTGAAAATCACAAGCATTTCATTTTTGTCCTTCCTGTTTACCAGTTTGTGTGTGTGTGTGTCCACTCACCAGGTTTGTCTGGAATGTGGCTGAAGTGCTGAGAAGTGAAAGTCTTCCCGTCTGGGTACTTTGGGTGTGGAGGCAGTCTGGTGTCCAAGTATGTACAAAACATGTGCATGAGGATCTAGAGGGACAAACAAAACATTAAGCAGAGGTATTTGGCCGGTGATCCCCCATTGATGAGGAAAGCGCCCCCCAGAGTGCTAGTGCGTCACGTCTGCAGCACAGATCCTGTAGGTAAAAGATTCAAAGAAGGCTGCGACAAATGTCCTGCTCTTACTGTTAAGCAGTCTGTAAACGGACACATTTGCATGTATTTGAAAAGTCAAACAAGTTGTCACACTAACTAGTCCCAGCCTGTGCAGCCTGCTCTCTTACTGACATTTGTAATACGATCCGTCTAATCCCTAAAAGTTTGTGGACGAGAACAATGAAAACGCTTTTGATGACGAGGTCGAACATCATCAAACTTGTGATGTGTATGTTTCACAATTTGCTGACATGTTAAGGACCAATTATTAATCGATTACTCAAGCTATATCTGGCTGTACTGCAAGCTTGGTGTGTTTATGTGTGTCGACTCACTGCACAGTCAGTGGGGAGGTCCGTGTCCCACTTCCTGTTCTTCAGATCCCCACCACCATTCCAGCGAAAGGAGCTCATGCAGCCGCTGTGGGCCAGCTCTGACAGGATAGAATATAGGAAGCACATGAAAAACATACGCGTATGACAAATAAAAAATGTCTTCCCTCATCGCATTATTGCTGAACCTACCCTTAACGCGATCCGCTAGATACTCCTGGTTGGGAGTGATGTCCAGATACTGAACAATAGAGTTTATAGTGGGGATGGATGAGGCTTTCATCACCGCTGCCTGTTTTAGGCTGCTTATGCTGGCCTCTGGTGGACGACAGAGTGAAAATAAGCTAGACTCAAAAACCAATAGAAGAATACACAGAAATCACAGTAACGACTGAAGCAATTTCCATATTACAGAACAGGGTTTTTTCATTCAAATTAAAATGTATGTTATACAGTTCCCAAAACTGCAGACGGTTTACCTCCTATCTGGAGCTCAGGGCAGCCCATCCTCCTGAGCTGGCTGTTGACAGAGTCTGTTTCCTTGACCAGAGGGACCAAGATGGTGTCACTGATCCACTGGAAAAAAAGACAAAAAAATATTTATTTTCTTACTCAAATCAAGTGTAGATGGAAGGTTTGTAACAAAAATCACACATGAAATTTACATAAAACTTTTCTTTACGTTATGTAATGCTGCAAATATGTTTGAGTGCTCACATTTCTAAGCTTGGCCGTCCAGCTATCAATGCGGTCCACTACAGGACGGCTGGTGGTGATTCTGGCCCACACCTACATAACAGGAAGAGAAAAGTACATCATTTCATGGCAATCATACATTACACACCGACAGACTGGCGTGTCTCAATTTGAAAATCATAATTATTTTATTTATTTGGGCTGCAAAACCAATGGTAGTTTACAGACCTCCTCTGCAGCCTGTTTGGAGCCCAGGTCCGTCTCATCCTTGTGGGCAGACGGGGCCAGAGAGCGGCAGGCCGGCTGGTACAGGAACTTCCTCAGGCTCTGGGCGTAATCTCCCACCGAGCGGTTGTAGTTCCAAAATGTTGGGCCGTGGCTCGGAGACACAGACTCTGGACTCCCTATATAGTGAGCATCATATCATTCCATGATCACATACATCACCATGTTTTTCCACATTTACTAAGACTGAGATAATAATTACTCATCATCTGATGAATTAACGGGCCAAAGCTTGTAAAAACAAACTCTTGTGTCTTTATCTGTCTGTCTCACTTAGTGACTCTGGAGTGTCCTGCTCTGTTTATATTAAGAATGGACTTTCTAAGGCACTTGCATACTGTACCTAACTGACTGCGGTGACTCCTCTCCTCCTCCGTGCGGAGGAACCTCTCCAGGCTTTTCAGATCCTCCATGTAGTCCTCCTTGCTTCCAGGGGAGTTAAACACAGAGGGGGATGTGCGATATCGAGCTCTCAAGCTGGAGCCTTCTGCTGGTCCAATGCTGCTGGGGTAGGGAGAGGAGCCAGAGGAGGAACTGTAGTTCAACACCTGAGAAAAAGGAAGAAAGTAATGCTCTCAATGTGAAGAGGGAGAAATTCATCAATTACATTGACGCACTACATATCTCCAGGCTAGGACAGACAACTGATGTAATAGACATACCTTTCCGAAGGACACTGAAGGGGAAAAGGGCCCCCCTGCACTGTTTGGGGTGGATGGGCTTCCGAGAGGAGGGCTGTAACCGGCTACACAGCTGGGGGAGAACTTAGGGCTGGTGGAGGCTGACCGTGAGGGACTGAAACTCAGCACGCTTTGGCCCTGCAGCGGAGACGACTGGGCCGGGGCTGGGGTCTCTTTTTTTTCTGGTTTCTGTGGCGGAGAGACATGAATACCTGCAACGGGACAGACAATAACCATCATATTTGTCCCGCACTCAAAAACTAATAACCAAGGTGTGTTAACATAAATCTAATAAGAGATTTAACAAAAGGAGTGAAAAATACAAATTCTGCAGGCAACAAAATCCAGAGCATTACTTGTGTTCCTCAGACCCAGTAGGTGATGCTGCTCCGGGGATACAGCAATGGTGGAGGGGGCCATTGTGTATTTGAAATATTTCCAGAAGTCAAAAAGGGCATTGAGGCTAAATAGAGAGGCTAGCACCAGTTCTGTAAACAAGGAGAGCGGAGAAGGACAAACTCAGCATACAGGGGCTTACAACAATGCCAAGCAAAGTGTAACACAACAACATTTTATTACTTTTTAGCTCAAACAGAAAGCCCTTTGGTAAATGAGAGAGTAGTGGGACCTCACCGATGTACCAGATAGGCCAGTACGTGATGTTGTAGTAATGACTCAGCAATTTCCCTGACCTAACAAAACAAAAAGGTGAAAAAGACACGCCTATCATTTCACCGTGCAATGGAAGAGATGGGAGATGGTGGGACGCTGTATCAATGCAATGGTTGCGAGACATCACATTATTGAACTTCGATCAACTTACATTTCAGTGTAAAGCATGCCAGCTAGAGACACGTTGAGAACAGCCCAGGCCAGGACAACCTGACGAGCCTGTTCCTCCCTCCTCATCCTCAGCGCCCTGTCTATCATACTGGGCATCCCGTCCTTCGATGGGGTCAACATCATTTAATCTGTTCTGTTCAAGCTGAGACAAGGAGCAGTGAAAAACACTGTGAGACAAAGCGAGCATGCAGTGAGCTACGTTCAAGAGATTAAAAAGCAAATCCCAAAAAGTTACTACTAATACGTAGCGTGTGTTACAGAGCAAATCACTATAATTTAGACAGACATCTAATAACACTATGTGACATGACAACTCTGCGTGACTCACGGCTACAAGAGCAGTTAGCCGACCTGCTAGCTAAACGGTAAGCTAAAGTTAGCTAGCTCACATTTAAACAATACAAACATTGCGGGGGAAGTATGGTTTCCGTGTAAATTTCAACAACCAAAAATACAGAATTGTATACCCAAAGTGAAACAACCAGTAGAAAATGTAAATAATTCATACCACGCTACAGTGAATGACAACTGCGGCGCCGCATATTTTGTAATTTAACCGGAAGTTGACTCTCGTGCTTCCGGTCGCATCAGTAGCACGCTTAGTCGTGCAAACTCTGCAAAGCCGCAACATTTTTACAATTACTTAATTGATTAAAAATATAAAGAAGAAAGCTAAATGGAATACACCCACGACAGAGTAGAAGAATCAGGGACATTATTTCCTTTCGCGTTGTCTCATAATAATACCGACAGTTGTGCATAGAAAGTACATCTTTGAAATGTAGCTAATTTTTCCTCAGTAACTTTACTTGAGCAAACCATTTTTTTCTCCATTTCTTCAATGATCATGGTCTGCTTTTTGTCATGAAAACATCGAAGTGAGACGGCCAGGTGGGGGCGCTACCTCTCTATTTCGTCCATATGGTTTTGCTCTGAATGAGCATGTGTTGATCGATGACCTACAGTCCATGATCACTAAGGTTAAAAACCAATATAGACGCAAGAAAATGATGTAGTCATCTATGTGGGAATGCATGCTTACAACTCTATCATGTACATAAGTCAACAAGAAACAGCTGTAAATGTTCATTTAATAAAACATTTTGCAACACATAGGATGGAGCTACAACATAAATAATATAATTATAACATTAGGTCAACATTCACACACATATCACAACAATGCCCAGGTTCCTGTTTTAAAGAGGCTCACTTCCATTCACAAGATAAAAAATCCTGGTTTTAATAAATAAAGAATGGCCAAGGCCATTAAGCAATTACATATCCAGACTATGCAAGAATATGGCATCATCAATTGTAATTGATATTGTTGTGCAACTACAAACATATCAACCATTCATTCCATGTTATTGAGTGAGACAAAAAAGAAATAGAATGAATTACAATGAATGAAAGTTAGCTTAATGAATCCCATCAACCACTATTACACAGGCCCGAGTTAAATAAAAAGAGTTTTGTAAAAATAGTCAGATCTTTGAGTTTTCTTACATGATAAAGATTATTTCACCAGCACCAATATGCTTGGGCGAGACTAAACATATATTGATTAAAAAATGTATGTAAAATGTGTATTAAAAAGTATTGCCTATGTACTCCAATAAACGCAGGGATAGGCATTACGCTCAGGTGCATTGTGATCCGGACAGCAGGCAAAGGCGGAGACCTAGGCGTGCCGACCCCTGGCATCGCAGACGTGGAACATGACCTCTCTGGCGTGGAAGGAACCGGAGCTGGAGGTGGAACGGTATCAACTAGATATAGTTGGGCTGACCTCCACGCATCGGGGCTGGACTTTAGTTCTTATCACAAGTGAGGTTAAAACGGAGCGTGAGATGGACAGGCGGTTCGGTGCGGAATCAGCAGTGATACGGGCGTTGCTCCGGAACCGTTGTAGTGAAAGCTCTCCGTTTACCGGTCCATCTACCTTCCCACACTCACCGATGATCAAGAGCTTTGGGTAGCTAATGACCGAAAGAATGACATCGACATGACAAGATAATGGAATGGATTAAACGTAAGATGTTGCAGATGAAATTTGACAAAGTAACTTGATAATTGGCAAAAAACTAGAGATAAACATGATTAGTGAAGTAAAGCATATAAATAAACAAGACATCTCAAAAGGCACAGTGTTGTCAATGAGGGGGTGACGGAGACTTTTCAGAGTCATATCCTCCAACATCTAAACCACAGTCTTCATTGCTGGCTGAGTCTACAAGTCTCTCTCCCCCTCTTCCCCGACCATCATCATCATCCTCCTCCTCCTCCTCTTCCTCCTCTTCCTCCTCCTCCTCTTCTTCCTCATCTAATTCCTGCTCCTTGCGAGACGCTCTTTCCGCCTTGGGCCCTTTGCATATCTTGAGGTGACGGGTGAGGTGGTATTTGGTGAGGAAAGCTTTGTGGCATTTCTCACAGACAAAGTCTCTTCGGCCCTCGTGAGAGTTCATGTGCTTCTTCAGGTGGTTGGTCTTGAGGAATTGTTTGTTGCACTTCGGGCACTCTATGCGGCGCTCACTGTGGTGGAAAAGGGAAACAGCAGAAAGAGAATGCACGCGTTATATAACCGTTATTTTATTAGGTAATCTCAATGATATCAAGATCTCTTTGGCAAGAAAAGACCAGAGTACAGAAAGAAAAACAAACAGACCACAATCTTTAGGCCTGCCAACTCATATAACAACTGCTTAATTCTACAGCTTTATCGAGAATGCAATAAATAAGTTACATACTGTGTGTGGGAGAACATGTGTTGTGTCAGGTCATGTTTCCTGATGAATGCTCGGTCACAGAGGTCACACTTGAGCTTCTCTGCACCGGTGTGGATGAGCATATGCGATGCCACATGGGATTTCTGGGTAAACAACTTCTCGCAAACTGTGCATCTGTAGTTCTTCTGACCTGTCGGAGAGAAGAAAAAAAAAAAGAAGCGTTTCAGAGGTTTCAAATGTTTTAAAGCACTTTTCCACTTTCCTGTATCGAGCTATTCAAAAGTGTTGAAGGGCGCTGGGAATTAGCTGTTAATTGGTTATTTTCTTTTGAAGTGCATTCACTCTCTTGTCAGACACGTCTTTCCTAGAAAAAAACGAATACACACATAGTTGAGTGCAATCATGAATTTATATAAGTGACTTCTCATAATTGGCCTTCTGGGACAACACAGGGTTTATAGTATGACAGCTGACAAGACAGATGTTGCCAAAAAATCAAACCTGTTTCCACTTCAATTATCCGTGTACACACCTGTGTGAATCTTGAGGTGCATCCTGAGGTTGCTGGGATCGCTGAAGGCCTTACTGCAGTATTCACACTTGTGAGGTTTCATCCCCACGTGCCCCATGAAGTGCACGTTGAGCTTTGTGGATGTGAGAAAAGCCCGGGAACACATGCTGCATTTGAATTTCCTCTCCCGTACATGACCCTGACCTTTCGCTCTGGAGGTAACATTATTAGAGTTTCTATTCCTGCTGGCCCTGATGCTGTTGTTTTCACTGTTTGTTTGTCCTGCAGCGTGGGTGTGGCAGGGCCATGGGGAAGAGGAGGAGCTCGAGGTCCCATTGGTCAGCTTCTCTTCCCGGTGAGTGTGTTGCTGTGGTTGTTGCTCTTGCTGCTGCTGTGGTTGTTGCTGTTGCTGAGAGTGGTCCTGCTGCGACGGGCTGTGGCTGTGTGGAGGTTGGTTATGGCTGTGGTTGCTGTTATGGCTGTCAAGATGAGACTTGAGCTCAGAGAAAGAAGAGTACTCTTTGCCACAATGGCAGATCTGGCCCTCGGGGACCTGCGGGACACCTGTGAAGACGTGAAAGATGGTGGAATGGTCAACATCAATCAATGGATAACAAGTGGATCGGTGTGGCTTCTTTCAAATCAAGAGTATACATGTTTAGTCATCTGATGTCTCACCCATCAGCCTGCAGTAGTCTCTGCTGTAATAGAAGAGCAGCTGCTGGTCCGGGTGGATCTCTGTGGTTGTGCAGAAGAACAGTTTACCGTTGGCGGGGTACGCCACCAGGTTCGGTTCCTCACGAGTTCTAAACACACACACACACACACACACACATAAACACAGCAAACAGGACATTTTATTAACCCGTCGGCTAGACTGAAACATGGCAAAAGCGACAATGCTGATCACAAGCACTGACAATTTGGGTGGAGAAAACTGAAGGGCACATCTTTATCCTACTCCAGCTCTGTGTCATACCTGGCTTTGTGGACAAACATCATCCAGTTGCACTCGTTCTCATCCGTTGTCACAATGTAGAATTCCAGCACATTGTTGTGGTACATCTGAAATAAATAACTGGGTTAATCTACTTATAATGGCTTCGGACTGACTGTGACAACCCCTGGTCCAACTAAAATCACTGCACTGACCTTCCATATTTGTGGTGCGTCCTTTTCTGGCCAATCAGAGAGGTCCACGTTGCGACAGTGCTGGCCCACCATTGGTCCAAAGCAGGTCCTTGGAGGAATGACATCCCGTGCAAAAACTCCTGAGGGGGGTGGGGGCGGGGCAAAGACAGTTTGTCAGTCATCTAATTGATGGTCTGCTAAATGTTTATTTGTGGACCTATGTACAGCCTTTAAAAAAAAGAAGTATATAAATAATAAATTCTAATAATGCTTTTACTTTGCACTTGAACTGGCAGATACAAAACTTTGCACAATGTTAAGGAGGTTCTACATAAAATGCAAGATTTCATGCGTTTTTGAATTCCATCTAGGAATCGTTAGCGGGTTTATCCTCTTACCAAGCGGTTCGTCAGCTACTGAGATGCGCAGGCACAGTTGACGCGGCAGAGAGAGGCGAGCCCGGCTTTGGATCGGCGTGTCAGGGATGAAGGTGACTGGGCCGTGCTCTGGGCAGTCTGAGGTATACGAGCGCTCACACAGTGTGCACCCTGGAAGACAATAAAAGCACTAAGGTTGCTTCAGGTGAGAGTCACTAATATACTTACTACAAAGTCAAGTGCTTAATATACACAGTGCTCATTTCACTTCAATGACTATGATTTTTACAATTACTTGTTATTTAAATGACATATTTCCTCCTAGCTGTATATGATTCCTAGTACCGTTTTATTTTCTTTAATCCATTGATGCAGTTTTTTAACCTCTGAAGAAACAATTACAAATACACACTCACAGATGGTGTAGGCAGTGACCATGTTCTCCTTGTTGGAGGTAGAATCCTCTAGCTGCAGGGTGGAGTTGACCAGCACCAGGTTGTTTTCTGGCCCCAGCGACACCTCTGCAGTGATGGGGGACACATTCACTGCGTCCAGTCCCATCCCAGAGTGCCCATGGAGCGACACTGGCTCCAGTTGGCCCTGGCCGGCCATGGAGCCAGTGAGCACCACACTGACAACGGCCGAGTTCAACTCCCCATTTGAGTGGAGCTGCTCCACGAGTCCTCCTGCTCCTCCTCCCACCGTGTTCCCCACTCGGCCCCCCATGTGATCCTGCTCCATCACCACCGGTAGTTCCAGAACAGGGGGTCCATGGAGGGGCATCACCCCACCAGATGAGTCCACCCCAGTCAATCCCTCATGCGGCTGAGGCTGCCTTCCCCCTCCGAGCTGCTGCTGGGTGTCAGACACCACCACCACCCCGACTCCATCCATGGTGGCCAGTTCCTCTCCCATCCGGTCAGGGGACATGGGGCTGCTGACACGCGACTCCATGGCCAATCCTGTAGAGTCCAGCTCATGAGCACCAGTCTGGTGGAGGTCTCCCTGGCCGTTCACCTGTCTGGAGTCCATGGGCACCAGGCCCTGCTCCAGTGGGCCTCCAGGGCCACTGTAGGGATCAAGACCCGAGGGATTGTTGCTGGCCACCGACAGGGTCCCATCCATGTTAAGGCTGCTAGGGTGGATGTATTGAGGGGGTGGACGGTCTGCCAGATAGGACAGGATACCTACAGCAGGGAAGAAAGAGGGAGCATGATCAGCGCTGAAACAAAAAATTCTAACTGAATGTACTGAGCAGAATGCATGATTTATTCACTAACTTAAATATGTTGAGTAAAATAGCAACCGGAGGATGGCTACCCTTCAAATTATAGCATCCGGGATAAAACCCATTCAAACAATCATCCGCACAAGAATCTGTCTGACTGCTTTGAGAACGTCAACACAGACAGATGAGGTGTATACCTCACACAAAAAGAGAACCCACCTGGCAGTATGTGTCGGAAGTAGCTGCTCTCCAGGTGAGGGTATGGAGGTGGTGGCAAAGAGTAGTTCCTCTCTGGCAGGCCGCACATCACTCCTCTGTCACTCAGCGGACCCATGGGGAGCATCAGCGAGAGGGCAGAGGGAAGGGAGCCCAGGGAGGGACCCAGGCTGGGGATGGCCACTGACATGCCTGAACCATAACAAAGAGTCAAGAGGAAATAATAAACCGAGATTAAATTGAGTGATGCTTGATTTCTCAACAGTTGGTTTAGTGTGTTAGATCTACTGTATTGTGGCCAGCTGGAGCAAACAGGCCTTTCCGGTAGTGTCTTTCAATACCTGGAGTGGGAATGGGGTTGTGTGTCGGGGAGGTGGGCAGACCCAGGTGGCTGGCACTCACTGAGGGCACATTGAGCTGGTCCATGCCCACAGGACTCAGGTTCATGTCGTTCATCCTAGAGTTAAACCCAGACATCCAAATAATGAGCTGATGGCTTAAGTTTCCGGCTGTTATTTAGACACAGTTAGAAATACTGAGACATATAGCGTGTATCGCCTGTATGACACACTCATACAAAGACACACAGGCGATGCACTGTGCAGTGTGAGCTACGTTAGCTTCACGTTACCTGAATTCAACAACCGATGCCCGTCCGAAACCATGTACTGTTGAATTGGGCTTTCATATGTCTCTCCCTGTAGAATAAAAACAGCGGGTGTGATTACAACTCAACTTAAAACGACATGCCAATCAGGAATATCATAGAAATGTTATTTAAATAGCTTAATAACGTTAGCCTGGCTAACTTGCATCTAAATACGTCGTCAAAACAGAGAATTAACTGCTGTGTTTCAGTTTGATAGAAGTAACGAAATACCTGTCACGACAGAGCGTGACGCTTCATTGCAAACATACTGACTATGTAGAAAGGAAGGTGCCTTGAAAACAACAACATACCAGCACAATGCCTCCCTGAACGGGGCCATGACAGTTTAACTGCACGTTGTGCGCATGCGCTGTAGGAATAGAGTCAGTTCTTCTGTCCTCCAATCTCCACATTCACAAAAAAAAGAGGCGGAGCATCAGGGGGCCGGGAAGTCATCTGTGGCCTAAATAAAAAATAAAAGTCTTCTTTTTCTGTTTTAAGTCATGATGCTTGCGCTGTTTTGGACTGTTTTAAAAGACTGCCTACACTTTTTACAGAGTTTATTGTTTGACTGACTGTGACGCTATTGAATGATAATTTCATCATTCTTTCAAATCACAAATGTATGCATCCGAGATAAACTGATAGTGAACTGGGATTAAAATGCAACATGACAATCTGTTGCATTTTGCCTACCATATGTTTTATTGATATATAGGCTGTTTTATAAATATTTACAATCAAAAAGTCAGTTATTTCAAGCCCGTATAGTTTGACTTACACCTTCATGATAAGCGTTGCTTCACAGTGTCAACAGAAGGAGGAACACGTTGTGTAAACAATTTTATCTTGATGAGAAAGTCATGGCTGCATCTCCGCCCCGGATCACACCCACCATACACCTACACCCTCAAAACCCCAACAAACAAGTTGTCAAACACAGACTGATCTCGATCAAGAAGTTCACTTATAAACGATCGCAAAAAAAGATTTACCGTAATCATAAAGTGGCGGTATTTACTTTCTGAAAAATCGAGATGACTGTGAGGAGACTGTATGGGTAAGTTGCATCGTTGGTGCAAAATTAATTGCATATATTTTGCAGCTGTTTAATCAAAGATTGTCTCCTTTTTTATTCGCAGGGAAATGTCTTATCACAGTAAGGAGTTAACGGAGCATATGCCATATGTCCCTCCACTGGCTCTCCACGGCTTCTCCATGGACAGCAGCGGAGCACACTACAAGGATGCGCTTCGACTTGGACTGCCCATCCACCTAGACGCTGCATACTTCGACCCTGTGCACGGCCAGAGGTCCCCCTACAGACGATTATCATATTTCCCCTTTCACGTGCCGCTCGGTGTGTATGATTATTCCTTTGAGCCTGCATTTATCCGGAAAAGGAACGAAAGGGAGCGACATCGAGTGCGCTGCGTAAACGAAGGTTACGCGCGGCTCAGGGAGAATCTCCCGCAGGAGTTTGAGGACAAACGGCTCAGCAAAGTGGAGACCCTCCGGGCGGCTATCGATTACATCAAACACCTGCAGAGCCTGCTGGACTTAAACGCGTCCGGGATGGAGACGCCACTTGGAGACGCGCGTAACCGTGCGCCGCTTCCGCACAGGACAGATTCCAACAGTGATGGAGAATCCAAAACTGGCCTCAACGACAGTGGGGTAATAGTTTACTAGCTCTAACTCTCTCGCTCCCTGTGATATGCTGTACATTAATTCAATTGTTCAGAAAGTAAAACATGCCTAATTGACACAATTTACACTGTCTGATTTTATTCCAAAGTCTGTATTGAACATAAACATCGTTTGTTTACATGTAAGGAGCCATGTGACAAACACCCATCAGAGAAAGCAGTTATGTTAAGATGGTTGTTAGACGCAAAATCACAATGAATGATATTGTGTTGCATCTGTTGATATAGTGGTGGTGTCTGTTATGTTGCATGTTTTATTACCGAGTGTGAGTTTGAAAAAACTTAATTGCTAAAAATTAAAAATTCAGCAATCAAAATCTTCACCATGTTATAAACCGATGAGGGAATAGTAACAAAAATATTATGACTATTTTGTGGGACATTTGACAAGTTGAGCACTTCATCTCGAGTATCAAAAGATGAATTCAGTGTAGGTCCATCCACTTTGAATTTTTCTAAACATTTGGTAATATTAACATGACAATTAACTGTAATGCGGCTATTTAATCATGTTATTAATGACAGCTGTGATTTCCTGCTATGACATAAATGTCTTCGATGAGCAAGGCTTATTCTGTCTGAAACTGATACTCTTGTGTCATGTTTTAGTTTGGGCCAAGTGAACATTGAATTACAGTAACACAGGCTTAACTGGCCCCTAAAGCACATAAATCAAAACACAAGTGTCTATTGAGAAGAGTTACCTGCAGCTTCAAAGACCACCTCGCTGCTGTACTATAAATCTCAGGAAATTATCTCCCCTAATAGCTTAAGGAATGCACTTATCAGGGAGACCTATTTGTGTGTTTATACTTCCCACCTCCGCTGACCTGCACGATTTTCAGAAATACCAAAACCACAAATATGGGGGGTAAACACACTGTTCTATCCAAGTAAAAGGGGTCTGGAGAGACCAGCAGAGTATGGAAGAATGGCATTGACAGCCACAAAGGCGTGACAAACCCATAACAAAAGGTGTTTGGCTGTGAATAAGACCCAATAATTAGCCAAGTGCTGGTACCCTGGGCTTGATGGTTCAGTGGCACTCTGAAGATAGAGAACATGAAGCTATTAAAATGACAGCATCCGCCATAATGGATGTTTTCTCCCCTGATGCACACAGGCTGATTCTAATCAGTTTCCATCCCTGATTCATTGCATTGCTATAGTTTACCGGAAAGGTTGTTGCTAATGCATGCATGTGATTTTAAACAGTCGACTTTTGAATGTATTTCCTCCTACATGATACATTTTGTGAATCTGTCACAACATGTACGACAAAACCTTGTTGTCGTAAACCAACACATTTTTACAAAATGAGCTTATACTGCATACCGTATGCAGGCACCACAGCTCAGACTAACACAGACAGGCAAAGGCACAGCGTCACCATGGACCTCGGAGTAAACATGTAGACAATAACTGCCAGTCAGACAGATTATATTTCTATATTAGGCCTGCAAATTGTGTCTTCTGTGTTCAAGGCAGCAGATTTGTGCAGGGCAGGAGAGGAAATACCTGCAAAGATGCACGATGACTGAGATAGATAAAGTTTGTCAGTTGAAGTAAGATCAGTGCAGGACCACCGGGAAAGGTTGCTGTGACATGTCGAGACAGAGAGCCCACATTGAGAGACGGAAACGGAACAGCAGGACACTCAATGGCGCAGGGTTGTCTCCAGTACACTTCAGCTTAAAATCTGGAAATTGTATTTCACTTTCAAAAAATAGTGTAAATTTTGAAACTCCGCATTGCCAATAGATGGCATGTTGATTGAAGTTTTGCATCATGTTGGTTACATTGAATTTGTGGTAAAAATCCAAAAGTATTTGTTATTTGAGGAAAAAATTGAAATGCAATAATCCAATTATATCAAAATACTCGAATGGGCAAAAAACAGGAAAAGTGTTCGTGCCGTGCTGTACAGTGGAAAACATTCAAATATTAATTCAAATTTGAAAATGTAAATGCAACGTAAATAATGTAAGCAATATTTAAGTCAAAATGAAAAAGATATTTTCCAACCATTTGAAAATGAAAAAGAAAACAGTATTTAACATTTATTTTTTACCTCCAGGATCATGAAACGCACACCACCACATGAGATATACCAGTATGCGAAAATGAAAATGGACGCAGCGCTTTTCTATAATAAAGTCAGTTATTCAACGCTTCAGCAAAACTGGTTTGTATTGAAAAGAACACATTGAAGCAAATGATCCTTTACTGCCATTTATTAATTAAATACATATTTACAAGTAGTGCAACGTAAGCAACTGTGTGACATGAAGTGAAATGTGCACCTCGTGTGTCTTCTATGTATATATACACACACACATGTGTGCTGGCAATCAATGGGCCTGCAGCTTTTCCACGAGTGCATCTTTTTCCAATTCTAACATGGATATCTGACGATTCTTGTCGCTCACCTCCTGTCAAAGGAAGAAAATATGGCCATATCATAGAAACGCCAACGGATGAATAAGTCAGGATTCATGAAAACAGCATCCCCTGCTTGTAAAGATCAATTAAAGGGGAAAATCCCCCCAAATATCAAAATAAATGAGTACCAAACAGGATTTTTTTAAAGAGTTTGAAGCCTTTTAAGGCTAATAGTAAATTAAATGACGTCCCCCTTCTTGAACATGAGACATTTTTTCTTCCCCCTACCTGAGTTAGTGCTGTGTTGTGCCACCGGAGGTCACTCACTGCCACCGCGTCATGCAAAGAAGGGTTGCTCCCGCTGGTGACATTGGGCTCACTCATCACAGAACCCAGAGAGCCATTCGCCCGCTGGATCCGAGACCTGAGGAGGCAAGACCGGGCCTGCAGAGATGCAGACAGGCGGGTGTTGAGGGACACCGTAAATGACAGTTCAGTAAAGCCTGTGAGGCCCTGACCCCAACCCTGCTTCGCACCTCTGCTGCGCCTCCCTGGCAGGAGCCGACCCCATTTTTGGTCTCGATGTTGCCCTGCCTGGCTCTGTTCTCCTCCAGCCGCTGGAGGTACCAGAGACGGGCCTTCTCCAGAACCTCCAGGCCGGAGCACAGAGCGTCCTTCTCCTTCTCTATGTCCTTCAGACGCTTAACCTGAGGTAGAGAAGAACACAGCTCAAACAGGTTCATGTGAGAAATTGTCCTTCATCATCCAGGAACAGGTTTGTGAGAGGATACCGACAACATGAATAGACGTTGGCGTGTCACATTCAGCCAGACCCCCCCCCCCCCCAGCCAGCTGACCTGAAGCAGCGTGATCGGCACAGCGCTGGCTGTTGTCTTCCAGAGGCCCCAAGGCTTTGTTTACATCAGCAGAGCAGCAGGAGGCCTTCAGTCCTATTGTCTGCCCTCGGCTGCATTACATGCACTTTAAATGGACTCACATTATGCGCTTTTCAAATGGAAACGGAGTCGTGTGGATACGGCCTAACAGTGCCACAACAAGCAGGGAATCATAACACAGGTCGGTGTGATCCGCCTCTGGACGAGGACAGGACGTCACAGTCAGAAGGATATTAGAAACTCATGACACTGTTGTATCACGAGTGAGAGATTCATCTTAGCTGCGTTTTCAGATGTGCTAAATAGTTCCCTTTTATTTAATATAAGATCTTATTTTACAACTGTGTTTCTGTAATAATAATCTCAAATCTATGACTGTTAGTTACATGACAACTCCTCTTGTAATAATAGATTCACAGTTATTGGAAAACTGGTTATATTGAGCCGTTAACAGGAAGCTGTGAGGGGCAGACCTGACATGTGGGAATGTGTCACTGGGATGACTGCATCCATGCAACCTTCAAAACAGTTCAGGACATGGAGCAAAGACAGAAAAACAGACTGGAAACAGAGATTCTACAAGTATTTAACTTAAACGTCCAGTATAAAAAAAAGCTAAATCCTATGATGTTTATATGAATAATACAGTTCATGATTACAGCAATGTTACAACCAAGTATATGTCTAAATACGCCATAGTGACCACTTCATTAGGTATACGCTGACACAATCGAATGCAATCCTATCCAAACTTCTACCATGTCTATAACGTTCAGTGCATTTTGTTTTTCTGACACTATTATAGAGGTGTATAACTATTATTGAGGTCAGGTCATTGGTTGTGTTGTGCTGGACTGCATTAAATCCAGAGATGTTTCTAATATGTTGAACCCCTCACGTTTGCAAATAAGAAAGACACAACATGAAACACACCTTTACACAATGCCTTTGAATACAACGGCGCCTTTAACTATGACTTCGATAAAGAGCTCGGAATTGAAATTCCAGATTTGAGACACCATGCATGTTCACATGCAGTACAGTGTATAAGCATAAATGCCTCAATTCAACTAAATCATTTGTTCCACATCACAGAGGAGTAAACGAGGTCATGTGTAATGTACCTTGGCCAAATGTACCAAACATGGTGACACTTTACCCAGACTGGAGAAGCAGTGAATGCTTAACTTTGAGTAATGAATCACAAGTCTTTTTAAACAGAAACTGTATAGTTAGTGTTTTAACCAACATGGCTCGGTACTACTACATTTTGTCAATTGTGCAGAAAACAGTGAGCTGAAAACTGGGAAACGAAACTGTGAGTAATGTGAGCATGCACGGCAGTTGATAAGAATCACGAAGGAGAATCACACTAATTACCCACGACAAAGACACCATGAGATGCAGCTGATTAGAAATCAATCACATGCAAGCTTCTACCACCCCCCTACACACACACACACACACACACTCAAGCTCCCTCCACACTCAAGCTCCCTCCTCACCCATAGGTAGAAGCGAAGTGCGTCCAGGCTGTAGAGGCCGGTCCTGAGCGGGATGATAACCACAGTGTAGGAGCCAGAGCCGGGGGGACGACAGGCCATGGAGAGGAGCTCAGTCACTGACAGCTATATGACTACTGCCCCATACAGCTGGCTGAATAACAAACAAAAAACCACAGCTGGCCACCGACCAGCTCACAATAATAGGCCTACAACAGAGAGAGAATGAGAGTGTGTGTGAGAGAGAGAGAGAGAGAGAGAGAGTAAGCAGGGGTGGGAGGAAAAAAAGCAGCAGGATACACAGGCACAGGCAGCGCGGTTCCCCCTGGGGCGAGGTAATGAAAAATTCCACATGTCACTGGTTAATCGACGTACAGTGACACGGAGTGAGCGATGGGGGTGGAAAGAAGGTGAAACTGGCCGCGCAGGATCCAAATAAAGCAGAAGCGACAACAATGAGTGGGAGGAAATATGAAAGGGGAGCTGCGGGTGGGAGATTTGAGAGGAGGATACAGGTGTGAGATCGGGCGTTTGCCAACTTGTGTGTTTTTGGCTGAAAAAAAACAGGCCTCAGTTTCACAGTGTCTGCTCAGGGGCAGGATTCACAAGGAATCATGTCATCCTCTAACTAGAGCGTGGAAACAGGACGTTCCTCTTATCGAATGAAAAGAGAGCGCGTGTGATTGTTCTTCTGCTCAGCTTCAGTTGAGCCCCAACACGTTCCCTGGAATGTGACCTAACCTGGGAACGAGGATCGCGTGCCAGCTTGGACATTATAGCAACAGAGTTGACAAGACAAACAAGCGGAGCAGTCGAGTACAGTTCTGAGAGCAGAGGTGGAGGGTGGAGCGCGCGTGGATTTCAGCCACGTTGCATTGCCATCAGCGCTCGGCTGTTCAGCTGGTCAATGGCAGCATCAGTGGCACATGTTTTGTTGTTTTATTACTGCCTCAGGCCGAACGGGCTGTTAGACCAATCGGATGAACGAGGGGCGGACTGGGGGGAAAAAGTGGCCCGGGAGTTTACTGTCAGACCGGCCCACTCAATACACGGCGCGTTGCCCACTCAATGCATCGCACGTATCGACCAGTCAGTGGCCTACTTGGAAAAATACCCATGTACTGAACATTATTTTGGATGATTACAAAGAAATTATATCATATCACCCTGCGTCACTCTCTGGCAGCTTGTGTCACTCTGCGTCACCCTGCGTCACCCTGCGTCACTCTCTGGCAGCTTGTGTCACTCTGCGTCACCCTGCGTCACTCTCTGGCAGCTTGTGTCACCTACTGACATACATATACATATAAGCAGAGGAAGAGTGAAGATATTTTCAAACATGTATTTTTGGATTGGACATTTTATGGGTTTTAATTTAAATTTAAATTTTTTAGATATATATATACTTTTAAATGATAATAAAACGGATGATTTATTTTTATTAGTTTAGCCGATTGTTGTCAATGACTATAAAATTAATAATTTGGAAAGAGTGTATTATGTTCCATTTTGTTGCAAAACCAGCAAAATCATACTTAAATAAAATGAATGAGAAACAAAAAAGGACAACGTACTTACTCTAAGGATGCATACAGAGAACAGGGGGCTCCGGTGACTCAACTAAAATCATGAAACTGATTTATGGAAGCTGATCTGTCGTAACAACAACGGGTGTTCTCAGGAAATGTCTCAGGAAATGTGGCTCCGCCCCCTCAGCTCCGCAGCTTCTTGACGGTTGCCAAACTATGCTCGCCTGCCACAGCTGAATCTTTCCGCTGAACTGACACAGACTGCCGCTGAGTGACGCTGACTGCCACAGACGGACGCTGAGTGACACAGAATGACGCTGAGTGCCACAGACTGACGCTGAGTGACACAGACTGACGCTGAGTGACACAGAATGACGCTGAGTGACACAGACTGACGCTGAGTGACACAGAATGACGCTGAGTGACACAGACTGACACTGAGTGACACAGAATGACGCTGAGTGACGCAGAGGTGCCAGTGCCACAAGAAGGATCTCGCTGTCTCTCCCAATTTGCCTGGATGGACACATTGAATAAAATAATACTCGCGATTGTAACACTCCAAGGTAGGTATAGTTTGCGAGATGAATATGCTGAACTCAGGGCAAGTATCAGATGGTTATACGCAGTGGCGGCTGGTGGAACATGTTCTCTGTAGGGCTGTGCCACATCCAATCAATTTCAGCAAACCAGTATGATTTAATGCAAAACAATTAAGGTATCAAACACGTATTACTACTTTGCAGTTAAATATTTAACTTTTATTCCAACATGAAAAAAGCAGTAAATAACACTTTGACAAACACGTCAGGACATCTTATTTGTGTCACCCACACAGGGAATTCAGTATAATATAATAATATATAAATCATATAATAATATGCTGTATAATATAATAATACATATATATCATATAATAATATTCACTATAATATAAAACACACACACACACACAAAAAAAAAGAAAAAAAAGAAAGAAATATATATATATATATATATATAATGATGTATTTATAACTATATATCATGTCTCAGCAGGTACTTCATGTCTCTCACTCCCTAACTGTGCTGGATCTGTCCCCGTTGTAAATAAGTCATTAGCATGACGTCATCCAGCTAGCCATACCTGTCTATTTGAGGACGCTGATTGGCTAAATTGTATGTCACTCATTTATATCTTCAATCAGCATTAAAGCATCATTGGCTAAACTGCTGCATGGACCCGCCTCTTTGTGGCAGATTGCATGCTGGGTGTGTGATTGTGAGTGTGTGTGTGTGTGAGTGTGTGTGTTGTGTGTGTGTGTGCGTGCGTGTGTGTGTAGGGGTGCTGCCGGCTCACAGACGGAAACCATGAGTGTGAATACAGAGCGCGAGGAGCAGTATAAATCTCAGTCAGCGATTATTAAGTATTATTTAATATTATTTAATATTATTAAATAATACTTAATAAATTATTATTATTAAATAATTATTAAGTATTAGAGTCAATTTAACGTGTTCTGTGAAGCATAGAATATAGTTGGGGTCGGCGATCTCAGAGCGAGGGCCGGTTACTACGTCGGCCCACCGGGGATTCCCCCGGTATCCCCCATGGCCAGCCCGCCGCCCCTGGATGAAATATTTTTTTAGCGTCCGGAGATTTACGAGGAAGAATATGAAGATACAACACAAAAAAATGTGTTTATCGTTTTTTCTTTGGCAAAATTAACGAATTAATCAATCAGTTTTTTTTTTGTCACATCATATGATGTACAATTACCGCCAGGTCCTTCAATTTGTGCATCAGTTTGAATATAAAAGGCTTAAGATACTCTGTCTGATCGGGAGTTGAGTCTGACCAGTTGATTCACTTAATTAACAGCGTTCGATCCCCGGCCCTGCTAGTCCATTTCAATTTTATTTCTATGAATTGACTTGACTACCTTTACATGTAATCAGCTTAACGAATAGGCCCCTGAAACCGATTGAATACTCGCTGAAAGTGTCACTGACTTTCTTTCCCACTTTAATGCCGCAGTCCTGCTTGATCACCAGCAGAGAGAGCCATAAGAGCGCACACCGCCTGCCAGGGTTCAGAATCCTATTCAGAGCTGACATTTTGTGATTCTTTATGGTTTACGCGTTGAAGCGTGAAGCTGCAGCTCTTACGCAACACCAGATGGCGCTGCAGAACAATGACACAGAGCCACGAGACTTCCCCAAAAGTATGCCAACTATTTTCAACCTCAAGCCTGCAATTCATGGAAAAAAAACTAATTAGGATCTCTGAGAGGTCACTTTGACATAACATTATACATTACAAACTGTAGGTATATCGAACAAAAAAGCTGTTCTGTAATATTTTTGTATCGTGTGACAAGCGGCCAATCAGCTTGAGGACAGCAGTTGGATCAAAATGCGGGATTCAACAACCACAGAGGAATGTCTCTCTGTGCTCATCTATGAGATGGAGCCTGCTGGGAGCTCGTGACCCTGTGTTACATCATGAGACATGTTCGGGTTTAGAAACCAAAAAGGATGAGAGCCTGCAGGCCGCAGGGACTTTTCTGCTGCGAGCTTCCTAGTGCGCACGCGCATCAGAAAAAATGGACTGGATCCGGTTCACAATCAATAACAACATTTAATGTACGACACAAAGTTCACTTACAAACGGAATTAACTATCAATAGTAATGTTCTCGAGAACAGAGACCACACGCACGCATCTCACTCACAGGTCTGAATTCAGGTACTGAAAAACGAGAGCGGATGTGGTCTGAGGAATTCCCTCCAGAACAGTCCTTTATATGTCATAAAACGTGTGACTGATCCTCCATTGATCTGTGATTGGCTCCATTCTGTCCCCTCCCTGGATCCACCCTTTAGCGAAACAGCTTTGCTCCTTGCAAAACATCTGTCTTGACTCCACCTCTGGTCAGTTGTCCTCCCCACTGACCACATCCTCCATTTGCTGCATGTCCCATTCAGAATCCCTGTCTGACCCTCAAGCTATTCTTACAGTGTTTTAATACCTTTAGTGACTATACTTTTATGATTTAATATTATTGTTGTGACACTTCTACTCATCACTAGGGGGGTTATTTAATCGTACTTATAATGCGTTTAATACTGAAATTCTCCACAGACACATGATTCTCACCAGAATAAAGCTCTGAAAAGAAAAATCTCATGACAGCATGAACACTAACAAATGATGCATTTTCCACTTCTTTTTAGCTGGTTGTTGGGCTCTTTACCGGGAGTCAAGAGAGAAGTTGAGATCAAATAAAAAGGAACAAAAAAATGAACTTCTGCACAGTTTATATGTGAAGGAAGTCATCTGACTTGCACAGAAGTCACTTGCTAAAAAGGGAAAACCTTTCGTTGTTGATCATGTTGAATTTACACTGTGGGGCCCTGTCACACAAATACGTGAAAATATAATCATACAAACAGTTTTACACACACACACACACACACACACACACACACACACACACACACACACACACACACACACACACACACACACACACACACACACACACACACACAGCAGTAACCCCTTTTCGTCCTATACAGACACTTTTAGTCCCTACTACTACTTTGCGGCCGAGAGTGGGCCCCCAGGTGCTTCCTGTCTCACTCCCACACACATACACACTTTCACGCACACGTATTTGCTCTCTCGCTGTCACTACTACTTTCACACATAGCTTCGAAACCACTTGTACAATGAAAATAACATGGACGCATGTACACAAAGAGCTGGAATGGTACACACAAACATCTCTTCAAAATAATAATGTAGGTATAAGGAGTGCAGCTCTCCATTCAGTGCTGGGAAACAGAGCTGAAAAAGTAAGTTAGGACCTCAGGGTGACCCTGAGGATCATTCCGGGCCACAGAAGCCGGGCCACTCCCTTTCTCCCCTCCAGCCTACGCCAGCGCTGGCCGCTCAAAGCTCACTGTTCCAGGTCATAGCTCCGAGGAATCTAATACAGATATGTAACCCCCCCATGCACACTCACTTCAATCAGGAAAGAAAGGAGTGCGTCTCTGGTCTCTCAAAGGGGCCTCATTACAGACCGACACTCACCTCCTCGTTCTGAGAGATCTAAGAAATGGATTGAGGAACAAAACAATCTTATTGTTGCATTTTTTGCTGGGAGTGGCTGAAATCTCAAATTGAGACTGGAAAAGTACCAACACACTGAATTGAAACTAAATAGATTTGCTGAATTAGGCCGAAAAAAATTCCAGTTCAAATGTGGACAATCGATCTAAACATCTCGTAGTTTCCAAACATGACAAATATGCTCGACTAAATTTGTGAAAATGTCTAAATGTGATACTCATCATGTGAGACATCGAGAATATTTATATTTGGAGTATTGGAGCCATTATAAATAAATATTTCATTCAGTGTAAACACCAAAGACAGTGCGGCGTCGGTGAAGAGTTGAAACAAGCCGTACAGAAGTGTGAACAAACATGATTTTTTCAACCTTAAAGGGGTACGCCGCCGATTTCATATTACACGTACATTAAGTTCGGGGACTCGCAAGAGACAGATTCAAGAAAGAATGGTCAAAACAGAAGCAGCAGAAGCCGAGATATCCAGACGATTAAGTATTTCCCACAGGTCAGGGTATGAAAACACATAATCCTACATTTCCCATAATGCAACTAAATAGCATCTTTGATGAGACTGCCACCTAAATGCCAATTGCTTTAAAAAAAACAAATAATCTGAAAGGACCCTGATGACGTCACCGTGACATCATTGTGGAACGTAGACTGAACTTCATATGTAAAATTGGTGACGTATGTTTCTATTAACAAGAAACATAATGACCCGTACAGATTGTTCCTAAGCCCAGCTGGCCCTGTTGCACTTAATAACACAGCGACTCCAAATATCCAAAAGCAACCTTAAAAGTATTGGTTGTAAGCCAGGTAACACAATCACACACTTCTCTCTCTTTTCAGCCCAGTCATTTGCTCGCTCACTCATTCATTCCTCCTCTCATCCAGCTAGTCATGCACACACACACACACACACACACACACACACGCGCGCGCACACACACGCGCACACACACACACACACACCCAAACTCACAAATATCTTCCGAGCCCTCTTCTCGTCATTCTCTCGCAAACACACATATTGTCACGCTCATGCACAGCCCGGTACTGCAAGACCAGAGCCAGATGCAAACCAGATGTTCCCCAGATGTAGATATGGGCGAAAAACACATCAGCTGAAGTACACCACCTTTTCACCTCAGCTGCGTGGAGCAGAAACAGATGCGGGACCCGAGCATCCTGGAGTTATGAATGGCAGATACAGTATGTTTTTCAGAAATAAATGGTGATGAGTATGATTGCTGTAGGTGCTTGCATTGAAATTAGGGGTATACAATATCATGCGGGAGCGGGTTTCATATGAAAGCAGCATTTTCTACATTTTTTTGGGGAAAAAATGTACTCTGTTTTTGTCTAAATAAACACATTTTGGTTGATCTTTACATATTCGTCAGACATTCCTTTGTCTTGCTGCGTCTTTCTCTCTAGTTTAGACATTAAACTCGTCTCAAAGTCACTTCAGTGGGACCAAAACAAGTCCCTCTCAGAAACATATGCATGGACGAAAACAAAGGATCGGTTTACACCCAACTTGCTCCGCCCTTCAACCCCCCTCCCCCCCTCCCCACGCCCACAAACACACTCTGCAAAAACAATATTTTAGAGAACGTGTGTCACGGCCAAGACAGCACAGGCTGCTCTCAGAAGAACAAGAAGTGCTTCACATTTACAGATAGACGCACGAGGGCTACACACTCACTGGCTCACCGCTGCTCAAAGAAAATAAATCTGAGACCCCCAATCTTTATGTTACACCGGCACCCCCCAGGCCTGCCCCTGAGGAACTTACCCCCCCTCCCCCCCTCCCCAAAACAAACACAGCCAGTCAGGGTCTCCTTGGGCACATTTCATCTTAAACCCGTTCACCCTGACATGTAAGCTCCCCTGGAGAACCTCTGACAATATCCAGCTGCCAGTGAGCGGCCTCGCTCTCCCTGCACCCCAAATTTCTGCAGACCCTGCCCTGGAAAGCTCACACACTCCTTCTTTCACTCACTCCTCCGCCCTCCCCCAAAACCCTACCTGTGGCCCTTGACAGCTGGGCGAATGAACTCCTCCCACTTATGTGTGGAGTACTTGTACCTTTTGTGTGTGTGTGTGTGTGTGTGTGTGTGTGACTTAATTTTGGGGTTCACTGCCTTTTTTTTGTTTCCTCTGTGCATCTCCCCCATCCCCCTCACAAAGTTCTAAATTTAGTTTTACAACCCTCAGATCGCTTGTGCTTGGAGATATATACATATATAAACAAAAGAAAAAGAAAAAGTTGCATAGTGTCTCCCAGCCTGGATGATAAATGACTCCCCGCTCAGTATTTAAATCTCTGTAAATCTGAAGATCAAACAATAACCAGAGTAGACACTATATGTCAGTGTGTAGTTAGGTTGTGCTACACATTTAAATACAGTCTTTTAAAATGCGGTTGATCCATGTTTACTGTTTTGTGCATTTTTCATACTCCTACTGCACATAACTTGGCTTCTGCATGCGTTTAGCCTGCAGGCATCCTTTACAATGGTCACGCACAACTTGTTTTGTGTCAGATCACAATCTACCGTATGGACGTTGGAATACACATGTGTGTCAGCGTGTATGGATGAGCTGCTCAGAGGTGATAAGTGACATTAATCCCATCAGCGGTTAGCAGGCGGCTACGGATGCTAGCCTGAATGATGTGCACACACCGTTTCCTGTCTTTCCCTTTTACTTTCTTTAATTCTGTTGCCATCTTGTTGTAATTCTCTCATTTGCCGCACCGCATTTCTGCACGAGGTCCCTCTTCTTCTCCTCGCTGGTAATTGTTATGATTGACGTAACAATCTACTGTCTGCGGTGAGCCTCTTCTCAGTATTTGCTTCCTCAAGTGAATGGCAGTAGGATGTGGAAACCCCCGCGCTGCACCTGTGAACCAACAACTTCCTCCCTCCATCACAGATTCCCCATTCACCACAGAGACTTCCTGCTCAAATGCCACTGCCAAACATCCTCTTGGCGTTTCGCTAAAGAGCATCTTCAGCGCCAAACTCTCGGTTTCAAGGTCCTCGTTTAGCCAATGACCTTTGACCTGCAGCTTAACAAAAACGAATTTGACGTGAAATCATAAAGCATTTTGTTTTCTCAAAACAACACAGCGAAGCAGGAAGTATTGCTAATGATATTGGGTTATTACAGTGTTATTGTAGCTCTCGTACTGTGCCAACACATTAATTAAAACCACATGTTTTTCAAAGTTTAGTTTTTTGTGCAGATTATACAAATGAGATTTGAAGTGTTAATCTGTAAACTCCAGATGTGCTGGTAGGCAGAGTTTGTTAAATCTGGAGAGAGACTCACTGGCTGTTTCCAGTCTTTAGTTGAGGATAAGATAAGTTGCTGGCTCAGCTTCTTATTAACCATACGGACACGAGAGAGGCACACCAAAACACACACAGCACTGAAGGCGACAAGAAGAGGATTACAAATTTGATGTCGAACAATGAGCTGACTGTAAATACAGGTCAGAGAGCTGACAAAACAGTGAGGTATCATGGCCGCCGAGGCCTCATTGTCTGCTGCTGAAACCTCAAATATGACCGTGTATAAAGGCCTCTTGACACACAGAGTAGTAGGGAGTTAGGGAACTGGGGCACAACTTTAATTGACTGTTATGTGTCACGATGGGAAAGACCTAAAATAACAATACAAGTTTGTGCTGAAGATTTGTCAGCAGAGGAACAGCTCCTCCAATAACTATCATGTTCTTTTTAATTTAGGGACTGTACGGAAATAATTAGGGGCAACAGAGAAGGATAAGGTTATGTATGTGTTCTCCTTGTTGAACATCTAATTATTTTTGTGTGCACAATAGTCCATAAAGGCACCTTTATTCATATGCAGAGGCACAGCCATGAAGTCTCTGTATCAGGGCTTTATTTTCCACTTACAGTAACTATATCTAATAAACCGTAATATCTTCAGTAGAGATGTAAAGAACGCACCGTTTTTTACTCCGCCAACAGTCTCCTTTACTTTTTGGTTGGCTTTCACGTGTTTGGTAATTGCTAATTCCAACATGCAATTAGGGGCTATTTGAAAATATGGAGGAATTATGTCGGGAAGTAAGGTGATGTTGGTTTGTCGTTTTGGAAGGCACAAACAAATGACATCATCCGAATGATGGGGTGTTAGATCCTTTCTCTGTGTCGTCCAAACAACATTTGGTAAGCCGTAGCTTTTGTAATTTAAATAAATAAGTCTACGGTTGAGATTTGCTTTGTGTATTTTAGGGACGTTGTTGTTGAACTTTTGATAAGAATGTGAAAATAGCTTCTTTTTTATCAAATGAGAAACATTCCACGGTGGTGACGTAATTCCTTCAAGGCTCTGTCGGGCATCGTCCCACACAGAGCACACAAACAATGGCCGCTCCGTGCTCGCTGCTACCTGCTCTGACATGATTCAAGCAGTGCATCTCATAAACCGTTTGCAGAAAGAAGAACCAAAAGTATTTCAGAATGATTATGGAAAGAAAGAAATGTGTTATAATAGGTGTAGGAAGGGTCATGGAGAGAACATGATGTAATGATAATAAATAATAAGCAAAGGTCTTTCAGGAGTCATTCAATCATTGGAAATGAAGATATTACGAAAGAGTTTGAGGGAATTCTTTTTTTTTTGCATTTTTGCTTAAAAACAACTTAAATGATTGTCCAAATTGTTGCTGATAATAGTCATTTTCTTTGAGCATTGAAAACTAATTCAGAGTTATAATTTCAAGGCATAAGTTAATTAAGACTAGGTCAAGAAGTCACAAACTCATTTTGCAATGATAAACCGCAAATAGCACTGTTTCCTCTCTTTACTTCTTCGATTAGAAACCACTTGCACATGGTGGAGGCATTCGGGGCGTTTGAGTGTTTTTCCCCCCCAGCTCACAGACAGAATCAGGCCCTATATCCAAATGGGGATGTGGTACAACTGCAGCAGAAGTCAAAATGTAGCAGACTTTCCAGCTTTCCGTTCGCGTGTAGCGGTTCAACGTGACTCGAGGACAAGGGCAGGGTGCCAAAACAAGACGTGATGTAAGAGCTTACACGCGAATGCGCGTCACATTCGGGGGCGAAGGGGGGAATGGCCGCCATTGCTGAGATATTTGAGCTATTTCGAATCCCTTCTGAAGGAGAAGTCGGGTTGCCAACAGAGTGCACGAGCAACAGGGTTGGAACGGGATAAAGTTGCACTAATTTCAGTTCTAATACGATTTGTTTGTCTTTTCGTGCACTTTGCATGTTTTTTTCTGCGCAAATTTTGCAGCACTTGAATGCAACCGTAGTTGGATTTGCGTTTAATTGTCGTGCGAATGTGTGCCAGCGGTGTTTACCTCCTGGCTGCGCTCCAACAATGACTGTTATGAAGGGAGCCACGTGACTCACTCGTCGAGTAGGACGTCCCCGCTGTCTTCACAGTCCGTTACAAACAAGTCGCAGATAAGAGGACGAGAAGGAGCGCTTTCAACGTGACACTGTTTGTCTCCACGGAGCTGTCTGTCAGGGACACTTTTGAATTCCTGTGCGGAGTTCGCGGACGAAACGCTCGAGACGGGAAACTCAAAACGTTTGACACATTGACGCTGATGGTAAGAGGGGAATGAACTATTTTTCTTATCGTGGCTTGACATTGTTGTAGTTTATTTCGCGCATGCTTGTGTTGACTCATTTTAGGTTTGGTCTGAGTTCATGCAAACGAATGTTTAATTGGTTAATTGTTGTTGTTATGCATTTAAATGAGCCAAAGTAACTTAATTAATCCTATTTTGTTGTTGATGCTTACCATGTGGCTGTTGTGTGTGTGTGTGCGCGCGCGTAACTTGAGTGCAACGTGCTTTGACAAGATGCGGACTGTTTGTGTCGCATCTCATTGCCTCACATCCGCAGTGAATCTAACTGCGCCACGAAGTGTTTTTTGCACACTTAACGCAGCCTTTACATGCACTTTCTGGTGTTGTGTTCATTTTGAACTGTCGTCGTTTTTCTCGAGGGGGTTCCGGGTAAGATATTGAAGGTTTTCGCGGTGTTTTTACTGCACAGTGAGGACACCGAGCACCGCAAACAGACCTGCACGCCGCGCCCACTTCATTTTCGACGCAAACAACTCTCACTCGGAGAGAGCAGACCTGTTGTGGAAAGAACGACATTCTGTTTTTTTGGGTCATGCGTTTTCCACATCAAGTAATTTTTTTGATATTTATCCAACTCTGAATGAAACAGAAACGAGGAAATGGAAGTTGTGCGGTTGAAATTGACCATTGCTTGTGATTAGAGTATTCGGTACTGAAGAAAGTGTTTCAATGTGTCGCCCGCTGTGGTTAAAAACACATGCTTTGTTGAAAAAGGTTCGAAAAGTAGACCTACATCGTAAAATGACATGCTATTTGCCGAGAGACAGTGCTCTACCGAGTTACAATAGATGTCAAACTCTTACGTAACGCTTTGCAATGAATCCTGTTAACACAAACGAGTCGAAATAGCCTCTGGGCACCGCTCAGGACCCGTGCAAATAAATAACTTCGATTTGATGGTCAAACCGGCAGAAGTGATTGTTATCGATTTTAAAACAATAAAAACTGTTAATTTAGTTCAAAAATCGGCACCTGTTTGCAACATTTAAAATCAAGAAAATACAACTTTTGAGACCTCGAATAGTATCAGCAGCAGAACTATACACCTCTCAGCTCTGTAGTGGTTACTGCCCATCCCAGAAAACACATCTTCTTGTTTTACTGCACACACACACACACACACACACACACAGCTGATAAAGCACTGAGGCCTGGAGAGTACAGTCAGCAAGGGACATGGTTCGGATTAAACCCGTATCTCTCTCTCTACATAGAGGGACTGCAGAATGGCATACAGTAGAGCTGGAGAAGATGGGAGATTATCAATTACCAGTGCAGTAAATCTATCCCAGGATTCAACAGCATAGCTCTAATGTGGGTTTATGGGAAACATTCCCACATGGGCTTTTTTTCCTCTGTGACCTGCTGATCTTAGCTGGCGATCTTTGACTGGCAGATGCCAGAGCAGGTGGAGAATCAGGTTCACTTTAACACGGCAGGGCAGGGAATTTCGTGGCAGATTTATTTGGTGTCGGTTCAGTTACCCTTTGCTGCAGTAATTACTCAGCGGGTTAGGGCACACGTGTATTTGATCACATAAAAAGGCGCCCAAGAGGGCAGTGTACTGCCTGTGTGTTGTAAGAAAGTAATCGGTGCCAGTAAAAACCCAGATCACACCTCACTGGAACTCAGCAGGCCCAACGCTCGACCTCTGACCTCCCTCTAACACGCTGTTTGTTCTCCGACAGGGACGTGGCGATGGCCTCTCCATCGACACCAACAGCGGGACCGGCTACGGCGCCTCACCCAGAGCTCTCCGGCCTGGGGGGCGTTGAGGCCTTGAATTTGAAGGTGGGGCCGGTGCGGAGGAACCTCTTCGGGTCCGTGGACCACCAGCAGCTGCAGCAGGACTTCCAGCGGCTGCTCTGCGCGAACGCGGAGGCGGCCAAGAAGCGCTGGAACTTCGATTTCCAGAGGGAAACGCCGGGCGAGGACTCCGGCATCGAGTGGGAGGAGCTCAGGCACCGGGACGTGCCGGCGTTTTACCGCGGCTGCACGGTTCGGCCCGCGCAGCCGCGGCAGACGTCCAAGAGTCGGACTTCGTCTTCGTCGGGCGAGGGTTCCCCAGGGTACGGCAGCTGGTACGGATCCGGGGATGAGTACCTGGAGGTGACCACGAGGGGTTGCTACCAGATCCAACGGCACGCCAAACACAAACAGTCTGCCATCACAGGTAAAGCAACATTTGAGTAAAAGTTATTCTACCACACAGTTTTTAATTCTTCTCTTAGTCATAATTCTGAGACTGTAAGTGCTTTTCCTGACTTTGAGCCATCTGCTTTTAACTCTCCAGATTATTTCAAGGTGAAGAAGAGGAAGCTTCTGCATTACAAAGCATCTTCTTTGCAGTAGAACTAGACCCAAGCGGAGGATCACGTAGTACTCGACATCCCTCTACACGCCCCCTCACACAGACATGTGTCAACTATATATATATATATATATATATATATATATATATATATATATATATATATATATATATATATATATATATATATATATATATGGAGCAATTTGTAAGTGACTGTCCACACGCTCATTCAGCGCGAGCTCCTCTGACACCACAGACCTTCAGTTTTCAGCACAAGGAAGCTACATTTCCCTAGTTAGTCTTGCTCAGTCTTTAGGTTTTTTGTTGAGTTGTAAATATTATACATGTCCTATATACTGTTCTCCTCAGCTGTTGACTATACTGTGAACTTATTTTGAATGCACTCTTGATAACAGAAAACTGGCTCTAGTTTTAAGAGGTTGATTTTCTTCTGAAGGGGTGGATAGTGGATAGTATTTGGCCTCGGTCCTCAACCGCTCTTTTTTTTCTCTCCCTCTTGCTAAAAGTCATAAGAGGTTTTGATGAGATGAGTTACTATTCCTGGCCTCGCAGCGCACTTAGCCTTTAGTCTCACCCCGGGGGCTCGGATAGCAACAAGTCAAGCCAGGAGTCTAAATCTCACCCAGGGCTCAAAATGTGGCAGCGTGCCTGTGATTAGGCTCCAGGGCAAAGGTCAACGGTGGAGGTTCAGCAATGAGGTAATGCGGTCGTATCTGTCCAACAGTGACTTAAATTCCTGTGGGACGATTTATTTATTGTTCACGACGCTAGATCATCGGCCCCAAAAAAAAAATTAAAGTTTGTGGAAACCTGTGCCATTGCCCCCAAATTCTGCCTTAGCCTATAAGTCATAATAGGTCATCTACGCTCCACCGTTGTCACTTAAAAATATTGGCCTTGTCTATAATGAACACATTGACAACTAAAAATATACAAACTGCAAATCACATTCCCTTTGTGCATTGCATTGTTTGCCTCATGGGGCTGTACAAATCTGTATATTGTTTATACCTTATTTAGTTGTATATTTCGTCGGCTTTCCGCTTGTAATAATGTAGCATTTTTCATGTCCACCTCGTACGTGATAAATATGACTTTTTTTTCATGAAGGGACTGACTGTTTATCACTGTGTTGCAGCTCAAAGGAATCCAAACCTCTTGGTTCCATTTTCTTTAAAAAAAACAAAATGTAGTATGAAACATTGTGTTGCTTCCCTTTTTCCGTCTCCGTACCGTTCTATACGTGTTTGTGCGTATACATTTGTTAGTGTATGAATGTGTTGGTTTGGTGTTTTATCTTGAGGTTTTTCACGGGTTGCAACAGTTGCGGCAGCAAACTCCGTTGAACCAAAGAGAAATTGCAGTGCCATTCAAATCAGACGCACATCAGGCCACTGTTTGAGTGGTCAGTGAAGGGTCACAGAAGGCCTCAACCAAGTCAAGATATTCAAATATATAGTGTTAACGTGCCGCAGCTGCCCAACGTACAGTTTTGGTGACTCAACTAAGATGTGCCTGCTTCTCATCCCTACCTACAGGCGTTCTAATTTCAATATGGATAAAAAGCCACACCCTGGATTAATCCGCTCTTACTACCTCATCAAGTGATTCAAGTTGCGTAAAAGTTACACGCAAAATAACAAAACCAATGGAGGTTGTTTGTGTCTACAGGCGAAAGAGAGGCAGAGACAAGGGGGGGGGGGGGGTCTCCTCATTTTGTTGTGGTAAAAACTGTCGAGGTTCAGCACTCGGGCGTCGAGTTTCACATCAGGTAAATGAGTCAAGTGTCAGTGTGGCCCAGCTCAGAGGAAACGACCAGGCGGCTTGTGTTGTTGTCTCTGCCTCACTTTGCTTCTCCATGAATAGACTGCGCAGAGGAAAAGGGACAAACTTCAATCAGGGAACATTCACTAGAAAGTGTCTCAGATCAAAAGGATTTCTCCAGCCAGACTCGCTTTTGTCTGCTCCAAGTCTGTCTTTCACCAAACCAAGCGCCTCAATCTCGGCCAATAATCAGCATGAAAGGAGTCGTTGATAATCATGTTATTCTTTCATGGCTCCACGAGGCGATATTTCCACGTTTCTTGAAATAGCAAACATGGGATTACTTGCTTTTTTTTATCAACTTATCTATGTGTGTGAGAGTAAATGTGTGTGTGTGTGTGTGTGTGCAACGATCTTCTCAGATGGAATTTTCAATGTCTATATTAACTTATTTTGAGTTTGTATCATTTTAAAGTCCCTATGTTTTTGGTATACAACTACTAATTGTGTTATTTCCGAAACTACCGTACTTTTCGGACTATAAGTCGCTACGTTTTACCACACGCTTTGAGGCGTCTGCTTATAGTCCGGTGCGCTTTATATACAGATTTTTCCGTAGCTTTTCTCCGCCACCACAACAACCGCAACTTCCGGTTCCGGTCTAACACAACATTTACTCGCTCCCGACACAGAACAGTTGCTACCATCAACCCCTCTGCTACCAGCTGTTACTGACAGGGTCGCTACAATATGGATGAAGTACCTTTGACCTCTCACTAGGACTGTTAACAAAAAAGGTTGAACGGCAAGATGCTTTTAACAGTACATGTCCGATTCGCTAGCTTCTAAGCTAATTTTAACATTACGGAACATTACGGCCAATGGGGAAATGCTAACCGCGATTAGCATTAGCGAATATATAATATATCTTTGTACATCTTTTCATGCAGACATACTTGCATTACAGACTAAGGTCTCTCACGGCTACCAAACGAAAAGCAATGAGGCAATACCGGTAACTGTTGCTCACAGCTCTGAATAGCTGGTATATCTTTGCATGACTATTTTTAAAAATAACTATTTTTTTATGGTAATCTTTAAAAAAAAAAAGTACTCTGAGAAACTGAGACACAGATTGGACATTTGACATTTGAAATTAATAAAATAGTTTTTCCCCTTCAAATCACACTTACACTGTTAAACAGTTTCTAAATGTGTTCATTAAGTTTTGTAGCACGTTAGTCTTCCTCAAGTCAGTTAGGTGGAAAAACTAAAATGATCAATATAAAGATTGATCCATTAGTGTCTCACTGCGCCCGAGCAAACTTCGCTTTCCTAAATCCCCCGTCGCAGTTATATTTAACTAAGTGTAGCGTGTTGTGGTAACTTTGTATATGCATGAATGATAATCTTTGTACAACATTTGTAATTATTTCATTGCAATTTAATTGTAGTGTTTGTACCCTTGCAACATGTAAGAGGTGGACATGTTTGGTATGAGAATCGTATCTCTTGATCATATTTGTAAATATATTTCTGGGTTGTCGGTGCGCTGTTATTGCCTTTCATATTGTTGATTTCTTATCGCGTACTCAAAATAATAAAAATGAATGAATAAGATTGATACAAACGACTAAATATTAGTGTGAAGTTTTGTTTCCGCTGTGTTTTGAAGTGTTATGAGCAGCATGGATGTATTAAGAGAAGCAGAGAAAGGTATAATAAAAGAAAGTTCAGAAAGGAAACACTCGTTACATGATCAAAAATTTAACCTTTACCATTCCCGTCTTATCTCAAATATTCTGGAGATAACTCAGTGTGCAAAATTTACTTTGCATTCATTTAAAATGAAAATTTGCATTTACATCAGTTAAAACTGAAAAAGTACACATGAATAAAAATAAAACAGAGACACCACAGATAGTGTTACAAATTCCACACACATTTCACTTTATATCCTTTTTTTACACTTTGCAAGTTCAGAGACATCAGAGGTGCAGGTTTCATTTTCCTCGTGTAGCATAAGGAACACGCCTCATCAATAAAAGGGATGAAGATGATACCAAAATGCCCAGACGTCAAAAGACCTTTAAATGGTGCGAACTATCTACTACTACTTACTGATTTGAACCAAGACAATCCTCCCCAAATTGTTGTCTGGTTACTGACCACAGTGTCTGTTAAAGTAAAGCCAACCGTCCCAAATATAAACTAGCACATAGTTGGTGTTATAGGAGGTTTTCTTTCAGCCTTATGACACAAATTGATATTGTAAAAGTGTTTTACCTTCATTTGGCCTTTAAAACATAATACCAAATCTATTCGGACACAGACGGTCACGTTCCCCAAAACAAACGTGCAAATGTGCAGCTTCTGCTACAAACAGGCAAAACACATCTCTTCCGCAATGTCAGCATGTATTTTACACTTTAATGTGCGATAGGGAAGCTACACTATAAAGTCAATGTGTGAAATAATACAATGGTAGATTTGACTCATCGTGTTTGTGTGTGTGTGTGTGTTTGTGTGTGCTTGTGACTTACGACACCAAAAAGAATGAGCGTGTTTCAATCTGTGACAGAATCGAGAGAACCAGTCCCCATACACAATATATACTTTATAACCCTGATTGCGCAAAACTGTAAACAAGAGAAATCAAGTGGCAGTGATGAGAAAGTTTCCGAAAAAACCCAGCCAACACCCGAGTGGTTCAGTAAAATCATCAAGACGTTGCCTTCTTACCAATACTACAGTGCAATGCTCATTAAGCAACAAAAATATCATACATATCTACAACAGCTGACAACACATTTCTACATTTAAATTAGTGTTCACATTCTTTAGGCGATCCTGACCCCCAACTCATCTCAGAGGGCCTGATCTTTAAGTTAAGAACCCGTGATTTAAAAAAGGCAAAACTTCATTCAACTTGACCCACTCTACATTTCAAAAAGCTTTTTTTTTTTTACATCCATTTAAATCATAAAATATATACAATAGTACACTCTGTGACGGCCCCGCAAGGCCTGAATTCACAGACTGGAGAGCTTCCTTTAAAAGCCTTTTTCAAACAGGCACTTCAACACAACCTCTCAATCCTCGAAGTCACACTAAAAGAAGGGCGCATTTACATTTGTAGGCTTTTAGCGAGTGGATAAGAGTCCAGTGTTGTGCTCAGAGACTGTCTGTCTGCTCACATAGACAAACACCGGTGGTTGTGGGAATGAAAGTGGCGTCTCTCTTAAGTCTGGGTCACCTTAACCGTCGTGGCGGTGAGGAACCTCATCCCACGGATCTTTCCACCTCCTCGAAACTCACCTAAAAGCAGCCATTTGTGAGCGGCCCTGCTGTGCCGTCACTGATGAGAGTAGGAACATTATGGCTGCCAGATGTTTGACGCTGTCACAGCTGGCGTCGCAGCGCTTGTCTGTCTCTCCACATGGCACGCACCTCTTTGAGGAGCAACGGAGTAATGAACAAGATGCTGCCCCCTGTCTGTAGCATAAGAACACCAGGAGCTGAGTTACACAAGGGTTGTGTTGATGACACTAATGTTATACAACCACATGCAAGGACACACTAATGCTTCCACCAGTGCACGAACAAGTGGTGATAAAAACATTTAAAAAAAGGAAGAAGCACATCAAAAACATGGGGTTAACAGCTGGAAATTGACTTTAAACCCATGCAAAACATACTTCATACATTAATATACTTAGAGTAATTAATGACAATGTATTGTAAAAACAAACACCGTTAACACATTTTGACTCGGCATTACTAATTACATCAACGATGGGTCTGTTCCTCATCGACACATATGAGCTACACCTGTGCTTTCCCTTATTGTGCCTTCCTATAAACATTTTTTATTTTTTTCAATCATTTTGGCCGTGTTTATTTACATGGCACGCATTTAGGCATGGGCGTACGTTTTTTTCAAATTCTATTTTGGAAGTTTAAACTCCTATAATAAGTTTATGACAAACTGTGGAGCCAAAACACAGACTCTCAGACCCTGAAGGACTAAAAGTCTCCATTGAAACCACAATGTTTGGCTGTCACTCTATTATATCAGGCTTTCAATGTAGAGCCCTGGCTTTCCACCAGATTGAGCCATTTTCTTTTAAAAGTGAGGCAAACGGGTTAAAAGGGCCTGTTGTGATTTCTTACCATGACGATGAAGAAGTAGAAGACACACATCCAGCCCAGCTTGCTCTCTATCAGGGACACCAGGTACTAGAGGATGACAGAGACAGAAATGCACAAGTCAAACGTCGACCCGAGGGTGTGACCGCAGGTGTAATTGACACACAGCCATGTGTTTTGAAAGCTTCAATGCAAAGCTAAGATCCAAACTAAAACCCACTGCAGTGCTCTCACAGTTACCGCTGTTCCAGTGCAGTGATTCCACTTCTACAAGTAAGTTGATGACTACTTATATAACCGAATGAGTGGTAAAAATAAGTAGATTTGAAAGTGCAAGCTAGCGATTCCATTCCATAAAAAGACAAACATGGTGTCAAATGTATTCCTTTCAGGATATTGGCTCTGTGTTAAATGGTTAAATGGAGTTGAGCCGCACAACGAGAGTGTCTTAACAAGCCAGGAGAAGATGATCGATGCTTTCCGATAGCTTTTTATGTCCTTTATTCTGTAGTGTAATCTCGACTCTTCCTGCTCTTAGAATGCATTTGTTTGTACAGAGAACAGACGTTTCCTTGTGAAACGTCGGGTGTTTTTCTTCACCTGTCCGATGGCCGCTCCTATGCTTCCAGTTCCGTCCACTATGCCAGTGACGGTAGCCAAGGCCTCCTGACTGCCCCTCAGAGCCTCCTGTCTGCCGAGGTCAGCAGATATGGCCGAGCTGATCATATTCGACGGGCCGCCAATGAAGAAGCCAGTGGTGGCCAACAGCGCGCTGTTTATCACTTTGTCGTTCGGGGAGTCTGAGGAGGAGAGAGAGAGTAGGAGTCGTACTGTGGCCAACACTGACTTTCATCAACCTTATATTGTTATATTTTGGTAGTTTGTTGCTGATTGATTTCCTGTTGAAGGATTAACAAACTAATCTTAAAGTCTGTACTCACTGCTGTATCCCACCAGGGCTCCCATCGCCAGCACCAGGCTGATGGCCAACACTGGAGCTCTCTTCCCCATGCAGTCAGAAATCAAACCCTGAACTGTCCCTCCTGACGTAAAGACGCAAAGTGACAGAGACGCAGTGAGAAAAGAGGATGTTTATGTATACAAGAGACGATGATTAAATAAAAAGGAAGAAAATGTGTAAATTGTCCAGCCACTCACCGATAATTCCTCCAACGTCGTACCACACAGACAGGCGGTCGGCCTCGGCTTCCTTCCAGCCGAAGTTGTTGCTCAGGTAGAAAGGAAGCCAGAAGAAGAAGGAGTAGTTGACCAGCTTCAGACACGCATAAGCCAGGGAATACTGCAGTAGAAGAAGACACAGAGTCAACATGCGTCCTGTCATTTAATCTCCATTTGTTTAAAACGCCCTTTGTAAATGAAAACGTCTCGACTTGTTGGAGCTGCGCACTCACAGGAAGCACCCCAGGCAGACAGAACGCCTGGCAGAAGCTGATGGCTCGAGGAGTCTCTGCCAGAGGTTCATCCTCCGCCTCCTCCTCCTCCACCACCACCACCTCCGCCTCCTCCTTCTCCTCCTCCTCGTCGCTCATCAAAGGCCTGTGGCTGTCCGAGTCCGTCTCCACCGCGCTCAGTCCGGTCTCTGAGTCCGAGCTCAAACCTGACACACGAAATCACACATTCAAGCAGTGGAGATACAATCAATTTCGGCAATCGAGACACTAAACCGTTTCCATTTCGGGCAGAGTTCAAGTTGAAAATGGCGTCCGTCATCATCATTCAGCCCTTACCGACTTCTTTTGGAGAGGTAAGCAGGCCAAAGAAGACCACGATCCCCCCGGCAAACTGGACCACTGATGTCACCAGGAAGGCATACTGCACGCAGCCACAGACGGCACATCATGTTAGCATTTAGCTGCTGAGAAAATTACAGTAAAATGTCTCAATAAGTGTGTGTGTGTGGTTCTTACCTCATATCCATACTTGAGCACGCTAGAAGCCAGGAAGGCCCCCAGGATGTTGCCTACAGAGGCACAAGCACTCCACAGGCCAAACACAAAGCCCCGGCTGGAAGACGGCATCATAAGAAGAAAAATGTACGTCAGCAATGTTCCTATTCTTAAATATATCCTACTAAACACAACTTCAGGCAGCACAGTGACATGCTATCTTTATATTCAGCAAATTACGTTCACAAGTCCTGCCGCTGAGGAAAAACAGAGTCTCAATAGCGTCTATGTTTTGGCCGCAGCGCCACTGAATGGATGTCATTGTGAGTGTTTCCGTGTGTTCCCGTGTGTGGTGGGTGTGTCATCATAAAGCTCCACTTGACGAGACACCAACTCGACTAAATATTCCGAGCAGCGTCGGATAAATGCAGGTTTTTTGTTTGTAAACGGAGAAATGTCACGCACCCCTGCTTGCCGAACCAGTTGCCCATGACGGCCACGACGCAGGGCCAGACGGCCGACTGCAGCAGGCCGTTCACCACCCACAGGCCGCAGTACAGAAAGATGTTGTAGATGTGGAGCCATTCGGTGAGAGTGCCAAAAACAAACTCCTACGAAACACACAGACGGCTACAGTCGTACTCCAAAATATCATACAAATACAGTGTGTTCGGAACAAATGTCTGCTGCTCTTTAATATTCCATGAAGAAGCTCTCCATCAATAGCACGCACAACCTGACACGAACAAAAGCCCCCCCCCCCCCCCCGGACGAACACAAGGCCTGCGCATACTCACCACTGCAGCAGAGCCACACAGGCCGAAGCTGAGCACGTAGCGCAGGTTCACTCTGTCCCCAATCACGCCGCTCAGATACAGACCCTGTGTGGGCGGGACCAACGGGAAGTGACACAAATGACAGAGAAGTTGACGACTGCACACAGAAAGCCCCCCCCCCCCCCCCCCCCGTTGAGTACTCACCACCGCATACGAGAAGAGGAAGATGGAGTCCAGAGCTCCCAAGAACAGAGTGGCCTGCTTTTCATCTGCAAACATATGATGGTCCTCCCACGTCTGCGACAGGCGAAGAGAGAACACAGATATGCATGTGCAGTTTTGTCTACAATAGGGGCCGTTTAAATGTTACAGGTTGTTCGTGCTGCTGGCGGTCCCTGTACCTCGCCGGGGGAGAAAGCTGGTGCGCTGCCATTCTGGACGGATGGCGTCCACTGGGCCGAGATGCTGACTTTCACATTGCTGAACGTCTTCCTGGACGCATGCAGCAGCACATAGCTGGAGAGACAGAAGACCGTTTTATTCAGCAAGTGAATCTTTATCTCAACCATCCATGTAGAAAGGTCAACGGTCATACCGACGCTGGAGGGGATGCTCAACACTTATAATATATGTATATATATGCATATATAATGGAGCAATAGTTACAGTTTCGAAAAAGGGCAATTATGTACACTATAACGCCATAACACTTGACGTATTAATATTATTTTAAAGGATCTACATAGTTCTCTTGGGCTACTTAAGGTCACATACGGCAGGCAGTAAAGATAAAATTCCAGAGAAGCGGTTCGATTCTGGTGAAAGAATTTACAAGAAACACTTCAATGCAACATGTTTATCAACAAAAACAGGAAATGGCTGAAACCCCAAATGTTCTGCCGAACAGCAGTTTTCACTGTGTACTGCTTCCTGTTGCAAGACGGCACTTTGCTTTTGCTCCCGGTAGGAGTTTTGACTTTGCCAGATAAGGTGTGATACCACACTGACTGTACTTACAGATTAACAGCGCTGACTGAAATAAACAAAGATTAATATCCTTCTCTGTTTAACACTGCAGCACGTTTTCCATTTACAGGGTTTGAACAAGTAGACAAATAAAAGACCGATCCAAACACGTTAATAATAATTAACAAAATGCATGTTTTCCTTTTTTTTTTTCTTCTGCTGATTATTTTTTTCCCCCCAATTAGAAAATATTACAATTCATTTTCACAGCATTTTTGAGACCTTTGAGACCCAAACTCTATTGGAAATCCAATCAATGACTTATTGTCCATGTTATCTTGCCCTCGTCTGACCTGGGACCGTGTAACCTTGCCCCATAAACCTTTCACCTAAATGTACAGCTCACATCCATTCAGTGTGCTTCGGCACACTCGGCATCCTCTTATTGAACAGAACTGCTGCAGAAACTTGGTTGGAAATCTAATTCCATCTTTCTTATGACTCTTTTCCAATAAATATGCAATAAAAGAACAACACAAAAGCCTTAAAGAAACAGGTCACTGTCGCCCTGAATGGGTCTTTTACAGTGGCGCCAGGTTTTGAGGAAGACCTTGACGATGACCTGGATTACCTAAAGAAGGTGAGGAGGAAGACAACCAGATGATGGTGAGTGTACTGTGACAGGTAGCCACAGCACGAGGGAGGCATCACAGGGGCGGCCGAAGGGAGGAAGAGGAAAAGGAAGCCTTCAGGGGGGGACACCAAAAGGACAAGGAGCGGGGGTCCAGCTATAGTGTCCCACTATGTCAGATGGGACAAGCACATCACTAAGGGGAACAACAGAGAAAAGAAGGGGTTGGAAACCAAAGTTAAAATGCTTAACTGCATTTGAGTTCACCCTAGAGTGTGGTGACCAGGTGATGAATATTATTGTACCTGATTATACCAGTCTTGGATTAATCCTGCACTACAACATGCAACACTAGCTCGTAGAATGTATTCATCCCCTTTAGGCTAAAAGAGCGGTGTGATGAGATGCATCTGGTGTGAATGCTGGGTTGTGCGCACAGGTATCAATGAGCCCAGTGTGTGCTGCCGACTGCCTCTGAAACCACGACACCTCTCCCACCAGCCCGTTCAGCTGCAGCGATGCATCGCCTCGTGTTGTTTGCACAGGACTCTGCCTCAACTTCAGCACTGATCCAATACCAGTGCTGTCTTTCCCCCCAAAAATTCTAAATCTGTATATTTCAAAGTGTGGAACTCATTCGGCTCACGTTATTGAAAGGTAAACAGGAGACCAGAGATTGAAAAAACTGTCCCACTGACTGAATGTCTATGACTTATAACGAAAACACTGATATGTATTTTACACTGACAAAGACACTATATTTAACGTGGATCGGTTGAGGCTTTTATTCTGGAGGCCAGAGGCCGACATGTTGAGAACCACTCATCTAAGAAACACTTTTATGAAAGTCAATAGCATCCCTTTCATTTCCTGAATTAATCATTTCCGAATGAGACAATGTTTTTTGTCACCGCACCCATGAAATCCTGGCTGTTGTTTAGGCTGCTGGGGAGGGAGAGTAAAGCACACGTGTGTCGTAAAGGTGTCATATAGATAGATAAATGAGTCTTTAAAGCCACTTCAGCGAGAAAGATCCTGCATTGAGTATGGTACTTGGGTAAAGGTAATGAAGAATAATCAAGGAAATGTACTAAAAGTATTAAATGTAAAAGTACTCACTTCAGAAAAATGAGACTGTTTTCTTTCCGATTGATCGATTATTTGGTTTCAGGGCTTTCTGTCACAAAACCCTTTAGGTTCAGGCAACACACCTACTTAGTTAGGTTTAAGAAAATATCAGGATCTGGGTTAGAAAGAACCCTTTCTGGCAGAAAACCCTGAAGGTAAACCCATGGGCCAAAATAACTTGTAAGACAACTCCCATTCGGGAAATAGTATTTCTCCGCAATGGTACCCTAAAGCAGGTAACCGACATATATGGGACACTGCACACCACACTAAAATAGAAAATGTAAGCAGGACGTCCCTTTTTAAAGGACGCAATCAATTTTCTGTAGCTTACAGAACAGGCGGGCTCTAGAGTGTGCCTCTCGTGCCACGTTAATCACTGTTTGTTTATGACTTTTGTGTTCAAAGACAAGGATTGGATTCTTCGTAGAGGACCACAACTCATCTTTTATTGACAATACGCCCATAGATGTGTAGTCATTTTAATTAATTTGTTGTGCTTATGGGCAGCAAACAGCCACTCAACAGACCAGTTCATGTCCATCTCTGCCTCAGCGGGTGACATGGCACACATCGTTAGCTAGTTATCACTTGGTGACAGGAGCCTCTAATGTTACCTGGCGTTACATTGCAAGTTCCGGGTTTATTCGACCTAAAAGTCACAACAGACGTCTACAAATAAACAGCTGGACGTCACAGTTTTAAACTCTTAACCAACAAATACAAACCAAAGCGTTTTCTTACCTTTCTGCTCATGTAAGCGTCAGCTGGCTTGTTCTCTCGGTATGTTTACTGTGATTCCTTCTTCCCGCTTCTTCTTCGTCTCTGAGCATTTACGGCAGTTGTCATCCACGATGTCGCATTACCGCCACACCGTGGATTCCCGTGTCACGGACGTCGCTGCGCGCAGTGCACAGCGGCGCGCTGCTGCCGCCAGCAGGACAGGAGTGGAATGACAGGTAAGAGGAACTGAGGAGACGGCTGTTGATCTGTCACCTGTCACTGTGACACTTGTGTGGGTAGAGCCAGCCCACCATTGGCTGCTTTGTTCATAGTTTAAAAACTGCCCCGCCACAAACACCCCACTTCACTGCCTGACACCTCAGCAGGGATCCAGCACCGAACTTGTCCAGCACCGGAATTCTGGTAAGCCTTTGACATTAGTTTGCTCAGTAGGCCTAAATATGTGTTTAAACTGTGTGTAGTAATTTTAAGGGGTGACTCTATAAGATTAGACATTGTTCCAAATTTCCATTGTGGTTACATTTCATAGTATTACAAGGTATCATATAATATCAACACCATTAACTAATTCAAGGATTCAAAGGTTTGGAAGTTGAAGTAGTAGGCTATGTGTAGTGAAGTGCTATGTGGAGCACACCTAAGGTGGTGCTAATAGAATAGAAAAATGAAATATAAGGATTCAAATTCAAATCAGAAAGTTGTACGTATATGTCAAATATTAAAACGTCACAAGTGCAAAATGACAAAGTATCTTGTTGTATGCTTCCTATACCGATTCGTGAAACACTTATTGGCCACGTGAGTTCATTTATAATACAAGAGTTCAAAAAACGCTTACCGGTAGTTTGTTTTTCTTTGGATGTAACATCATAAGTCTCATGTCCTTTCTTTGTTCACTTGCTGTTTGCAGATCCCATTGGGCCTCTCTTATTCATATATTCATTTGTAAAATAATAGACACTCTGGGGCAATGAGGGTGGGCTACAGCTGCATGAGCAACTGTAGCCCAGAAGCAGTTGTGGTGTGAATTCCAACGAACTTCAGATTTGGAGGGAAATAATGTAATACAATAACGTCTGTCCCATGTGTCATTTCCCTGCAACTTGTAGGCAAGAATAGGATATTAAAGTAGCTTCAGTCTGTTTCACGAGTCATTCATTCAATCTATCTTGTTCGTAATGTCAGCTATGAGAGGGACAGTCAGCAGATAGAGACGTACATTAAGAGAGAGCGAGGGACAGACAGGAGGGGAGAGAGAGAGAGAGAGAGAGAGGGGAGGGGAGAGAGAGAGAGAGGAAGTCATATTCTGTGTGTGGGGAGAGAAAGAGTGAATCAAATTTGAAGATTGGAGAAGAGACAGGGAGGGAAGAGTACAGTCTCTATTCTCTCTCAATTAAACCTCTGACGACTCACTTCAAGGCTTAATTCGAGCTAGAAAACCGAATGCAGACTGTTTAGAGGAGGTTATATCAATGGATACTGTTACAGCAGCATCGGCTGCGTTATGCTCCCATTTCACTGATGAACACATGGAAACTTTACAACAGAAGGAGGTAAGAAGCCGCTTTGATTTTGTGTGTTTAATATACAAAATGAGTGGGATTTCCACTCAGTGTTGTGAGAATAATTGGGGTTTCGTTCTTAATTTAATTGAGTCATACATTTTGTACTTAGTCTTCTAAATGAGAAAAAAAAAGTCAGAGTAGGAGACAATAATATGTGGTGTATTTCTTAAGGTAAATCTTTCTGGGAGGTCATCTGGGCATTTTGTGAAAGCAACCTCTATAGCGTAATTTGATTAATAATGCAGCTCTGGATAGCTTGCTGTCGTTATCACACAGTAACTATGTCGCTGAATCTGTTTCCCAGCTAATCAGCGACAGCCACCGTCTTTCAGGGCTGCACGCGGTCCTTCTGCTCATGCAAACTGTCATTCGGGGCCACATGTCAACGAAGCAAATGATGGCAACGGCCTCATTGCTGGGAAATTACCAAGCACTATCTCTCAGGCCACTGAACTTTGAAACATTGGCCTGAGAGATGTGAAAAGTATGAGAGTCAAGAGGTGGAAGGCAGAGCGGAGCAAAGGTTGGTCTCCTGTGAGGAGAATAAGGAGCACTTCATGAACAGAAAGGTCAGAGAAGAGGGACTCAATCATGCATGAGTTCCCTGATGACGATTGAAATGTTGGTGCGTGTGAACGTCATGTTTTGCTTCGAGTCTGCCCAGCTGGCCCACGATTACCATACATTACCAGCTGTGAATGATGGCCACACTGCCTAAAATGTTAGGAAGGGCCTTAATCTCATGTTGACCCATAGAGTGAAAAAATAAAAAGTGTGTGCAGATGTATTCAGTCTCAGTAAAAAAAAAAAGAAAAGAGGGTAATTGTCATTTGGAGTCAAAACCAGACTGGATGCCAATAAAAATGTTAATATCTAGATTCTGAATGCCACATTCAGCTTAAGATGCCTTCCTCTCTATCTCCGTCTCAGGTGTACAGTGATCATGGCGGCCACGAAGAGAATGATAATCACGCCGGACTGCATCTACTCCACTGTCAACAGGTTTGTATGAGCACATCTATCAGTGAACATCGTCCCTGTAGGAGATTGGACACTTTCCTCACAATTTCCTCCTGCGCAATAAGCAACACGGCTTAACTTGCCCTTTATTCGTCACATCCATGAAGGAGAAGTCAGAAAAGGTCTTTCCCATTTCCTCTTGTTTATTTATTAAAACATAGCAGTTTGATGAAATGGGCCCCGGTCCAAGTATGTGTTTATTTAGCGAGGCTGATGAGAAGAAGATGCTTGGTCATAGCCTTGTCCTCTGGCATTTAGTCTCAGGCGGAATGTTCCCACTGTCGCCAGAAAAAGACAGTGTCCCCTAACTGGCAGTGTCAGTGACTGTATGGGAAGTCTAGGAAACTATGATAGCAGTCAGTAACTTAGCCCTTTGTTGGCATGTTATTGCATTCTTTTTTATTTACTTCAGGCAATCAGTGATACAGTCATCATTCAGAAGGATGTTGGTTCTCTACATTTTGTTGTTTTTCTTGTGAAACCCCTCAGATGAGCTCAAGAATCCATCACCAATCTCAATTGATTTTTAAAAAAAGAAGATATTACAAAAAATGTTTTTTCATACAATTGATTAAGTTGCTTTGGTCAAGTTGTCATGTTCATTCATCTAAAGCGACTTACAATTCAGATTCTATCACATTTCTACAGCGTAGGCACAGCTACGGGAGCAATTTTGGGGTTAAGTGTCTTGCTCAAGGACGCATCGACATGCGACTAGCGATCCTCTGATTGAAGGACGGCCCTGCTGTCCACTTAGCCACAGTCGCCTATCTATCGTAACTGTTTGTCCAATATATCCAGCTAACTATTGAAAACACTGATCCATTACTTTTAGCTATTTTAACGGTTTAATCACTTTTTGTTAGGTTGCTATTTCAGCTAGGTTTCACACTATCAATGGCAACAAGTGGTGGTCAAGTGTTAACTGACTTCATTTCATGTTTATTTGACAGGACCAAACACAATACACACAGATAGTTGCACAACAATTATCCAATGCAATGTATTAACCGCTAATTTCCAATTTTCCAATCCTTTAAAATAACAAATATAAAACATTTTCACAGATCACAACGTGGTACATTGTGTTGCCCTTACAGGAAAAGCTGTAGGTTGGTGGGAGGTGTGCACTGTGCAGTAAATATGGCAGTGAGTGAGCATTGTGTCAATATATTTACGAAAGATCTGCAGCACACCAGTTTGTAATCCTATTTGAACGGTTTTTTTTTTGTGTATTTTGATTTATGTTAATGTGTCTTGTCTTTGTGTGCTCAGGGTAAAGAAGGGCTGTGTTGGTGAGAGAAGTGATTTCCATATCTCTTCAGGAGAAAACAAGAAAGCTGGGAAAAGAAGAGAGGAGGCACCAAAACTCCCCTTCACCCCACGAGACAACCTGAACAACCAGCGGGGAGAATCACCCACGATGGCTCACAGGAGGCCGAGCTTCGACCCTCACAGCAATGAGAGCGCTCTCTTGGTGAGCAATAAGCTCCCCAGATCCAATGGAGGCAACATCAAGGACAAGATTTCTCTGTGGGAGGGGAAGGAACCCACACATTCGCCCGTTACCTCAGGTTCTTTTGGCCAGTGCGCCGGCATAAAAAGGACAGAATCACTCACAAAAACCAGTAAAACGTCTGATGAGCCGAGTGCAGAGAGTTGCAGGAGAGTAGCTTATAAGGAAAAGGAAAATCCTGTGAAAGAGAATGTTGGATATCTTAGGGATTCAAGGCCTTGTTCACCTGTTGAAACTGGGAAACAGCAAAGAGGGATGCTTAAGAGCGGCAAGCCCAGTGAAAACCACAAAGGGGAGGATAGCGGCAGAGTCGTGCACAAGGAAAAGCAAGATCACCAGAAAGAGAACTTGGAAAAGCTTGTTGGTTCAAGGCCTTGTTCGCCGACAGTAGCAGTACAGCAGCCAGTGGGGACGTTGAGGAAAAGCAATGAAAGCCAGGAGAAGAGATCTGTATTCACCCTTTTTAAAAACCTGGAGGCTATGGGGGAGAACCACGGGAAAACCCCTCCAGAGCTTGGAAACTACTTCAGTCCACCAAGCAAGGACAAACAGGTGGGTCAAACTAGTGCAGCGAAAGGGAAGCAGCCCCGGGAGAATGTGTACACAGAGCCAGGGGCGCCCCCAATCAACCCAGTCCCCAAACCCCAACGCACCTTTGAGCATCCAGCCAGCACCCCCATTGGGAAGAGTCAGAGGAAGGGGAGAGAGCAGAGGAACCTCCCCCCACTGCCCTCCATCTCTACAAAGACTTCCTCAAAACCTCCATCTGGTGTCTACGGGAGACCCAGGGGAGAGAGAGTCAGAGACAACGTCAACAGGTATAGAGGGAACACAAATGAAACGTGTGGCTCAGATACTAGCCAGAGCTAAACCTACAAAACACAACATATAGTTTTGCGGTCATAGTAACAGTTAGACCTGATGTTACGAGGGATGAGAAAAAAATCAATTACATTAACACATACATTTAAACATCTTCCCTCATTTGCACTTTTCTGTTCCCCCATGACAGGAGATGCTTTGAGTGTGAAGACCTCGCAGGGTCAACTGGCCCGCTGCTCTCTCACCCACTGTCTCAGGAGCATCACTATGAAGACGTCCCAGGTCAGACATTGTCCATTACTGATTCGCCTTTTTAAATACACTTATTTGCTCTCTTTGATGGAAAGAGTAGCTTTGCATGAAGACGTGAAACAGGGAGAATTTGTGGTTTTAGGGAAAGTGCTTGACTATTTGTTGGCTGTGGTGCAGTGCCTCCCTGGAGTTTTCCCGGTCGGCAGAACCAGGTTTTGCCGTTTCCCCCCCGCTTTCGGTCTTTGTGCTAAGCTAAGCTAACTGTCTCTCGGCTGTAGCCTCATAGTTATCGGCCACGAAAAAAAAAGGTAATACGGGTATTTGCCAAATTGTCGGACTATACCCCTATATTCAAACTAAGATGGGGCTACAGCTCACCAATGTGTCCCTGGTATTTTCGAAAAACCAGTGTGTTACCCCATGGATTAAATGTTTTTCATGTTTTTCCACTCTATACATGACCTCTACAGAAAATGATGTTGTAGGACATAGATATAGGATATTTCTACTGGCAGCTTCAGCCTAAAAATATGAGAAGAGCCATTTTGTTTGAACTTTGAGAAATGCCTATAAACATGTGTTGCCATCTTTGGTTTCCCTCCAGACTCGTCCAAAGAGAACCCATATGAGGACATAGAGTTGGAGAGTCAATGCTCTCAGCAGTCCCTGCCCTCCTCTCCTGGCGCCGATACCACCAAGGTTCTTGCAAAACAAGCCGAGCATAATACTTAGCAATGACACCACTTCTTTTCCAAATGACTGTAAAAACTGTATTTTTTTTCTTTGTCGATATAGACCTCGAGGCCCGGCTTCTTCAGGCAGAATTCAGGCAGAAGCTTCAAGCTGCTGGACCTGCGGAGAACCAACCAGGCGCCCCGCAGCACCAGCAGCGGGGGCGTTTCATCTCCACCGCAGCTTAGCCCTCCCTCCACCCCCGCTGGGCCTGAAAACACTTCCTGGGTGCCCGGAGATCCCTACAGCCGCACCTGCCGCAGGATACCAACGGTGTGTGTCTGAGAGCTGTATATGTATTATCTTACCCAGAAATCCCTGAACTCGAGGAGACATTTTATCCTACAACCCTAATGCTTACCACGTTACTTACAGATATTCAGCTTTAATCTAAATCAAGTGTGGCTACCAGGTTCCTCTGTAGGTGCCACATTAGTATGGATTTGTGTTTTGTTCTCATCCTTGATGAAAGATATGCTGATGTATTCAATCCCACTGAGTCAGAGCTTTTCCCCAACAGGTTGTACTAAGAATCAACAGCATCTTTGAGGCTCGGATCGGGAAGAAACATCTACGAAGGATCTATCATTACGCTGAGACAAGCTCAGGGAGAGGTGATGATGCGGACAGTAAACTTTAGAAAACTTTTTCTAATGCCTATAATGTAAATGTGGAGTTTTGTTTGACTTTTGTTTGCAGTTACAGATGAGAACAGTGACTCTGAGAGTGAAGTTGAAGAAAGAGCAAAAGGTAGATTACACAGAGCATTTCTTCTTCTTTTTTTTTTACATCTTTTGGCATCTTCAATTCATCACCATGCTGTATCTTACTTTCCTCGTCTCCAGCTCATCGTCAGCGTCTCAGGTCAGTCAAGTCCGTACTGAGCAAACCAAGCCAGACCCGCTACAACAGCACCAACACCGCAAACAGCTCTCTGGACCAGGAGCTCCACCAGCGTCGGCTCTTTGAGTATTTTCTAGTCGTGTCGCTGCAGAAGTCGAAAGCCGGTGCCCACTATCTGCCGGTGGTCACACAGCAGTTTCCCCCCAAGGTCAGAATGTTTACTTGCCATCTTGTTTCACAGGAGCAAACCACAAACTTAACTCATCATGTCATCATCAATACCACTCAGGAAATGTTGGATCCAATGTTTTTGGACTCACATTGAGGACTAAAAATTCTGCTGCATTGATTTTGACCATTCTTTAAACATCTTTCTCTTGTGAGTCCACAAACTTCATGGAAGTGCAATGTAAAAAATCCCAGAAGTACCACTTCAACGTTTGAGACCTAATGCATCAAAATACAAATGTCTTTAGCCTCAGCCAGACAATAGTCAATAGTAACTGATGCCGATTAACTGTTTAGCTACCCTAATTCCTACATGCAAGCCGTTACCTGTTGATTGTGGACGAATATGCATGAAAATAATGGTGGAAATGAAGCTGAAGAAAATGCACGAAAGTAGCAAAAACAAACTTATAACTTTGGTTATGTTGCAGCTGGAGCGGAGCTTCAAGTTCATGAGGGAGACGGAGGATCAGCTGAGGATCATTCCTCAATTCTGTTTCGCTGATGCAAAAGACTGGGAGCCGGTGGAGAACTACCCAAGGTGAGAGTGTAAAAGTTACCGTAATGCTGCTGTTTATGAAATGCCACATACATTTAAGATGATTCAATAGTACTGGAAAACTTTTATTACCGCTAGAAGACTTGTTGTTTCACCCATGATAGACATGACTGCTGGACCGGACTGATGATGTATGAGTCCCTTTAGTCAATTTGTATGAACATAACTATCTCTGTATATTTCTCATGTGTGCAATCAAAATATATACGAATCGCATGTTTGTGTATCTGTTGTGGGTCATCCCTCACAGTGAGATGTTCTCCTTTGTTTTGACTGGAGAGGATGGGAGCAGGAGGTTCGGATACTGCCGGCGTTTACTGGTAAATAGAATTGACTTGAATAAATAAGAGCGCTGCTACTGAACAGGAAGTGGCTAAATACCACGATGGCGGCTGAGTAAATAACTGTGCCAAAATAGTCAATGTGCCTGTGGGAAAATAGTCCTTCTGAGAGTCTGGGAGGAAGTGTGTGAGAATGTGTGTGTGTGTGTGTGTGTGTGTGTGTGTGTGTGTGTGCATTTGCATTAGTTTCTGTCTGTCTATTTCTACAGTATATGTTAGTTTCAGTGCTGGTGCTAGTATAGTATAGCAATATGTTTTCATTTTACAAACGTTTATGTGGCCTCTATCGGGACAGATCACATTATCCTTTAGGATACTTATAAAATACTTTAAAAAAACAGTTGTTAATCCCAGAAAATACTTGGTCATTAAACTGAATTACATTGCAATAAACACATTCAAAAGCTTCATGTTTCTGAGTTTTTCCCAGACCAGCAGCAAGTAAACACCCCCCCTCTCTTTTCAGCCCAGTGGAAAAGGTAAACGTCTACCAGAAGTCTACTGTATTGTCAGTCACCTCGGCTGTTTCAACCTGTTCTCCAAGGTAAACCACTTGCACTGCTTCCTTATCATAATATTGTTGACATAAAAGTAATTGACAACATTTACAAGGTGTGTGTGTGTGTGTGTGTGTGTGTGTGTGTACTGTAGGTGCTGGATGAGGTGGAGAGGCGGAGGGCTTTGTCTCCAGCCCTTGTGCAGCCTTTTATGAGAGCCATCATGGAGGCTCAGTTTCCAGCTCCAGGCAGAACCATCACCATCAAAACTTTCCTCCCTGGCTCAGGCACTGAGGTGACTGTCACTGCAATATTGAAATGAACCCTGTTAACTTGTTTCTGGAAAACGGATTTGATTGTCGGTCAGAAAGTTTAAAAAACTATTGTTTGAACCAGTATTCAAGGTGTGCTATAACTGTAGATGTATCCCTCTTAATCCCAGGTGATGGAGCTCTGTCGGCCCTCTGACTCGCGCCTGGAGCACGTGGACTTTGAGTGTCTGTTCTCCTGTCTGAGTCTGCGCCTGCTCCTCCGGGTGTTGGGGTCTCTGCTGCTGGAGCGAAGGGTCATCTTCACCGCTGACAAGCTCAGGTCGGTCCCTCCACTGGAGCTATTGCTCCTGTAGACCTACACAATGGCCCAATATGAGGTTGCACTGAACATCCTTCTTCCATCCTTTATGTAATTATGGAGTCTGCAGATATTAAGTTCAAGCCTCAGGGATGTTTTCATTACGAAGTTAGAAAGAAACACGGGTGGTCCAGACCCTTATATTTAAAATAAATTTAAGGCAGCCCCAGTTTTATTCAGGGAACACACCAGAGAGATATTTTGAGGCCAGTCTGTTGAGCTGTTGTCTGCTGGGTTAGGGTTAGGGTTTGTTTGTTCTGCCAGTGGGAGTCAGCGAGAGCGGTCACAGTCGTGGAATGTGAAGTTAAGTGACGTAAATGAAAGAAGTATGGAACTTTGCTTTCCTCTCTGGGAAATGTTACTGTAGGGAATATTCACCGAGATTAGACTGTATTTTAAACCATAGCCCCCCCCATGTGGTGAGAATGAGTATTACTTATAATTGTATCTTTCGCTGCCTCTCCCTCTCCCTCTCTCTCTCTCTCTCTCTCATCCAGAAAAAGATCTACTATCAAGACTTTAAACATGCAATGAAAAGCGTTCCCTTTTGTGCTCATCATCATTGGATAATATCTGATTGGCCTCCACTCATTCTCCCCGTGTCTGTCCTTGCAGTACTCTCTCCCAGTGCTGCCATGCTGTCGTGGCGCTGCTTTACCCCTTTGTGTGGCAGCACACCTACATCCCCGTGCTGCCCTCGGCCATGCTCGACATCGTCTGCACTCCAATCCCGTTCATCGTTGGCCTGCTGTCCAGCTCCCTGCCCCAGCTCACCGAGCTGCCCCTGGAGGAGGTCAGAAAGGCACTAATTCTAAGCAGTCGAGCAGAGAAACTAGAGTCATATAAAGAAAAAAATATACTTATTTGCAGCTGTGAACAGATTTATCACATCAATGCAGCAACAATAAATTAAGGCTTTCTGTGCTCAGGTTCTGGTTGTGGATCTTGGAAACAGTCGATTTCTCAGACAAGTAGGTCATGTGTTGTACCACATATATGGCTCTGCATGATCCGTATGGATGTGGAACAAATTATTTCACCCTTAACTCACCTACAAATCAGTTTTCTATCCTGTTTGTCCACGTTTAGTTGGACGATGAGGACTCCATCCTGCCCTCTAAGCTCCAATCAGCCCTGGAGACTGTTCTGGAGAGGAGAAGAGAGCTGGCTAATGAGAGAGGAGGAGACACACCTGGTGGTGAGACACATCAAGGACTGACACTGAAAACTAGCTGGCAATTCAATTTCGCAACTGAGCAAGTTCATGATCCAATGTTTATCTTCTTCTCTTCAGATTCTGGCCATCTTAGCACCGTTGTGTCCGAGGCCTTCGTGCGGTTCTTCGTGGAGCTGGTAGGCCACTATCCACTCTTCATCACAGGGGAGCGGGAAGACGGCTACTCGTCCTCTTCCTCCTCCCCGGCCCCCTGCTCTTTCCAGCGCGAGGGTTTTCGTAAAGCAATCCCGTCAAAGACTGTGCGTCGCTTCCTGGAGGTCTTCATGGAGACCCAGATGTTCGGCTGGTTCATCCAGGAGAGAGAGCTCCATAGGCAGGCTCTGAGAGGTAAAAGAGCTGCAGTGAAAACAAGAGGGCCGGCTGCTGGGGAGCTGATCCAGTGATTCATGATTCCTTCTCTTTCATCAGGACTGTTTGAAGCGAGGGTGCAGGAGTATCTAGACTCCATCCACGAGAATGAACACCGGAGGGTTAACAGGTTTCTCAAAGGCTTGGGTGAGTTTGTTTCTGAGCCGTTCTTTCCTTCGTGAAACAAACTCTGTGAAAACAATCTACAATAGGCTCATTCTCACCTTGAATCACTCTTGTTTTTTTTCCCTTTGCTCTAGGAAACAAAATGAAATTTCTTTCCAAGAAATAAGGCCACTATAACTGCACACAAAGAGACACAAACTCAAAAGAAGAAGCACTGAAACAAGGAAAGACTTCGCGGACTGCAGAGAGCCAACAAAATAAATGATCTTTTATTTTTAAGATGTGCTCGTTCACGCCATCCTCATCTGTGTCACCGTGTGAGACTTTTCCTCAAGGACTCATGATGGACACAATGAAGCTCTAGTGAATCCCCCAAAAAGGAAAATCCTGCTGTATTTCACATGCATATTGAAACACGGGACTGTAGACTCACAGAAATACATAAGAGGTTCCTGGCTGGTTGTTTTTTTTAGATTACATTCTTCAGGCAACAACATTCATGAGCACAAATAACACAATGTATGAAGATTAACTTGGCCTGAGGTATAATGCTGTAAGATACATATGGCTGGCAAATGAAAGGGAAAACCTGAATAAATGAGTATAGAGTGCAAAGGACACGAGGGGTCACGGAATGGTTTGATGAGTGTGACAATTAGGATGTTTGGTGGTCAGTCAACCTTTCATTGTTACTTAACTTGAAAGCCCACAGTCACTGCACTCTCTAAATCCACAAGGGGGCAGTAGTTTGTTTTCTTTGATTATTCGATGATCTTCACATTATAGTGACTGACCAGATAATGACACAGACCTGCTTTCCTGCTCTTTAATGCTTCAATTCGTTTTTTTTTATCATCGCAGTGACAACATCACAAGTAAATTAATAAAATAAAACAAATGGATCAATATTCTCTGTTTGGTGTTTTGAACTTGAAGTGGTGAGTTACTGTCTTGACGTTGCCGTGCGTCCCCCCCATTGAAACAAATGGCTCATATAATCAATGCATTACATACTTAGTTTGGATGTCGTCATTGTAAACTTTGTAAATCTCTCACCTCCCTCCAGTTTGTAGATTATAAACGGTTGCATCAATTGATGGTAAGAACATACGGTATCCAATGACTGTGTGCTCAAAATATTTGTATTTCATTACACATTGCAAAATACTGAGCTGAAAATCAAAGCCAAGTGAATTGCGTTCACTCAGCATTTGTGTGTCAGTTTTACACAGTGAGTAATCCGCATACCGCTCATCCGCGAACCAGTCACTGTGTTTGTGTGCTCAAAGTTATTTGGCCTTTTTTACTCCAAAGAGCCTCGGTTCAGAGTTGGTGTCAGCTTTACTATTTTAGTCTCTGAGTCATGGAAACAAAGCAGATCTTTAGCCCACGAAGAGGAAAGCACATCTTTGTCAGCATGAAAACACAACACAGGTGCAGAGCAGAGCATAGTAGTGTATTGTCTGGGGACCAGTGCGCTCAGTTCGTGCCTGCTGAGCAAGCCCAAGGGGCCCCCAGGGCATCGCCCAGCAACCCAATCTGTCATCTTGTTCATGGCAAGTCCACACACACCCGCTGACACAGATGTTGATGCATACACACAGATGCACAGAGAGTACAAAACATGTCAAAACAGATACAGGCTCATAATTGTACATACTCTAAAACAATGATGACCACCCAGAGGTATTTGCACCCCAAGGAGCACTTCTGCATTTGCCACTGGGTACACTGGGTACAGTGAAGCCGTCATGGAACGGCAAATGTGAAAACCATACCGCAGCTTCCTATCTGGCTCCCAAGGTGGGAAAGCTGTGGTGCTGTGGGACAGGAGGCGTCTCAGGAAGATGGATGGATGTGGTGAGAGAAGAGCGCTGAAATGCCAAAATGTTTGCTCGCAGACTCGGGTTCTCGCACTGAGCTTGTGTGCATGATGGGTGAACAGCAAACCCAAATTGTCACATACTGTTTCCCGCTTAAACACCTGGCGGCGGCTCAAGACAACCGGCTCGTTAGTGCGGAGGTAATTATGGTTTCCATTAATTCTAGCCAGCAGGGGTTGACCCCCAAAGCCTTACATCCTGCACTGGTGTATTTCCACAGAAAAACCTCCCTGTGGAATATCTCTCACCACTGCAAATGTCATGCGTTCTCAGTCAGGGAGAGAGAGAGCACCCTTCTCTGCCACTTCGAAACAACAATAGCTTGTTGAAACTCTAATCTTCCCTGTAAAGTGCCTTTCACAGGTCCCTATTACCTGACTGGATTCCACCTTTAAGAGCCGCTGCACATGTGATACCACATTATGCTGGTAATTGAAAACATCTACCTGCTGCAAAACTCAGATTTGCAACGTACCGATGCAGTTATGCCTATTAATCTGAGCAGAAATACAATCATACAAACATCACGCTCCATTAAAACCAACCACCAATTCAATTAAAAAGTCTCTCCGGAGATTTATTGACCTCCTTCCAAGGCTTGCAAACGTGCATTTAGTCACATTGATTGCCTTACGCTGCCTGTATGATTGCACACGTGTGAGAATAACAAAGGACAAATAAGTAGGAAAGTAAAAAGGCGGGAAACAGAGAGGAAAAATGGCAAAAAAAAGTTTGATGTATGAGAACAATACTTGACACAGGCAAAAATGCATGCCCAGTACACACATACACATGCATTGAAAAGGTTCTCGAACATGCACCCGTCAGCTTGTTTTTTGGAGTTGCAGGTGCAGTGTCCAGCTGCAGCCCTGCCATGCATGCCTGAATTATTTCCCCAGTTCAGAGGAGGAGCCATCGAAGCATTATGGAGAACATAACAGCAAGGCAGGAGGAGGTGGGAGAGGAGGAAAAGGCCAGGAGAGGAAAGGAGAGGTGAATTTGACAGGGAAGAGGTGAAGGGCTGCAGAGTATAGGTCGACAGGAAAGAGAAAAAAAAGGGCAGGATTTCCATTTTGCTGCTGCTACGCCACGTTACAGCAAAGCCTTTTAAACTGTGGACGCAGACCAGAAGCTGGCAAAGAGTGGAGGAAGTGGGAAGAAAAAGAAGGAGAGAGGGAGACGTGCAAAGTCAGAATAGTGTGAGGAAGGCAAAATCATTGTGAGTTTCTTTTTTTTCCGTGGCTGCTGTTTCTCGCTCTCTAATCTCAAATTGTGAAAGAAAGAAAACAAGCCATAAAGGCTCAGAAAAAAAGGTTGAAAGAGAGAAAGAGAGAGAGCACGAGAGAGAGCACGAGAGAGAGCGAGAGGGGGAGAGCGATTGTGTGTGTGTGTGGGGGTGTTGGGTGGGGTGGGGGGGGGGGGACTCTCAGGCCACACACATAGATTTCCAGGCCGGAGGGTGCGTCAGTCAGGCCTGTGGTGTGCTGTATGTGTCCAAGTTTATCCACACCACTATTACACCACCATTAGTCATGGTATCTGATGACAAGCACTAATATCCTCCTCTCTGTCTTGGTCTCTCACTTGCTCATTCAGCTCAAAAGGACCTTTTAAAGGGTCATACGCCCCAATTTTTAAGTTGTCCTATCTCAGCTTACATCGTCTGACTTTGTGTCTGCGTTGAGCATGGAGAGGAGCCTGTCTGGAGCCTGAGGAGTGGACACACACACACACACACACACACACACACTCACTCATGCACACATAGACCAGGGTATTCTTTGTCAGAGTAGTTGGGTGGTCTGGTCTAAATGTGTCAGTAGACTCATCTCTCTTCATGTGGGTTGACTGTGTGGACTTGAGTAACTTTGTGTGTGTCCTACAACTTCAGAATGGTGCACAATGCAGAAGGCAAGCGTTTGAAAAGTTTGTTTTAAGGATTTACCCGGAAAAGTTTCAGCTCTAGAAAGCGGTCGCATCATGAAACAAGACAAAGGATAGATCCGAAATCACACCCTATTTACTATGTAGTGCGCTATTCTTACACTGAGTGTGAACTGTATGAACCGTAGATTAAAAGTAGCGTCAATGGTGCTGCATGTCGGCATGCTTACAATGACAACATGCTGATGTTTAGCAGCAGGTATACTGTTTACCATGTGCACCATCATTTAGCATGTTAGCATGCTAAAATTAGCCCTACAGACACAAACTCCAGCTGAGTCCGATGGCAATGTCATTAGTTTCGCAGGTATTTGATTGGTCCATCGTCGAAGTGAGAGACATTGCCATCCTTCGAGCTATGCCGCTAGCATGGCTGACGTGTCTGTTTGTTTTGCACATGCATGCACGGTTGTGTGTCTGAAATCATGCATGTGCAGACTGGTTGGTTCAGAAGCCTGTGCGTGCACGCGCTTCTTTTTGTGCTCTCTCCTTCGCCTCTCACCTTCCCTCTCAGCGTCCCACTGGCTTTCCAACGTTAACAATGTGGCTGCCAATCAGAGTCCACAAGAATCATAATAACTTTTCCTGTAACGTCTACCATCTGCTAAAAAGATATTCTCCATGAAATGTGATCCACTCATACCTGCGATGGCACTCACCCCGGCACACTTGTACTTTTACAGTGGCCAGTTTGACATAAAACAGCTTGACTGACAATTACCGCTATAAATGGGGAGATTATACAGTAACGTGTGGTTTTCACATTAACATCAGGCTTGCGTTTGAGTGTGTTTTTATGGGCTTTTTGTGTGTATCCACTCAGAAATCAGGCATTATTTTGCATCTTGTGCGAATATGTTGACTATAATTTCATCTGTTGGGCATTATTTTTAAAAACAGGACTAATGTGCAGGTTGTGTTGAGAGAGTGGTGCTATTTGCAGAGAGAGAAAAAAATCGCCTGACAACTGTAATGCCTGAGAGTAATGTTGCCATGAGGAAGTACGCCCATACAAACAGGCTCTGTCTTTAAGCTGTCACTCAGCCACCATCATCCCTGTGTGTTTATTCCTGAGGATTAGAAATGCTTATCTCTTGGTGGTCATGTTTATTTTCCTCTGGAGCTGTCACAGGAGCGCTTATAGCTGCTGTCCGTGTGCGTCCAGGATGATCTACACCTCCACTTAGGTTTAGGATTTTTTAAATTATTTGCTCATATTGCTTCTCTGTATGCTGATGATAATGGCCTGGAAAAGTGCCACAATTCAACAGTATTTGACCTGTTGTTTGGACAAGTAAGACTGTACATTTTGTTCAGACAACCGTGAACGGGTTTCCACAGGTTTCTCGTACACCTCGCCAAGATAATATCAACTCTCTGCATGTGCAGTTTATTGCTTTGCTCTGATTGTTGCATCTTTACTGCAATACTTTGGCTCGTGCTGCTCTCCACTTGCGATGACATGCTGTGGATGAGAAAAAGGTTTTGCTTGATTTTGGTCCCCCTTTCCACTTCAGCCAGTCTTCACAGTGATTTGTGCTCCTCTGGGTTTCAAACCAGTAAGTCTGGAAAGTTCTGGAAAAGGTTATATGGAACGTTTCCCTCTGGTGCAGATGGTGGATGGTCTTTAATCAGTTATTGTAGGTCAAAGACAAGGTTTTTACAACGCCACATTGACTCAGACCGATGCCTTGAATACTGAAAAGCCATTATTATAAAAATGAAGGACTGAAATTTATGTGACATGTATTCACTTTAAATGATTTGACAAGTTCAGAAAAGAGAGAGGGAAGAACGGTAAAGGTTTGGCAGGGAGTTCCCACGCACATGGCAAATAGATTGGAGTGTACGGTAATAAAGAGGAGGTGTGTGTGTGTGTGTGTGTGTGTGTGAGAGGGAGTGTTCGTGCACGATTGTGAGCGCAGTTTTGATAGAATTCCAGGTCTCATCTACTGCTGAGCTGCTAGAACAAATTATTATATCCATAGTGATTGAGGCATTCACACACAGATCGTCAAACTGGGTGTGTATTGTTTTTTTTGTGTAAGTACAGAATTTTTGCATATAATATGTATTTTTTACTCCATAAAACCGTTCAAACTGTTTGGAATCAGTTTTTCAGTGTGACAGGTTGGTGATGATAAGGCCAAAGTGAATAGAATAACTTGGGGAGTCGTCGGCGTGTCTACACAGGCGCCGTTGTAGCCACGTTTTTCAGTTGTCCGTGTTTATACACATGTACTTCTATTTTAATCAATTCATGGCAGAATCATGGCTTAACAGCTTGCATTTTCTTTTACGCCTTCAGTCTATTTATTCCACATGAGTATCTAGTGACTGTCCATTGGAAACTAAGCTTTGCCATAGACTGTATATAAGAAGTGGACGCACTACCATTTTGAAGCCTTGAGTTTGGCATTTTGGCCAGTGCCAAAAAAAGTGACCATACTTGTAAATGTGGGTGGAACTATGAATGGATATGCGCTGCCACACCTCTATCATTGCACAAGTGGCCATGGCAGCAACTTGTCCATCACAAAGTAGCCATGTCTTAAAGCATAACCAGCTTTATTTAGTAATTTACTCTAAATGGCACCATAATTTACAAATGAACATCATGCTGTATTGAAGAGAACTTCAATACAGTTTATTGAGGCCATGAACTCATGTTTACAATGTTTTCTGAGGTCATTTGAGTCATTTTCTCAAAAAGACTTACGTAATGAGATCTTTCGCAATAAGGGAAGTCGCTCCCTGATGGACATATAGGAAGAATGCAGGTTCAAGGCACTTCCGCATTGGGTTCACTTTTCAGGCCCAGAGGCAACGTCTTTTACTTCTATAGAGTCTATGAGCGGCGCTAAAATGCTGCTAACATGCAGACATGGTGTGAGACAGAAATAGGGACGTGGATGTGGTCCTACTTATACACTGGGTGTCTGCACAGGCGAACGTGTTCACACATGTTAGGTGACGGCTACAGCCTGTACGCAAAGTCCCTGGGGCACTTGGCAGATAACAAAATCTAAAATGTATGTGGTCGAAAACATTTTTCTGTAAAAACAAATCATGTCAGCTCTTGAGAGAGACATATTTCTTGCCGTAACATATGTGGCAATTTGTCAAGTTGTTTGTGCAAACCATTGCCTGAAATCCCCTAAAGCAGGTCGGACTCCATGTGGTTGCAACATGTCACATGTTTCAGTCTTATAGATACCACCAAGTGTGACAGATACCATGGCAGACATAATGTACTGTATGTACAGTTCACATGAGGTAGCTGGAGCTCGTTTTTGATAAATGTGGGAAAAGGGGAAGTGGCTGGGCCGTGTGTTATCTTATCTGTGTGCCGTCCAAGCCACTGACTGTGCTGTGTCCTGGGAGTGACAAGCACAGTTGTGTGTGTGTGGTAGCTGGAAGCCCCCTCGGGCCTGTCTCTTTCTACTACAGGGGCAGAGAGACAGTGCAGACTCAGAGGTTTTAGCTAATTCTCCCCAGGATGTTCCACTGAGCTGTGCGTTGATATGTACAAAACTGTCCAGAGTGAGAAGAAAATGTTGAAAAGGAAAGCAGCGTAATTGCACTTAGCTCATGAGCGTGTATTTGGCTAAAGAGCAAACAAAGGACGTTTAATGACTGCAGGCCAGAGACATTTAATGAAATCCTCAAAATTACACATGGGTCAATTTGGCTGCAATAACCTTCGAACATTTTCTTCCAAAATGAGATATCCATTCTTGGAAAAGGGTGAAACTTTGTCTTGCCAAACAGCACACAATGAAATTGTGAAAAAAACTTTGATTGACGGAATACTTCTACATGCTGGATTCTCTTTATTCTAGAAACAGTGATTAATGATCTTGCCCTAAAGTCGTTCCCCCATAGAAAATATATGCATTACATCTTGGACGTGGAGCATTTTCTGCTGCTGCAAAGGTAACATTTCCACCCTGCACAAACCTTTTCAACATTGGACTTTAGTTTGAACAAGTTGATCGATTGACTCGTGGACTCTGGCCAACGTGTCCTCATTTCAACTGGCTGAATCAGAAAGGCCTCCACTGTGGTGGGAGATGAAGTCAGCTTTCTCCAAAACCGCAGCAGGTGGCCTGTGTTTGTTTCGTACACTAGCTCAGAGTCAAGTTTCCTCCTTACACACATGTCATCAATCAGTATAGATCCTCAGTGTGGTGGAGCCGACTGCTCATAGCTTTCTGTCTTCTCTCGTCCAAACCCAAAGATATGAAGAGAGCAACAAAAAGGAACCTGGCCCTGCAAAAATGCAGTTTACATTTCAGCCTGTTTTATAATCAATTAGGTGCTGGAGTTTTAAATAAACCTGGGAGCGGGTGGTCCAGTTGCAGTAAAAAATGTCATAGCAACCATCGTAGATGTCTATTAGCGATTAATTGAGTTTGCATGAATGTTTGTTGACAAAACATCCGGGCAAGAGAAACTGCAGGAAATAATGCAAGGCCACAGGTGTAGAACGGTAGTGCCTGCAAATGAATTCCTGAGAAGTGAGGCAGGCGTCTGAAGACCCTGGAATCTGACCGGACCCATCAGAGAGGAAAAAAAAATAGTTTCCCGAAATGGTCCGTCACTTGGTCTCATTCAGAAATATGTCTGAGACTGGTCCTGTGTGAAACACTTGTACAAACACACTCTGTCCTTTAATACGTCTTGGCTGTCGGTGGCTCAGAGAGCTGCCTCCGGGGAAGGGTCTCCTTCCAGTCAGTTTCCATTCAGAGGGAACCAAAATACATCCTGACTTGGCTATGGAGACGGTGCGTGTGCGCAAGAGAGACAGATGCACAAGCAGAGAACCAATGTGTACGCCTCAACGTGTGATATGACATGAAACCAATCCTTTCTTCTGTAGCGTTCGCTATATGTTGGGCATTACATTGAAGGAGTTCCTGGTCTACTTTGACCATAACTGAAAAATACTCTTCCAGGAAAACACAGGTGTATTTTTTTTCAGTTACTGTTCAGCATTATGTGTCACATGGGTAGATCTTTTTTAAGGTTCGTGTGCAGATTTGCCTTTACTCTTACATGACCTCGTCGCCTTGTCAGACATGTCAAAAATGGTCTCAAGGAGACTCTGTAATCCTACATTCAGGTGCACAAGGTAGACTCATTCTTCCCGGATCGTCAAACTTAAGCCCCTGATAACCATCTGACACCGGAATAGTTTGACATGTCCACACCCAAATCATTGCCAGGCAAACAAAAGGGATGTCAATTTACTGGTCAAAACAAAGTTGAACAGCAGAGCGCAACACAGCATTGGCATTTTCTTCACTGCTAAAGATGCTGTCCACATCATATATGAGGGAGCTTCTTTAATCCGCTTCCTGTGATAGGCCTACTTTGTCAGCTTGTCGTTGCTTTGGCACAATCCGTACGATTGTACGGCATAATTCTTCTTCCTCGTGCTTAAACTCGTTGTTATGCTTGAAGTCAAACACAACAAAGGCAAGCCAATTGGCCAAGTTGGCAACCCCGGTAGTCTCATCTAACTGTAGGGGACAGCACCCGCTCTTTTCATGCATTCAATGCATTCTCGCTGCACTTTATCAGTGTAATCTGCCAGTGTCACCTCTATTTCTCCCCACGTAATATGTGTTTGTTCTTGTTGCGACACTCATCCGGTGCAACTGAAGTATACAGTGACTACATGTGAAAAGTAGCATTTTAATGAAAATAAAATTATGGCGGGGGACAAAACAACTTTTATTCAATAATGAAAAAAAACAGGCGAAAACACAAATTGTGCTTTATTGCCGTTAAATCCAGATGTTGGTTTATGGGAGCATTCGGGGTAACAGGTAGGGCCTATGACCTCGCCAGGAACTCTCTAAATCCCTCATCTCCCGGCGCTGGTCCTGATACAGCTCATTAAACTGTGATTAGGTTGCTCCCAAGGGTTTGGGCCCTGGACCAGCTCATTATAAAGGCAACAGAAAACAGAGCTCGCAGAATGAATCGTAATAATGCCTCCAATCACTATCATCTGCTCTGCTACTTTGTTTCAAAACAAAAAGCTTCAGATTGAATCTTAAGACATGCGTGAGCTCATGTGGTGTGCACAGAAATGTCAACAGGAAACCAAAGCTATACCTAAGAAAAGGAACCTGTGCGAATGTGCTAAAGGCTATTATATAATCAGAATTAGTGGTTGGCTGACCCCACACGCCATCCTAACCACTCTGCTTCCGGGCTAATGGCCTGCTTCGCCTCTCAACTATTGCAGGCAGTTACAGGGATCTGGTAGGCTGGTCAGATTAACCTGACCCTATCAGGAACAGATTTTAAACACAGGTGTTTGAGAGGAAACACCAGGGAGGTCCAGTTCTCCCATGAGTATTTTAATCAGGACGGTTCTTGACAAAAAATTATACTCAAAGGCGGATATTAAGGTCATTTCACACAAAGCTGAACAGCTATTGATTCATACTGGTCAATGTTCTGCTGAAGATGACACACCTAACCCATGTTTATTTTTTAAAAAGGTATCACGATTGTTGTAGTAGCAGTGATGGTTTAGATATTCAAAGATATGTTCACCACAAAGGGCAATTTGGGGAGTTTTCTTGACGAAAGTAACGAAACCAAAAAATGTACACGGAACAGAAATGACAGCAAACACAATTGTCTGTTAAAGGTTGAGAGAAATATGAGATGTTAAGTGTAGAAATGCCACTTAAACACATGGTTACGAAAGGCTTTGTTTCACAACAATACCAATTGAACTGAAACCGCTTCACCGCATCATTTCAACAATCTCTCTCTCTCTCGCTAACTCTGTTCACCTACTTCTGTCTGGTATTTCCTTCAGGCAAAGATTAGAAGTGGTGTCAGGTATCCTGCCTTATGTCTGGCAATGTAACCCTCCTCTCGTGTTCTGACAGTCATTAATGAGGGCAGATAATACAATGACGGAAAGTGTTAAAGCCTCTAATGGAGATCTAAATGTATGCCAAAACAAGCATTCTTTGTGAGGAGAGGACAGGATGTTACTTGTACCTTTGACCGGTGCCAGACTGTGGGGATTGGCCTCGATGATATCTGAGTGCAGTAGATGCCAGGCTGAATACCAAGACAGTGAATATACAGACAAGGAAACAATAGCTTTAACAGACAGCAATAAAACCTTGGAAAGCCCTCTTTTCAATGGAGATTACACACTACGTTAGAAATGCAATTTAACCCTGCCAGTCATTTTAGTCTTTTTTTTGTATTTTGCTAACACATGGCATAAGGCAAGGCAAGGCAAGGCAAGTTTATTTGTATAGCACATTTCAACAACAAGGTAATTCAAAGTGCTTCACATAAAACCATTAAAAGCATCAAAACATAAGGCAAAAGAAAAGGAGATTTAAAAACAATTAAAGAAACAGTGTAAGAAATCAAATTCAGTCATAAAAAGTAGAGGAGATTTAAAACATACATTGAAACAATAATTGAAGTAGCCAAGGCCTCTGGTCTGGACCTGTCCTCTGCTACTTTCTTTTAAACTTCGCCCGTTATCAACGATTCATCGGTTAACTCAAGATTTGCGCTCTCGTACAGAAACTCCGTCGAGGATACTCTAAGCAGAGATATCATGTTTTTTCACTGGACGCTACCCACAATCCTGGTGTCCGGAGACTTGATGTCTTGATAAGGTAATTTTCACATGTCTCCCTGAGACATTACGCTGCACGCAATCAACCATACACTGCCGCAATTCTGCAATTACTCGCACACAAACCACGTCAGGAAAAGATCTCTGCCGATCTGCGTTTTATAGTGTACGCCTTGCACGAACTCGGTCCCGGAGGAAATGGCGATATATTGTGCAGTCCTTTTAAAACCATTAAAAGCATCAAAACATAAGGCGAAAAGGAGATTTAACAGCAATTAAGAACAGTGTAAGAAATAAAATGCAATAGTAAAATGCAGAAATGCAGGAAATTGATTAATATATTAATTGAATGTGGTTCAATTAAAGGCAGCAGCAAACAGAAAAGTCTTCAATCTTGATTTAAATGAGCTGAGGGTCTCAGCAGACCTGCAGCTTTCTGGGACTTTGTTCCAGATATGTGGAGCAGCAAAACTGAACGCTGCTTCTCCATGTTTAGTTCTGACTCTGGGAACAGATAGTAGACCGGTCCCAGAAGACCTGAGGGGTCGGGATGGTTCATAAGGTAGCAGCAGATCAGAGATGTATTTTGGCCCTAAACCATTCAGTGCTTTGTAAACCAACAGTAGGATTTTAAAGTCAATTCTTTGTTGGACAGGAAGCCAGTGCAAAGACATCAGAACTGGGGTGATATGATCCACCCTCCTGGTCTTAGTGAGGACTCGAGCTGCAGCGTTCTGAATCAGCTGCAGCTTTCTGACGGACTTTTTACAGAGACCTGTAAACACACCGTTACAGTAGTCCAGTCTGCTGAAGATAAATGCGTGGACAAGTTTTTCCAAATCCTGTTGAGACATAAGTCCTCTAATCCTTGATATATTCTTCAGGTGATAGTAGGCTGATTTTGTAATTGTCTTGATATGGCTGTTCAGGTTGAGGTCTGAATCCATAACTACACCTAGATTTCTGGCTTGGTTTGTGGGTTTTAACATCAGTGACTGAAGCTGAGCGGTGATTTTCAATTGTTCATCCTTGGTGCCAAAAACAATTACTTCTGTTTTATCTTTGTTTAATTGAAGAAAATTCTGGCACATCCAGATGTTTATTTGTTCAATGCAGTTACCCAGCCCTTGTATGGGATTATAGTCCCCTGGTGACATCGTTATGTAGATTTGTGTGTCGTCTGCATAGTTATGATAACACACTTTGTTGCGTTCCATAATCTGAGCTAGTGGAAGCATGTAGATGTTGAACAGAAGAGGCCCCAGTATTGAACCTTGGGGAACACCACATGTCATTTTAGTCAGCTCTGATGTGTAATCAGCTACAGACACAAAGTATTCTCTGTCCTTCAAGTAGGATTCAAACCAGTTAAGTGCTGTGCCAGAGAGTCCCACCCAGATGTTTAGTCTTTCTAGGAGTATGGCATGGTCGACCGTGTCGAATGCAGCACTGAGATCCAGTAACACTAAGACTGAACTTCTGCCATTGTCTATGTTTAAGTGGATGTCGTTGAAAACCTTAACAAGAGCAGTTTCAGTGCTGTGGTGCTGTCGAAAGCCTGACTGGAAAACATCAAAGCAGTTATTTACGGCCAAGAAGTTGGTCAGCTGTTGGAAAACCGCTTTTTCAATTATTTTACTTAAAAATGGGAGGTTTGATATTGGCCTATAATTTTTCATCGTTGCGGAGTCTAAACTAGCCTTCTTTAGGAGCGGTTTAATAACTGCTGTTTTTAGGGCTTGTGGGAAGACACCTGAGAGAAGGGATGTGTTTACAATATGTAAGAGATCAGTGGTCATGCAGTTTGAAATATTTTTGAAAAAGTGTGTTGGTAGAATATCCAAGCAGCAGGAGGATGACTTCAGATGTTGTATAATGTCTTCTAGGCTTCTACGGTCGATTGAGTGAAATTGTGTCATGATATTTGAATGGATGTTATTCAGAGATCGGGACAACACATATCCTGTGGTTGGTGTGGAGGCACTGACTGCTTGTCTAATTTTCTGAATTTTGTCAGTAAAAAAGGAGGCAAATTGATTGCATGCCCAGGTGGATTGGAGCTCAGCAGCTACCGACACTGGAGGGTTTGTTAGCCTGTCGACGGTTGCAAATAAGGCGCGTGTATTGTTCTTGTTTTTGGTTATGATGTCAGAGAAGAATGACTGCCTTGCATTTCTAAGTTCCAAATTATAATTGCGAAGTCTCTCTTTATAGATGTCACAGTGAACCTGGAGATTAGTTTTTCGCCACCTGCGCTCAGCTTTCCGACACTCTCGTTTCTCTATTTTGACCATAACAGTTCACCTGGCACCATCATCAGGTCGAAAGCTTCGCATTAGCTTTACATTATGCTAATGCGTTAAGTTAAACATGCTAGCATGATGAACATGGTCAACATTACATTTGCTAAACTCAGCATGTTATCATTGTCTTTTTGACTATGCTAGCATACTGGCGTTAGCATTTAGCTTAACATTTAGCCTCACGGAGCCGCTAGCATGCCCGTTTGATTCTCAGTCGTGTTAAAAGTAAGGAAATGACTAAATCCTTAGTTACTGCAGGAACTTTTAACTGGCTATGAAACCGTCTCAATTTAATACTGATGCCACTATTTGACCTACATAAGTAGAGGAGTACATCAGCGAGAAGATTGGCTGTTGCAGAAGTAAAAAGAGGTTTTCTAAAGGGAATCTGGTGATCAAGAACACTACCACCTTTGTCCACAGGGACCGCCAAATACAACAGATTTTCCATTGGTTTAGTCTATTACGTGTTCCCTCTAAGCACTTCAGTACATCGACAGTAGCCTATAAACCAAAGCAGCATTTCTTCCCTTCTGTTTTTCTGTATCATTGATAGTCGGGTCTGCTGACCGTTTTCCAGAGTATTTTTATATTAGTGTATTTCAAAGCGAGACAGAAAGAGGAGAAGATGGAGGGGCATGACACGGGCCAGATTTAAATCACACACAGCAATGCGGTCACATACCACACATGCCAGCCTGCTTGAGTAACAAGGACACCAGGGCCTTAACAATGAGAAGTTCTTTAACGGAGACGGAGTGAAATATGAAGGATACTGTAGAGCTGAGATGCAGGACAGAAGCCCTGAGCAGCACTCCACCTCGTTCTGGAGAAAGCTCATGTGTCATGTTCTCCGGGCTTCGACTCAAGTGTTATACAGTGCTGGATGTACACCATGAAGGGGTGGTAGCCGTCGTCCTGTTAACAAAACCAAGTCTGTGCACCGGATGTGTTTATTTTAAAATCTCCAGTAATTACTTAGCTATGCCTTAAAGATACGCTCGACAGAAGAAGAATGCTGTGTGTATATTTAGAGTAAATGCTGGGATAGTTACAGTCAAAACACTATATAGCAGCGCTAATACACCACTGACATTAAAATGAACGGCTTCCTGGCACTAATGTGCTGGAAAGTCATTCGAGGGAGACCTCGGCACTCGTATTCTATTAACGTTGCACAGAACATTTTCAAATCTGCGCTGTTGAGGGCTGCGGTTGGTGTGCCATCGGGAGAGCTTTCAAACAATGGACAGAAGGGGTTTCCGTTGCTTTATGATGGAGAACCTGAGCCGTGGCTGCCTGCCATCCGCAGCGCACGGGCCGCAGTTAAGAGGAAGGAGCTGGCATCAAACGCAGAAATGTAAGGGCACACGCTCGGATGCAAAGGCGCACACGTCACTTTGATCTTCAAAGCAGTTTGATGTTCTCGCTGAAAAGACGAGAGAGTAACTGGTCCTGCGGTGTGTTTTATCCATTAGAGACGAGGCCAGGGAGATGACTTTAACAGTGAAGATGGCTACAAAAGGTAAAACAAAAGGGGACAAAAACATGGCCGATCATTGCGGTTAATCATTAATTATTTAATATATATATTTTTAAAGGAAATCTCAGGAACAAACTAAGTACCTAAAAGGTGAAATTTCTTTTGACATTTGTGGTAAGACTTGAAATGATGTGTAAGTGGTTTAAGTGGTTGAAACAAAAAAGCCCCTCTCTTTCTCTCACACAAAACACACGTGCACACACTTGAGGGAACTTGTTTTTTCGCAATATTGTGACTAACTTATCACGGGAGGTCCAGACTTCTGCCATATGCCGAGCCTGCAGGTGCAGGAAGCTGACAGCTCCAAACACTGGGCACATTTGGGTCTGTCACACGCCGCCTTTTGAGACTCGACCCAAAGTGTGTTGACTTTAAAGGCTCGTTGCATTGTCTGTGAAGTCTTTCAAGCATTCTGTAAAGCATTTAAATGATCAGGAACCAATTTCTTTCCACCAGCCAAACGTCTGTGTAACCAAACAGCAGCAAAGGGTGAGGGGGTTTAGATTGTGTCGATTATGATTCTTCACTCTATGAATGCGCTGCAAAAATACATTATACTTATATGTTAATTTGACATTTTTACACCTTTATATACGTAGATAACTTTTGAAATGTTCCTAGTTTTACTGTAACTTGAACTAAATTTGGAGTTGCGATGAAACCAGCTTTTTCCATCCAGCCGGCATGTTTTTCAGAAGAGTAAGAATTTAAAACTTTTTCAGTGTGGTCCATAATCGCTCTCAAATCCAGATTGCTTACATCTTCCCTCTCCACTGGGCTGACATGCGAAGTGGAAGCTCTTCATGTCAATGTCTCAAAGAACACTAAAAGAAAATTATTTGAACCATATGGTGGAAAAAAATGAATACATGTTTTTTTTCCCCACTCTCTGTGCAGCTGTGCGTGCTGATTAAAAACACTTTTTGTACCCTTTGAACATTTTTAGAGTGATTAAAAACTGGAATTTTAAGGTTGAATCTGAAACCCCATCTCTGACAAAAAAAAAGTGCAGCCTGCAGAATGTAATGAACAGTAAAGGTTTGAAACAAGGCTACTCTGACAAATATTGTCTTTGGAGTGCAGCCAGATTCTTGTGCCGATGACTCTGTGCCAGACGCAAAACTCATCCAAGCCCAGAGTACTCTCAAGTGGGCCTGAGTGTTGTTTTAGGGTTTGAGGCAAAAGAGAATAGGCCAATGGCTCCCTGTGAGATAAACTATTAAAACCCACTCAACACAAAAACACAGAACTCTGTTTCTTCTAAATGTAGGCTGAACAGACACAAGACAGGCCGGGCTTTTGTTGAATCTTGATAGTCCGTATATGAGTAGTGCCTTGTGTTACGCTCCACATGCAGGTAATCCTACTTCAGCCCAAACTCAGCTTGGCTTAGTCATTCATGTACCGTGTGCAGCCCCATTGTTGCACTATATCCTGGCCTTTGTGTACGCTTCAACTTTCACCAGAAGGGACTTTTTGTGTGTGTGTGTGTGTGTGTGTGTGTGTGTGTGTGTGTTTGGCGCCTTTCATGCCATGCATAGTTACATTTCAGAGGTTTGGGAAGTACTATGCTTTCACCATACTTTTTTGCACATACATTTTTAAGTGAGCTTTTGTCATGGCGTCCAACATTATTGTATTCTGATTACGGTTAATTGTTTATGACATATTAGAAAAACTACTTCAGGGACTTCTGAGAGGACCATTTCGATTCCACAAATTAATGAAATGTGGAAAATTGACATGCAAACTAAAAATGTAACATCTTTTTTAGTCTGCTACCTGTAAACTTCATGAACAGCAATTAAATCTGTTTATCCCTGTTTAAGGCTAAGCTAAGCTAAGTTAATCAGGTTTGTGTGTGTGTGTGTAGTGCAGCCCGAGGCCTCTGTCGTCTTTCCCATGCCCCACTGTCACACAAGCACACAGTCACGTCTCAAGCTAAGGTATTTCCTCTGTCGTTATTATCATTATGAATAATATTTCTTTTCATAGCAACCTGGTGAGGACCCCTGTACTCGGCTGCATAGCTTGCATTTTTGCACACGAGCTGTTTATACAGCTGCGTATCCTTTCGGAGCCCCATTCAGGCCCAGTTGGGTAATGCAGATGTTTGGGTTCTGCCTGGTGCCATCTGGTAGCTCTGGCTCCCTGCAGTACTCAGCTGGACTTGGATTTCACGGTTGAAGAGGAGGGAGGACGCTAGATATGGTATCTACAGTGTGGGAAATGCAACAAGGACAGGAGAAAAAAAGAGAGACAGGGAAGGAGGACGGAAGAGTGTTGAGAAAGAGCAGGGAGCTGAGGAAATGAAAGAGGGCATTAGCTAAGAAGTGATGGAGGAGGGGGTTAAAGTGGTGAGAGAAGAGAAGAGGGATTTAGGTGTGTAAGGAGGCAGTAAGTGGATAAAGGGCAGCAGGGGCAGGAGCATGGAGGGAAGGAAAAGTGGTAGTAGGAGGAGAGATGGAGTGGTGGATGGTGGGAACTTAGCGTGTGAACGTGGGCATTAGGAAGCAGGAAACAGCAGGTCGAGGGGGACTCAGTGCAAGTGTTACACAGTGTTCTGGTGAAAAAAAACACCCACACATGTGCGTGATAATCGTTTTCTCACTGACTTGATGGATGCAAATGTTTCTGTATGGTGAGTACGATTTCTAACTCATGCTTGATTGAAGCCTATTAAACACAAAGGCTATAACTCCAGTATAAAAGTATCAAACGAACGGTGCCAACATTATCAGAACATCAAACCAAACTTTGAGTCGTGGGTTATATATCAGTGATGACACACGACTGATAAACGCAATCTTTGAGTCATTACAGCCAAATCCTGCCCATGTTCCGGTCCCGCTCCTGTGACAATGCTGAACATGAAAAAATGAAAAATGAAACCTCGATCAATAATGTGGGTACATTTAGTTGAGCTCAGATTTCATCACACTGTGACACACACACACACACACAAGCACAAAATACATCAAAAAGCCAATTCTTAACTGACCTTGACCGGTGAACAAAAATAATTGCTAGAAACATGCTGATCTGAGAACTGTTAGTCACATGTTGAAACGTTTGTACATTTTGATTGCAAAAATATTCTCAGCAGGGTTTTGTTGAGTGTATTAGGCAGTCAATCAGCAAGGCTGTATACAGCTGCATCATGTTGAAAGAGGGTCAAAACAATGAAGCATCTGGACAATTACTGCTCTCCAGGCTTTTGAACAACAGTCACCTTGGCAGGGAGACATCTGTGTGTTGGACTTGTCTGAGGGTTTCATCTGGGCAAAATAATTATAGAGAAACATGATTGTGCCGGATACAGTGCTAAAGAATATGTAATCAGTGCAAAATCCATCAGAAAAAGTCCAATATTTCTGCCATTTTTAGTTAGAAATGTGATTGCACAAAGAAGTTTGGAAAGCGAAGTAGAAAAGCTGACGATTTGGACAGAAAGCAAAAAAAAAAATACAAAGAACAACACCTCAGCTTTTGCTTCTTTTAACTGATTCTTTTCTATATTGTCACTCATATGTTGTCATAATCAATCCCATGCAGGGATCCCCATCACAGCACATACCTACTCTGTCCTTGAACCTTTTGGAATGAGTTTGATTTCCTACCAGACAACAACTGGCCCACATGGGGAAATGGAGGTTGCCGCGACAGACACCGTAAAAATGCCATATTGGCTCACTCCATTTAAAAGTCCATGTATCGTCTGCGGCCTGTAGCCTTGGGCCACGTCAGTCCCTCCCTCCTCGCTGCCTTTCCTGTCTACAATATGCCCCTGCCACTCTTTGATTCAGCTCAGCTGAAACAACAATAAATCAGAGGTTTACAGGTTGTTTAGGGTGGAGGGGAAGGAGAGGGAAAGAGAGAGGCGTGGAAGGAACGGGGGAGTAGAACTTTATTTCATTCAACCTTCATTTTGCTCTCCTTTTCAGGAGACTAAATTAGTGTACAAATAAACCACAATGAACACTGGTAAACGATACAGTTAAAAGACAATCGTGAATCTTTAAAATGTAACAAATATACAGAAGCAAAAGTTAAAGGAAGGACAAGCAGAGTCTGGATGTAGGAGCATTAGCGGGACGAGGGTGCGGTTTTATTAGAGGAGACTGACACACTCAGTAATAGAAGCTTATCCTGTAGGAACCTCCTTAAGAGTTTTGTGACTGCCCCATAGGAAAAAATGACCATCTGCAAGGTGTTGAAAGGGCCGATGATCGATTTCAGTGACTTAACTATCGTGTTGGCAAGCATTGACATGTATGGCTTTGAAAAGGTTGCATTTAGATCGCCTGGATTTCCCCATTTTCTACTTCCAGATACCCTTGGCGTGCTGAACAGGAAGGCTTTCCCAGATCTGGTCTTTTTTTTCACCCCACCTTCTGATGAAGCTGGTTGAATCAAAAGAATGTGCACTTTTACAGCCCATGTCCTTGTGTAATTGGGAGCCACCAACATCTCCAGGAGAAGAGGGATCAGATGTGGTGCATCAGAGTTGAGCGTGTCTTTCTTTTTTCACATCTTCATGCAAGTAAGTGCACTTATCCTTGCATGTATGACTTAATTATCGCAAGGTCACATTAGGTAAAGACAAACAAATATAGACGGTCTCATTTTTGTATGTGTGAGAGAATGTTGTGCAAGCAAATGCTGCTGCTGCCAGATCTTTGGTGTTTATTTTGTAGTTACTGATTGCCAAAGATGTGTCCATGCATATGGACATTTGGCTTCCAGACTTATTCTCTCAGTGTTTCGACCCCCATCTGGTGGTCCACTAGGGGGCGCTGCATTCAAGTCTGTCTGCTCGGTGCACGGTTAGCCAGGCCAAGTGAAAAAAGGCCCCCACTTACCATTTGAAGAAAAGTGACATAACATCTACTCCAAAACACATGACGACAACATGGGACAAACAAACTGCTTTCTTTTTTAAAAATGTATTTTAAGCCATCATGTGTATTTCAGGGTTGTGAACGTTGCAGTCAGAAAGGCCTCTTTGTCTAACTAAAATCAATGTGTAAACATTGCATCAAACTATAAAGATTAAGGGACACTGTGTTGTCTCTGCAAACACAAGTCCCGGACTGAAACTAACCTCAGTTAAAGTGCAACACTGAATTTAAATGACCCCTCCTAACTGGAGCCGTGTTTGAGTGGAACACTCGCCGTCTGAGAATCTCCAGAAAACTCACATCAAAGTCGACCCTTCTCTTTGCATCTCAGTTTTACATCTCAATGCGTATTAAATAAGACAGCCCATAACTTTGAGCTTGGACCTGTTTGTCATGTCACAACAGAACAATCGCAGGATCAAAACGTCTCGTTCTCTCTCTCGCACTCTGTCTTGCCACAGACGGTTAAAGTTTTACTCCTTCTCTTCTCACAGAATCCCAAAACAAATCACCTCATAAAATACAGACTCAGTTTGCCATATGTGAAAATGTATGGCTCCCACGGGTGCCCTGGAGGGAAATTACTGGCTGCAAGACAGCGATAGAGGATCCTTGTTTTCTTGCTTTCCTCTTTGGGAAAAAAAAAACAACCCTGAGTACGTGCAGTCAGAGGGACTGGATGTAGTTTTGGTGTGGCTGGGTGGTGCTAGTCAGGCCTTGTTATCCACTGTGACCTTCAGTCGCTAAACCTGTCAGAATGGGGGAAGCACTTTAGGCTGTTCCTGCCGATCATGACTACATCTTTACAGGGAAATGATGTTTTAAAAAAAAAAAGAAGCTTTTTATTCGAACTGGTTTCTTGAGAGGATTTCATTGTTCAATATTTCCTCAGGACCTGAAGCCGTAAAGTATAAAACTTCATTGGAACTAAACATCCATCAATTAGATATGGGATGGAGGAAATATTGCAAACACTGCATGGAGAAGAAGTTGAAGTTTTAAGTCCTTTGTGTAAACAGTGCTGCGGTGGCTGCATGCCATACAGCAGCACTTGTCAAAACCTACATTTACAACATGCATGTTCATCAGAGCAGTGTTTGCTCGTTTTCAATCTGTGACCGAGGTGTCTTTGTGCCTTCAGTTTATGTTGTCATTAATTCAGACTGTTTCCCCTTTTAAATATATATATCTTTTTTTTTTTTGTACCATAGACTGGTGGACCTGCATTATGGGACCATTTTAGCTCTGTTAGCTGTCTCACGCTATTTTAAAATCTGTCCCACTGATCTGATTGCCAGGCCTGCTTTATACCATATGGTGGTAATTGGCCTGATATGAGCCACCTTTGTAGCAGTAAATAGGTTCCTTCAGAGTAAAAGTCCTCAGCCACTTACAATCAGCAATTCCTCGGTTCCTTTTTGGTTTATAACTTGAGAAAGAGTGAAAGAGATTGTGGATTCTTGTCTAATTGTTGCACTGTGCCATCTGTTATACAGCACACCAGTATCTCTCAATGATTGTCTTCTTCTGCTGAGTCATTTCAGTGAGTACGCTGGAAGTGAATATCGTCTTTTCCCCTTAACACAGTGAGTTTGTACGAGGAAAAGGTCATTTCATTTCACATTTTGTTGTAATATCGTTTTAACCCTACACAGAGTTAAACCATACTGTGACTAACTTAAAAGACTTTCCTCATCACAAAAAAACACGAGTAAAAGTATCATCACATCGCTGTTATCTGTGTTCATTTTACAGTTTTCTCATTTGAGGTTAGCTTAGCATCTCTTTTTCACAACATGCAATAGAAATAAAATGTCAACAGAACACTTTTTAATGTATTCTATAAACCACACGAAAGCACATCATCGATGATGCAATCACGTACACAATTCAAACACACACGCAGACTTGAGTGAGCTATTCAAACTCAGTAGTAATTGATCACCGTGTCATCGGTTATCAGAGTTCAAAGGTCAAGGGAGCAGTTGGATGCATTGGGTGTAGATTGCGCATATCATTGACGAGGCTGTTTGAGCAGTGTGACTCATGGGTCGCATGGTTGTTTAGTCATTACTGGTGACAAGGATGTGTCAATGGTGTACGTGCATTTTTCTACAACCGAATTATTGGGATTTCATTTCAATATTTGAACCACTTGTTCACTGAGGCTGTGAGCTGGGTTACCCAGTGTGTTAGAAAGTGATGCCAAGGGGTCTGACAAAGCGTCAGCATTGTGAAGAGTTGGGAAAGAGAACGTGTCGGCGGGACACCAATACTCAATATCTCTACATTGCAAATTGCTGCAGTTAACTGCTCTGAGTTTGGAATTTAGCACCATTAATTATGGGCATTATCTTCTGACTGTGTAAGGGACTTAATGGCCAGTTAAGTATTTTTTGTTGTCATTGTCGTTATGTTCAGCTCATTTTGCAAACAGTGCCTTTACACCACAGCTGCAAATGTCCGGCCTGAATTTCGTCCTCTCGTGGAAAATGTGAATGTTCGAAATGATGGGAAACTTTTGCTCCATCAACATGTAAACTTTGAAGAAACTAATTGTGGGTCATTATGCCCGCTACATTGCTCTGTTACTCCTCTGTGTTTATTTAACTGAAAGCAAACCCAAAAAAGTTTGACTCTAATTGTGTGGTTGGTGTATTTTGTTTGTGTAAAGCAGCGCTGTGTTCCTCCAAGCTTTGGATTATGTTCTGCGATATCTCCCAGTGCGCCACTTTGTGCACGGACTACTTGCATGTCTCTGTATAAAACATTTGGATCGCAGAGTAGTATTTTTTCCCTCTTTTAAGCAAACCCCACCATGCCCTCTCCCGCCATAAAGTCCTGGTTTAACATTTGATCTGAGTGGTAATACGTGCTGCCACATTTATGTTTATAATATGCGTCAGCCTTTATTGCTTTTGAACATCCGCCAAGCGCTTCGAGTTGCTCGACCGGCTTGTTGTGACCAAGCTGAACCACGAAACTGAAATGGTCCGTGCATCAACAAGTAGGCCGCAAGCCTGCAGGCCTGCACACCACTACACACATCACCTGTGTCTGTTTTCTGTCATGCAGGGACTGAGAATAATGGCAGCGAATGGGTTTGGCGCTGCAGTCAGGATGCGCGCTGAAGGACAGACATGGGTCTCTCTTCATCTAGCCGAGAGAGGGGCGATGTGGCAAACCTGGATTTCATAAGAGGCCCCACTCTCTGACTCAGACCGTTAGTGTGTGGTAAGGCCGCACGTCTGTTGGGAAGAGAGAGAAAGAGGAGTGATCCTGTGGTGTGACCAGTCAGCGGAGCGTGGAGAAACCCGTTGACCTCGACATCCCTCTTCTTCTATTCACGCTCCTGCCGTTTCTTTCACCACATGGCTATCACGAACACTTTTAATAATAGGCCTGAGTATGTGAGTCATGTGTTAAGAGGCATGCATGCAGGACGTGTGCGTGTGGAGCACGTGTGTGTGTGTGCAGTGTTGCAGTACAAATCTACATTTTGCTGCGGGGGATTCTACCTAAACCGAACTGGTGAAATAGTTTACGTGTTCTCCGCTGGTTCGGGTTTTAGGTTTTGGATGTGTGTGTTTGTGTGTTTGCATTGGGGGTCTGCACATGACAGTTATAGTTCCTCATTATTCAGACCTCAGCAGTGGTTTCACAGCCCTGTGCGGTTTGCTACACCAGACAGCGGTTATCAACAGTCTATCGCTCTCTGTGTCACACGCCACCCACCCGCTGTCGTGCAAACACAACCCACTCAAGATGCAAACAAGTGTTAACCTGTCAGCAAATGTTTCTTCAGACATTTTTAGATAATTATATGTGAAATATTTGGTGATGGTGTGGTTATCAGCAATGCTTTATCAGCTAAATTAATTGGCAGGCTACAGATAAGCCGCCTGTGAATAACAGAATTCAAATGCCACAGTTTCAGTTTAAACAAAAGCGGTTGGCTATCAGTTCGTTGGGCAACGTGGGTTATTTGCAGCATAAATCGGTCACAGCTGTGCTTCGTCACTCCTCTCTGTCCCTGTCCTGTGTGTAACTCATTAATGTGTGTGTGTGTGTACATGCATAATGTGTGCAAACGGTGTGTCCCAATCTCACGCTATATATATATATATATATATATATATATATATATATATATATGGTATGCTGCTTTTGCGGTTAGCATACATGAAATTAACTTTGCTTTTTTGTGTCAGGAAATGCTACAAGTCATCGATAGGAACTGCAACTTCGGAGAGATACTGCAAATTTCTAATTTGGAAACGTATCCATGCACCAAACCAAAACCAAAGACACAATAACATACTTTTTGTTTTCCAAGATCTTCCCCGAGCTGTCTCACCACTGTCCACGAGTTGTCTCAATTGCCTCCAGATGCTGTCGTGAGACTTTTTCTTTTCTTTTCTGTTGTGGATTGCATTTTGGAACAATGGTGTCCCATCAACAGCACATTCAAAAATCGGTGCACTTTGCATGCTGACATCTTTAAAAGGTTTGGAGTTTCTTGCAATCAAAGAGAAGTTATGTTCATATTCAGTATTTCTGACCAAATTGAATTGCGTGTATCCTTGAGGTTAAATGCATTTCCATCCTCATAAAACCTCTGTGCAGACAATTAAAAAAAAACATGCATTTTTAGATACTGCATAATTGACATTCGTGTTTGCATGCCAGTCATTTTCTTTTTCACTGCCTTTATTGTCACATTGTCACACTCCTTTGTGACTTGTAGCATACCTTTAAGTATACTTAAAGAGGATTTTAAACAGTAAGATCAGTTTACTGACCACAAGGAGTACTACTCAAAAACAGTTACAAGATGTATTTTACTATGTTCTGAAAAAATAGCTCTGATTGAGTTTCTCAGATTGAGTTTCCAGCTTTTATCTTCTTTCTAACATGAAAGAAAGAGTCAGACGAAAAGGTAAGAAATAAGATCACAGAAACGGCGAAACAAAACACGAACATACAGAGGGACACATTTTGTGTCGTGTCCCTGGGGTGCACACAGAGGACAGCGGCAACCGTGCTCAGATGTGCAGGAGGCCTGGCAGCGTTTAAACTCTGCAGCTTTGCATCTCGTCTCACGAGAGATGAGGGGATGCAGAGCCTGGCCAGAGGTCAAAGGCCAGCGTTGCACTCTCTCTGAGCTGCGATCGAATTACAGGCGTCTGAACCCACTGACACATCGGCGTGCGTTGAAAGGCCTTGCTGACTCATTTGAAATCCCATGGAGAGGCCATTTATTTGTCAATGTCAGGCTTTTAAAATCAGAACAAAGAGAAGAACAAGGAGGAAGTGGGCATCAGTGGGGCTCGTATTTGCTCGTGAGTCATTCGAGGAGTTGTGGAAACAGTACGTTAGTCCCTCTGCCTTTTCGCGTGGTTGATAGCAGAGGCATTGGCGTGAAACAGTGTTTCCTTGAAGCACCACATGGATTTTAATTTGTTTTTAGTGTACTCTGTAACATGGGTGGCGTCAAACATATTTTGTAAACATCCAGATGAAAACTTACAGTGTTAGGGGAAAATTTTAGCCATCTGTCTGCTCTCGATTTACTTTTTACACCATCAAAGAAACCAACAACATGCGTGCAATGTAAGACCTGATGACTGAGCTGCTTGATATTTGGCCCTGGTCAGGAACTGTCACTTTCATCTGCCTTCACCCGTCCACACTTAGGAGATAAAGCTTTCATTGCTACAGATCCTCCTATTGTCTGCGACTGCCGTTTGCCGTGTACATCACACCTGACCCCGACACCCTTTGACCCTGCCGGTCTTTTGAAAGAGACATGCTTGTGACAGATGGATGGATGTTTTTCTGTTTTGTTGTAAAGACTTTGGTATGTTCCTACTGCTGCCTGATAACCCCACGGGACCAAAAAAAACGACTGACAGTAAGCGTTCTTCACATTCCTGCTGCAGGAATGTTCCGTTTTCAGACTTTAGGGGGATCTGGTGACATCATAATGCATCATATCCTGGTGGCGGACTCAAAGTCTCCCCCTTAGGGGTCTTTTGAAGTCCAAACAAAGCAGGAAGTTTCCGAGCAAAGGTCACTATGATGATGCATCTCACCCTAACAAACTGTGACTGAACTTGCTGGGGCCGCAGTAAACTGGTTTCTGTGGCACTTTACCTGAAACCAGTTTACCTTGGCTTCGGAGTAAAAGATTCTGCTTTAAATTGACCGTTCCACAAGAGCGATCGTCCAATCGGTTGCTGCTGGAGTCTGAGCTGAAGAATTTTCCGGTGAACCTGCATGATTCCATCTTATTTCGCACCAAATCAGACCCGGTGGCACCGATGACGAGCATTAACAATAACTAAGTAAAGATCGTCAATCTTCTCACTGATGGTCTTGTTTACTTATGCAGGTCATATAGAGACATCAGTATTAAAGTGAGACTGTTTCATTGCAAGTTAAAAGTTCCTCACAGCAATGTTATTAAAAGTGAAAACATACAACTTTGATGTATGTAAGTATGTAAGCTAAGCAGTAAAACAAGGTTATGTTAGAAAGGCCAGATCTTATATTTTCCTTTATCATACATAATTATACTAGAGCTAGGACCAATAAACAAGCCTCACTACAAGAAAAACACTTTTTGTCTGAGACATTTAGCTTTATTCTTTTAGCGTGATATAATGCATGTAGCCATTATATGCACATGTAGGACGTCAAAAGCAATAAATAACAATGAAATACATTTTGATTGTACTAAATCATGAAGTACAGGTCATTGTTTTAGCAAAATAATGGCATGCCATAACCAGACACACCACTACACTTACACATATAACCATAATCTCACCCCTAAATCCCCTTTAATTCAATGTCTTACACACGTCACACCCAGACATGGTTTTGTAACACTGTAATACTTTAGGAGATGAAGGTGTATGCTTTTCTAGATCTCAGCTGATCAAGTGATGAGACGGGGAAAAGCTCTGGCAGCAACTTGGCGGGGGCAGGTTGGGAAAGAGGAAGTTTTCTCTGACACCCGAGTGTAAAGAGAGGAAGCCTTTGCAGGGACGAATACATTTAAGAGACAACAGTCTGTTTTATAAGATAAGATAAGATAAGATAAGATAAGATAATCCTTTATTCGTCCCTCAGTGGGGAAATTACAGGATTACAGCAGCATTGCTCACAAGTAAAAAATAAAAGATAAAAATCAAGTAATATAATAAACTAAACGGTAAACAGTAAAACAGCAATAAAATAAGACAGTAAAGAAGAATATTAAATATACCATCAAGTATATTATTATTATATTATCCTGTCTCAGCTGTCAGGCGCATCAATTCCGTCTTTCTTTCTATTTCTCCAGGTTTCTCTGTGGTGACCCAACCCAGCTCGTGTTTGGATATAAGTTTTGCTTTTGTTTTATATTGCATTTGTCAGTTTCCTGTACCAAGACATAACACAGTTATTTTTTTCTGTGTTCAGACAAAATTTACAAAAATGAGAAGAAGCTCTTTTGGCAACCAACGGGATCACGGCAGCCACGGAGCAAAATCTGTCCAGGGTGTCCTGACTGTTGTGAGACTATCGCGTTGACAAAATCTGTCCACAGACATATAAACACCTGGTAAAGTACTCAAAACCACGTCTGGGGTCGTTCCTGAGGTGTCTCCAGGACCACAATTAGCCATGATGACACACACGTAGACAGAGAGAGAGAGACATGATTCATATGTGAGCTTAAGAAACTCTCCTTCAGGTATTCTAGTCAGTTCTGTGTCCTCACATTTAGAAAAAAAAAGTGATGTCCTGCTCTTCTTGTGATGTTGTTTTATTGTTCATTTCTTTATTGGGGGTTCAACATGATTTCTGGTTTTCTCTAATAGAATAAGCAGCAGCCAGGTATTGAGTTTTTGGGGATATAATCAATGCTAAGCTGGTGCATTTGTTTTGAAATAAATTGTCTTGTACCAAATCAGATCAAGAGATGACTAAATCTATCGTTTAAAACTTAGAATTGAATGTTTCGTCATGTCATAATGTTCCTCAGTGCATTTATTGTTGTTGCAGATGATCTTGAAATGCTTGTTTGGCCTGTTGGGTCACTTAAATGTCATTATCATTACACTGTCACTTGATGACATGTTTTGCTGCATGTTGGAGCTCTTTAAAACCAATCACGCTGCAACGCTTGCCTGCCACTGCTCAGAACATCACCTGTCATATTAACAACCAGTCATTCAGCTGGTAAATTACACAGTTACAGTCATTAGAGACTTAATCTGTCCACAGTGAGGAAGCAACTCAGTCTGCCAGGCAACTTAATGTTCATAATATCTGTCTTGAAGTTTAAATTTTCACTTTGTTTCTCATCATATTAAACCCTTTTGCAGCTCTTTTGAATTAAATGCAGCTGCAATTTGGGAACAGATTATGTGAGATGTCAACATGAGGCCAAAAATAGAGCTCTGCAGTCTCATGTTGCTTTGGGAACTCAAATTTACAGCAGATTGCCAGATCTCTTTTATAACCGACTAAAACTGTGATTTAGTTAAGTTTTCCGTGAGGTCTTTCAAGCATCTGTCATCTGTTGAAGCTTCGAGTCATTTCATCAGTCAGCCAGTCCACAAGGGACGGGTTTCATTCCTAAATTTGATATCTGTTTAACAAAAAACGGCAAAACATTTCCTCACACAATGACTGCTGGATTTAATGTTACCGTGTAATATTGAAGTCGGCAGTCACGAATAAAACACTTTAATTCTAAGGAACATAATCATCTGCACTGGGGAAGCATTCATCATGTGCATGCAAAATAGATGCACAGTGTGTTACAGTGAAACCCTTCACACCGACTTGTCCAGCAGCCAGACAGGCACTCTCCAGCTCCAGTCCTCACCCCTCAGGGACAGTGGCTGGCAGGGCGCCCTGTGTTTTTGTCTCAGGCACGCTATGCCTGTCTGCCACTCGCAGTTCCTCTGGCTGCAGTAACTCGGCCTCAGCCAATCACGGTGCGGCTCAGGTCGCCACAGAGGCCAGACAGGGGCGGCGTCCTCCTCTGAGAACACGCAGACGGAGTGGGAGAGGAGCTCACGTGAGACCTGTTTATTTGTCAGAGGAGAGATAGAGACAGTGAAATGAAGTTAAAAAAACTTTCAGTTGGCGGGAAAGCAGGAAGGGAGGGGAGGAGGGGGACTCGAGACACAGCACTGGACTGGCTTTCATTTTATGGACATTTCCACTCATCAGCTGTTAGTCATTGCTGTGGCTCATAAGCTGCCACACATCACTCTACGTGACCAATTACTTTAACCAACCAGGGACTGTATATGATTATTTTGGTTGGCCTCTCGGGCTTTGAAGGAAATCTGGTGATTAAATTACCAAGCAAATCTAGAAAAAAGTACTGTTTGTTAGCCATATTGAGCTCTTAGCTCTGACCAGGTAGCGGATGAGCTCTCTCTCTGGAAACAGCTCTGGAAACGAGGCTGTTGAGATCTGTGAACCAGAAACGTTGCCGGGTGTAAAACCAAAACAATGAGCTGAAAGACGCAAAAAGTAAAATCCCAGAAATCCTTGAATCCTGGGAATTGTCTGGAATGCATAAATGACCCGACTGACATGTTGATACATAAAGATGAAACATATACAATTTTCAGCCGTATGCACGACAGCGACCTGTGACCACTGTCTCTAACGACATTGTGGTCTTTGATATTTGTTTGTGTGGGCGATTTATGTTTCCTGTTTGGTTGTGTAGCTTCCTGCTCCGCCAGCAGCACCTGTGTCGCCTCCATTTGTCAGTGTACACGTCTTCAAAGCCTAATAAAGAGGGGAGGGGCTTTCTGAAGAATGATTTGACAGTCACATTACTAATGCCGAAAAAATGTCTTTGTGATTGACTTTTAATTTCCAGTTCAAGCAAAAAAAAACATGACTTTTTTCCATATGGAAAACCCGTGCCAGAAAGTGTCTAAACAGCCAGTCCAATCCAGCACAACAACTCTCAGAGGCAGAAAACAGATTTTCACTGAAAAACAAAGCTTGCCAAGCTCCACAGTGCTGTTATAAATCAGCCCAAGCGTACATGTCCTGTGTGGATAATATCCCAACTGTCTTTGCAACGGCTCCCCTGCTCTTGTTTTCTCTGCTCGAGTGTTGGTCGGCCTCCAACTAAAGCACAGGCCCCTTTCTACTGGATCCCTTCACATTTCCATCACTATCACTTCACCATTTGTATCTGCTGTGGGCCTCATTTCTCTCTCTCGGTCCCATCCAGGAGGTCAGTACGTGGTCATACAGTAATAATTGAAAAAATGTGGGATGAAATGAAGGCAAACAAAGGGGAGATGCGGCCTCTTTTGATGACAAATTGACCGGCTGAGCTTTGTTTTTTGCTCACATTGTAAAACAAAGAGATTATGTTGTTCCCCTTTTTTAATAAAGCAGTCAAACGCGATTGGTTATTACATCAGCGGCATTGTACAGTAATTGGCATTATTTCACTCTTGTGAACACGGCATGTTGTCGTGTCGGACTTGTGTGGCAAGGAGAGATTCATGTTATCCAGGAATGTGCACAACACACCCATCTCTTTCTGTGAGTGTACGAGAGCAACACACCTTCAAACATACCTTTAATCTCATCATGGCCTCTTATGGGTACTCACGCAATCAGTACAAGTACGAGAATACGTTTTTCCCACTTCATGCCTGTCTACAGAGCGAGCCGGCAGCATTGGAAACGCCTTCAAATGAAATTATACGAGCCACCTGTTCCTAATCCGGAGGCATTAATGGGCGAGTGGGAGTCGTGTGAGCTGCCTGCGGTTCAGTCATGGTAAAGACATATACCCGTCTCCTCGGGCACGTGAAACAGAGACACGGGTCCAGGCACGACAGAGAAGGGGAGAGGGGAGGATGCGTGTGATGGCGAGAGAGAGAAAAAGTGTAGATGAAAGGTAGCGTGACGGAGGAAGGTTTTTCACCAGTTAACAGGCAATTAAAGTTGACCTCATATACACACATAACAACGTCCCTATGTCCTATCTGTGAGATCTCACTGTGTTCACTGCATGATATGAATAGTATGAATAGTTGCCTATAACTTCAATGATAAAGCTGATGACTTCTGAGTTTGTGGGATTGACTTAAAATGAACCACAATGCCCGTGCTTATTGTAATGATGGAACATGTCACCCAGTGCAACAGTGTGGGGCTCATTGATGTGTATTTCACAGTGTGGGGACAACGATGGCGCTCTGTGGCACAGAGGGTTGACGTCCACAGTCTCTGTGGGTGTGGCTCCTTTCTTTGTCTGTTTAGGCTTCGTGGCTTTAGCTGCTAACTGCCCACTTCCTCCTTATTTTATGACAAACAAACCACTGTCGCGACCTGAGTGCCAAGTTTCAGTAAAAACGAACCTGACACAAGAAATTTAAAGCAACCTTTTGAAGTTTAACAATACGGGTAATGGGTGAAATGCAAAAAGCTTTAAATTATGATTTGAAAACAACAACGACAAATGAGCGCAGATGAGGCAGAATTTGACGAGGAGCGTTTCTTGATCCCGATGACCTCACCGTGGCAAAGAGGGCGCCGATTAGTGTGGGGTTCTTGTGTGTGTGCTTATGACTCAGGTCGACAGCACTGTTTGCTCGCTTTTCTTCTTTTAAGCTGAGTTTCGGTGACGTCATTTATCAAACAGGACTCTTGCTTGCTCAGACTGCAGGGCTAAGACTTGTGTTTGGTTTGTTTTTTGCCCTCTGGTCGGTATTTGCGACAGGAGGAGTTCACTTCCCGTCTTAAGCTTGAATGCTGCAGGCTACAGACTTGTCGACCTGGAGGCGTATGACTTGCTTGTGTCTGCGTGGGTATTTAGCTGTTCTTGGGTAAGGGTTATTATCTTTCGGCTTTTCTGGGTCAGTAAAGGTTTTTTGTACATTTCCTTGCAATGTTCCCATTTTTTTTCCTTTTCACTACAACCAGTCAATCTAATTTCGTCAGATGTGTCTGAACTGTCCAATAAATCCCCCCAAAAAAATCTACAAAGCTAAATTGACAAATGTATATATACATAGTACGACAACTTTAGGTTGTTGTAAACAACGCTGAGCAATGATGCAGATGGTTTTTTTTTAACATCACTGTGCTTCACCAACCGAGCAACATTGCCATCCTGAGAAATACTTTAAGCCTTTAAATTGATGCATCAACTGACCATTCCCGTTAGTACATGTGATAATAATATGTAATTTAGAAACAAACTAAAAACATACAAATAAAGCTTTATCGGCGATCTGAACAGCCGTGATTCTGCTCTATACATCATGTTGTTCCTCCCACGCTGAGTCACCGCATTACCAAAGAGGCACAGGTGAGAAAAAAAGTCCAACAGCACAGACAACGTGGCACTTTTTCTTTATATGCCAATGAAAAATAAACCCTGAATGATTATTTTCAAAATGTGTATGCTACCAACGCATGTGTGTGTATCTGCAGTCGTCCCTGAGAGTAAAATGGTGGAAAAAAAACCCCTCTGTGGTGGAAATGCGCATGGTGGCTTTTTTCAGCTTTCTCAGCTCAGTTGTGATGACAGTGTAAACATGAATTACTGCCGGTTTGTGTGTTTTGCAATGTGAACCGCCGGTTCCAAAGACCTGTGCTGCAAATCAGTTGTACCAAAATTCCCGTGCAGCATTTCCCAAACTAATTTTAGTTAAAAAAACAGTGGAAGGGCAAAACCCTGTATATGACTTCACAGAATTTCCTCCTTTTGTTTACCTACATGCTGAGTGTGGCAGGTGTTTGGGCAGCGGTGCCGGCCGCAGAACACAGAGTGGGAAGTGGGAATCGCTCTCCTGGGAGAGGCTGCTGCAGATTCGTGGCGTTTGTGTGAGAAGCTTCTGAGCCTGTGCTTGTGTTTGTGCAACCTCATCAGCGCTGACGAGTGATTAAGTACATACATAAGCCTGCTCACACGCCACAAGTCAAACAAGCCTGCACGCATACGTGTGTGAGACGTCATTCATTCTGACTGAGCAAGTCTGGTAGAAACCAAACAATGCGGCCCTGCTCACACCCTGTTAAGCCGCCACAGTGCAGCCCTTGAATTTACCTTATAATCTGAGTCTTTTTTACAGTAATTGCTGTGCTGCTAACACTCAAAGAAACACACACACACACACACACCTGTAACACACACACAAACAGAGTGCGCAAACAGTGTACAGTATTTACACACTGACACAAAGTAAATATACACGCTCAAACACACATGCACATCATCTGCATACAAACAGCTACGTGCACACGCTACACGATACCATCCAAATATGCCCACGTGCGCGGTTCTTTTTTGCGTGACCTCGGCTGCAAGTTCATTCTTCCCTTCGCACATATGGAGCCCTGGCAACGTCTCAGCTCTCGGTTGCTGCCCTGCTACTATCAGCTCATTTTTAATTGCCTGGCTTTAGAATATACCAGCCTATGTGATGACAGCACGCTTGCTTATTTTTGTATGCAACCATAAAGGTCCCAACAGCCCGGACCGTATAAGGTATAGATATAATGTTTTTCCCCTGACAAACATTTTTATTTTTAGCAGCGTGCAAACAAAGTGTACTTTTGAGAAACTAAGGAGTTTTCTTGTGGAAAGTGTCTGTAAAAGGCAGGGGAAATGAGCTAATGAAGAGTGGCAAACCTGACCTCTGATCATATATGCAATGTCAGTGGACTCAAGTGACTGAATAAAGGTTAATGTCCTCTCGCTGTCTGGGTTTTTGTGTTTCTGTTTGGCTTGAATAAACAGATTACGCCACAATATTGTGACTATTACCATGGAAGCAGAGCCGAGTGAGACCAATAGGATGAGATGAAGGAAGGCCTCAGTCTCACAGTCTCACACAAACGGACATATAATATGATAAAGATTATTGAGAAAGAAGAAAATGGGAAACCGGTAACAGGAGTCTGGTAATAGCGTGGTTACATAATGTGGACACTCTTCTCACGACATCGGAGTAACTTACTGTACATCAAACAATAGATTCACGTGATTAACCAACTGATGTACGCCCTCCTTGTTACCGCTGTACTACAGCAACCCGGTTACACAGGCTCTGTCAGCAAAAGAGTCTCATCAGAGTGGTAATGAAGGCAGGACATTGTCACATTGTTTTTTGACATGTCGCACAATGAAGCTTAAGATGTTGAATAGCATTGCAGATAAACTAGATAAACCTGCTACCCATTAGACTGTATTGTACAGTGTTGAGTAATGTTACAAACATCGCAACCAAAGCTGATGGCATCATGGCCGATGCAAATAGTACTGTTGGGTTTGAATCTTGTCATTTAGTTGGTAGACCATCTTTCGACGCAGGATGCCTGCAGGTCCCACTAAACTTTCGGCCTTCTGTTGACTTGACAAATTAACCTGGACGTCATAACCACCACTCACACAGGATGAGAGAGAGAGAGAGAGAGAGAGAGAGAGAGAGAGAGAGAGAGAGAGAGAGAGAGAGAGAGAGAGAGAGAGAGAGAGAGAGAGAGAGAGAGAGAGAGAGAGAGAGAGAGAGAGAGAGAGAGAGAGAGAGAGAGAGAGAGAGAGGGGAACGGCGTGCGACGTGAGGAGTGCTCCCTATACTTAGTGAACTTCTGGCGTTTTAATGGGCCTGACGTAGTTCCATGCTGCGGTCTGAGGTCTCTCAACCAGCATCTATTTTCCCTCAGAAACTAAGAATTGGAAAAAAAGCATTGAAGCAGGCTAAAAATGTATCTGATGGCAACCACCGTTGGCTGAAAATAGCCCTAGAAGGGTATTATTATCATTAATGAGGGATAAATTTGTCGGCTGACTTACCCCGGAATTATTCTGGAGTTTGCCCTTTTTTTGGCCGGTTTGGCAAAGCTGAGCTATCAAGTCTGTCTGAGGAATGGATGGTCTCCTGCTGATTTCTACTCATAAAGTCAGCTTCCCCTGTAGAGCAGAGGAGATCTTGCTGAGTAAACATCAACCTAAGCGCCTTTTAAGTTCAGCTGACACAGAATGGGAGTCTCAGCGTGTTGCTTTATTGACCACGTGGACTGTGTTGCATATTTTAGCCTGTTCACTTCAAATCACCAATGCTCTACATTTCTGCTGACGATCCTCCAATGCTAACAATGTGTTTTAGATTGGTTTCCAGGCTTCCATTGTTTTCAGTTCATACCACTACACCAGGGGTGTCAAACTCATTTCCACTCTGGGGCCGCATCAGCATCACGGTCGCCCTCAAAGGGCCGGTTGTAAATGTAAGATGGTGTAAATGTAACTTCTCCTAATATATTTAGTTTAGTTTCCCGGGATATCTGTGACTTCCACAACACCTACTAAGCAGAAATAGGTTCTTTTTTCCATGGTTAATGGCGGACAGTTGAACGGCTTTCAGGGCGATAAGCCACGCCCCCTCTCCGGCGCGTCCACTGCGAATGAACACAAATAGCCCCCGGCGAGACCGGCGGCGCGAATGGTCAACTTAAATGCTTAAACAACTAACTTCTCGCCTCAAAACATCCTAAAATTACTTTCTGTGACTTAACAACAGTAGTATTTTGAAAGTTTCAACTTCCAGTTGTGTGATTTCTCCTCCGCCATTGTTTACTGTTGCTGGTACAAAATGCATTCTGGGATATTTGGCTGTCCCAAGTACAGACAAGTCACCTCCGATGCATCCCCGGTAAAATGGGCGGAGCCACATCCGGGCATTAGGACCGTGCTTGGCTCGATGTGAACTTTGAATTGGAACAGTACTTGGGCACTGATGACATTTCACAAGTCCACGAGTTCACAAGTGCAGAGAAGTACGCATGTTGAGAAAGGCACGATCACTTGTTGGAAATCCTCTTTATGGGTTGTTGCATCTCCTGTCCACCTGTTGTGATAGTTTTAATGTCGGCACACATGCCATCTCATCACTTCGACTTTCTATCTCATAATTTCGACCATGGGGATATTTTTATTTTCACATCTAACTTTAAATTTTTGTAAAAATTTTTTTTTATTTATTTATTTTTTTTTTGGCTGGCGGATTCGCGGGCCACATTAAATGACGCAGTGGGCCGGATCCGGCCCGCGGGCCGTATGTTTGCCACCCCTGCACTACACCATGAAGGACACGATGATTGTTTGTAAAAAGTTAATTTATACCAGTAACAATATCTTGAAGACTTCTTTGTTGGTGTGTTCAAGGGAAATGTGACATCATCAGCTTCCTTTCTTCTGTCTACAGCCATGCTGGCAGCTCTGTGAGGCTCTGTTAACGTCAATATGCTAACATGCTAATTTGCGATAACCACAAAGTACAGCTGAAGCGAATGAGAATGCCATTCATTTTGCAGGTATTTAGTTATCGGCATTTTGTTTTTTGTTTTTTGTCTGTCGCCTTCTCCTTATTTTGCTCCCAGGAAGTGACACGAGAGGATGCAGCTAAATACAGGTTGGTTTTTAGGCAACCAACATGTTGAAGTGAGAACACACTGTGAAAGGGTTAACGTTGCAACTTGAAAACATTGACAACTCTCAGACAGGACACCGCCGTGGTAGTGACCTGTCAATCACAAGGTAGCCACGCCCTAAAGCACACCCTGCTTTATGGTCTATTTAACTCTAAAGGGGACCATAACTTACTAAATGAACATCATGTTGTTTTGAAGGGCACTTGAAACGAGCAATTGAGAACATAAACCCATGTTTTACAATGTTTACTGAGGCAATAAATCAAATGAGAAGTAGGGTCATTTTCTCAAAGACTTCTATACAACCAGACTTCTTTTTGTAACCAGAGGAGTCGACCCCTGCAGGTTTAAGGCACTTGAGCATTGGCTTTACTTTTCACCAGCATCCCACCATCCCTTAACCACAAAGGAATCTAAAAGCAGTTTATCATTCAGTCATTCAGACATTCTGCTGCTATTACATGTGTGTCTCCTACAATTAACAATTACAGTGTGTGGAAATTTGCTCATTTGTTCCCTCTGAATAAAGGTGGATGTAGAACAGTTACCCGAACAATTTCCAAGCTGTCCTGTCTCTCAAAAGTCTCTCCACTCGTATCATCACATCAGCAGTTTAAAAATACTACAACGTAATTCATACACTGAAGGTCAGGCTAATATAGTACATGCTGTTCTCGAGCTCCAGAGATATAGTCATTTGCATATCTCCACTGTGACTGCTTTTAATAGCAAGCAGGTCATACCTTCATATCATATATACAGCATATATAGCATATAAATTAGGTGGGATTAAAGGAAGACAGTGAAGCTGTGTCATCTGTGTTCCTCAAACGTCTCTCAGACATCTGTGACTTCCAAAACCAACACCCATGCTTTTCATGGCACTGTGATGGTCAACAAACGCAAAGAAAACAAGAAAAACATCTGTCCCAACCCAGCGTTCCTTCATGCCACCCAAACGCCTCACATACTTTAAGATCAGAGACTTGCTGGAGGACGGATCGAGATCAAGGCTGTCTTGTTCATTCCTGACATCTTATGCATTCATTGCAGATTCCGTCACATACTCTCTCACATGTTGTAGATCACACATACAATTCACAAGGCAGTGGCTTTGTTATCTGGTAACAGTTGCATGCCTTTGCATAAATATTTGTGTTTATTGCATTAGCCACCGTGAAAAAGATGTGAAGCTCCTTGACTTGTTGTAGCAGCCAAGATATCTTTTAAGTGAGCTTCCGATCTTCTTCTATCTTAAGCTTGGCTACTTCCTTTTGTAAAATATGAATGAATTGATAGTCATGTTAAAATACACTAACGCACCGTTACTATGCGCAGGACATCCATGATCATGTGTTCCTTAAATGGGGGGCTGTGGGGTTCATGCATTAACCCTGCATGAACCAGATGGAGAGAGATAAAGGAGGTGTGACGAAAGAGTAAGAACAGAAAGAAAGAGATAAGGAGAAGTACAGTATGATGAGGTATGCTGTTCCTGATGACCAGGCGGGGAGGAGTGGAGCACTCTACAGTTTATGTTCAGGGAGAGAGGGTGTGTGTGTGTGTGTGTATGGGGGAGTTACAGTAGACGGAGGCAGTTGGGTGAGGTATATAGAGAGAATGGGGGAGGAAGGCAGAGTAAAGTGCAGAGGAGCCAGGGAGGACAGGCAGAGAGTGTGAGGGGGTAGTCTTATCTCGGCTTGTGTATCGCAGTGGCCAGCTATCACGCACATGTGGGAGGTAGAGTTCATTACCGTAAGCCAGGAATAGTCATGATGACTCTTATGTGTTTTATATATATATACGTGAAGTAAATACATTTTTGTTGAAACTGGTGTTTGTGTGTCATGATTTTAAACAGATGCTATTCAACCAGCTGTGGCTGGTGTACAGTTATATAGTTAACTGAACATTATATGTACCGGTAAGTCTAAATCAGAAATGAAGGCTGCAATAATGTTTTGGCCACTTGGGGAACAGAACAAGCCCTACATACGACATTAACGTGTGAAGTTGTTGGGGCAAAAATGTAGAAAAGTTAGACGTAAAGTAGACACAAAGCAACATTCGCATTCATTTGTCATCATGTTTCTGGTTACCTTGCAAATATAGGTCGAATAGTCACTCTCCTTTTAGCTCGGGATTGGTCTCCACTAACTCCGGAGAGAAATATCTGGCTCTTTACCTGCTAAATGCTCCACTATGTTCACCAGCTAGTTGTTAATGTTGTCTGTCTGTTATTTGGTGCTGGGCAAGTAGCTACAGTGGGTTTATTAATGCTTTTTTTCCTAGTGAAAGCTGGCTGGAAGAGTGAACCAAAACAATGAGCAGAAAGATGCTAAAACACTCGAGCTGAGGGGAACTGCAGAGTAAGGTTAGTTACATATCCATTGTTGATATAAAATATGGATTGGTGCAGCTTTAAAGAAGAAGAAGAAACTATTTCATTGTCATGTCATACTGACACAAATCCTTACACTTTTGATTGTCTTGCATCAAGTGAAGTACAAAGCAAAATTTCATTTTTGTTCAAGTGATCCCACTGGGAGGGTTATTTTCTTAATTTTGAAACACAAGTTTAACATTTGGAGCAAATGATGGCACATAAAGTGTTGTGCTGCACAGTATAAAATGTAATTCATATCACACATGAATAAGTAATAAGGTAATCTGTGTTCGTGATACCACTGCTGACAGAGGAACATTCCTACTGAGGGCTGCACGCAACCCAGACGTTTATTGAGCATAATGCAGCTTTAATCACTACCTGCATGGCTTGATTTATGGGTGTTACTGCAAACTTTACCTCTACTCTACACACACAGGTTGTATTTATATATAGCTCATGACTTCTCGGGTTGACGGCATTGTCACAATGCCAGCACACACCTTTATACGTAATGATTTTTTACACAAATGAGCAAATACTGTAGTTACAGTACAGTACACACTCACCAATAAATGCACTTGGACTATACACATACTTGTGCATACACACTTTATACTTCTGTTGAGTGGGTGCAGGTCTGGTTCTTGTTTTTATTCATTTATTTCTATCTGCATCACGTCAGGCTAGAATAAAACCCTGAAGCATTGTTTTTCATTACTGCCTCTCTGCTACAACTTCTCTATAACATACATCTTCTCGAGGAATGCAAGGAAAAACCCTGGCACAGATCCCAGTAGTGGTTTACCCTCCCGGACAGGCTTTACCATTGGGTTGGAAAAGTACCTCTCTATCTGTGTTGAAATGTTCCCTGCCTGCAGAGCAGAGCGGGCAACGTGCCAACACCCTCTGCACCTGTGTCTCCGCCCAGCAGGTTTGGAGGGAAATAGTTGAGTTGCTGGTTGGAGCAGTTTGGCTGTTAGAACGAGTAGTAAAATCAGTTCCTCTGATGCGTTTGTGTGCATGTTTTCTTCCACACAGACTGAAGAAGAGGACAAAGCAGGTACTAGTATAGTGAGTTCCACATTTTACTGACTAGACTGGCTCTCTCAAGCCGTGTGGCACTGCTCGTTTGTGTGAGTGCATGTGTGGCGAAGTTAAGCACAGCCAGACCCTTGTCGTAGTAAAATCACACACGTCATTATGACGCAACCCAAACAAAACGCAACTGCGGTGGCAAGATGACAATGTGTGCCACATTGTCAGCTTTAACGTCATCTTGTGCTTGTAACCAAAAAGCAGTTGACTACTGTTACCTTTTGAAGCCATGTTTGGGTCATTTGTATACTTTCTGTCTCGTGGTAATTTCATATCTGACACAGTTTAGATACAATGAAGGCCTTTGAGCAGAACTGGCCCTGAGCAGTTTGGTGCCCAAAGCAAGACTTTAGCTGGTGCCCCTCGCATCGCAGCCAATTCCACCACCAATCACTGTGTTCAGACGCTCACACAGACACTGCTTAGCTTTCTGACGTTGAGATTTATTCATGCAGATCACACTTCAAAGAAAACGGTGTTATGTTGAAGGTATAGTCCAACTTCCCCGAAAGACTTTAAGGTGGAAGTAACTGACGTTAAAGAGATAGAGAAATTGGCTGAATGTTGAGCATATTGCATACATGTGTAGCATATATATATATATATATATATATATATATATATATATATATATATATATATATATATATATATATATATATATATATATATATATATATATATGAGTGCCAGCACTGGCTCCATTATTATTAATCAGCCATATGTGGCTGCTCAGTATGGAAAATATTCTGGCGTTTGCATATTTTTTTGGCAGGAAATCAAATACCTCGCATGTCTCCCATGTGTGGAAAAAAAAGTCCACTGTATACTGCCTATCCAAAGATTAACATTAAACTCAAAATCTTCAGTGTTCTTAATCCATTTCATTTTAATCTCAGGTTGAAGTCTCATCTTTCACCCCTTATCTCACCCCTTATCTCCGCCTGTCTTCATCATGTGTGTGACTTCACCTTAAATCACTTTTAAGGGGAACCTTGGAGACCTGAAGAGATCTCCTGCTTCACACAGCTGTCGGAGATAAAAGCTTGTCCTCGTGCCTGAGCACCTGTCAAACAGCAAAGACGAGAGGTGAGGGGAATAACAATGAAAGAAAGATTTTCGCTCCCACCCTTGATGCTGGATATGTTCCAGCCTTGCTTTTATTTTTCTGGCTCTTTCTCCTCGTGAGGCTCCACTTCATCTCTCTAAGCAGGCCCTGATTGGATTAGCAGACTTTAATAGTTGCCCGAAAACCAGCGATTAAAAGGTAGATAGACAAACATAAAGAGAGAGAGAAAAACCATGAGGTCACTCTTTGATCTGTCTCGCCTGGGAAATACTTGTCCCCTCCAAATGCCCTTCATCACCGAACATTCACTCTCTCTCACACACACACACACACACACACACACTTTTGCCCTCAGGGATCAGTGCTGTAAGCACGCACACCAGCGCCTGTCTTTCATTTTGCCTTTCCAAAAGCAAACGAGAGAGGTGGAGGCCAAGAGAGACAGAGAGAGAAATTACGAGACGCGCTCCCAACATTCCTTACAATTTAATGGCCGCTGCAGTATGTCCTGTTTTGACAAGGAATGGATTTGGGCCCCAATACTCGCCACGATTTCCTTCCATTAGATGACTTGTGGCACGGTGGTCGGAGCATATGAGGGGCTCACTTCCACAAATGTTAGCGTCTCAGTTTTTGGGGTTGAAACATGACCTGATGCTCGTCAGTCATCTCTAGATTTTCTGACCATCAATTAATCATTTTGTCAAGCAATCATCAACATGTAGTAAATGAGTTCAAATGTTTTGTTTTTATCTTAAATTATGATGAACATTTGAAAGATATATAGAGTTGGAGTAAGTCTCATAACAGGCTTACAAACAGTTCAGTTCCACTTTAGTTTGAGTTGTACGCTCCAAAAATAAGTGAGAATAAAGAAAATTCATGGTTATTCACGGCAGGTTCCAGCTGTTGTTGTTCAATTTTCCTTGTTTGACCCTGGATGAATGTTATTGAGCTTAGGATAGATACATTGTTTGTGTTCTCAGCCGTGTTTTCTGCATTCAGCTTAGCTCAACTAAGTCCCCAAAAGTGTTGAATAAAAATGACATGTGGGACATAACAAACAGAAGACACGCGTGGAATTAGTATGGAAGCTCAATGTTAAATTTATGGATTCATGAAACACATCGACATTGCTGGTAAAACATGGATTCTGCAAGTAATCTGATTCATTTTCCCGAGAGCTATAATCAATATTTTCACAATAGCAATGGATCAAATGACTATGCATAATGTGAAAGCTGTTTCTCGGTAGTGCTGAACCCAAAGAGGGGAAACCTCTGTGGATTTTCCAACCTGCAACTTTGCTGTTTTGGTTCACTTCCACGGAGTCTTTTGCAGCCGCAGGAGGCTCAAAAAGCTCCAAAACCCCAGTGTACAATACCGGTTGAGAACCAAACGGCAGATAATACAAAGTTAGCGACTAGCTGGTGAACATAGTTAAGCATTTAGCAGCCGAAGAGCCATACATTTTCCTCATGAGTTGAGACAAAAACAGAGCTTCTCTGTACAATATTCAGAGCATTATTATGGAAGCAAACAACTATTTGCTATTTAAACATCTAGTAATGTCCACCTTAGCATGGAATGAAGTTGATCTCCCTCTGTGTGTGTTATAATCTGAGTTTCTCTGTGTTTTGCTGACATATTTGGTCAGCAAAACACATTGGCTGGCTAATGGCTCATGGCTCATTGCGTTCATACGACCATTTTTAAAATAATTTAACACAAACAAGGTTACCAGACGTCACATACACACAGAAAGTCTACCATACAAACTTGTGCCATAATGCCTCTGCATGGTCACATGTGAGAGTCGAGATTGAGTTTTCCCTTTGACAAAACAAGCACAGCCCTGATAAGATCTCCACCTATCTCTCCCTCCATCTACCTTCTCTACGGCCCACTGACTGCACTCCTGATGGGAGGAAGACAAACAGTTTGCCCGCTGACCTCGCGCTACTCCACTACCTTTGAAGTGGACCAGTAATCCGGAGGTGGATGGGATTTTTAACAACACTGGACATTAGAGAGGGCAGTGATAAAACTACTCCCTCCTTTTATGGATTGACCCAGATGAGGAAAAAGGCCTCCCTTAGGGCTAACAACATGATGAAAAGGTGGTTTAATGAGAAACGTCCCAGATGACTGACCATCAGTAGACCGAAAGGCATTTGTGGTCCTCTTTCCTGGAATGTTTGTGTGGCTTTTTTTACTCCACAGTCTTGAATATTACTGAAAGTAAAGTGAAGAGATTAAGAGATGTTTTAGATCATGCCATTTCACAGTTATGGCCAGTCTCTGCTGTAAATGCCAGTTAATTATTTACCATTGAGTGGGGCAAGTGCGGCATAGGACGTACTTGCAACTGATTAGATGTTTCCAGTCAGGATAGATGTCCTAATGTCACCTGTTTTTCTTGGTGTTTTATGGCTTCCATGAATTACTCATCTACATTAATGTCGGTAATGTAGTAAACCCACATATGCAGATGAGCAGTTAGCCATCACGAGTATCACGTCACGCACATGCATCTTTTTGCCCTCGCTAGTAGAGATACAAAGGAAATGGACACCTGCTGTCCTAAACCAACCCCGTCTCACACGAGACGGGGTTGGCAGTGCAACGTTGACATATGATCACCTTAGTTCAACTTCAAAATCTTGATTTAATCACATTCACTCTGCTTTTAAACTGCTGTGTAACACGTTGGTTAAATCAACTCCTGAGGAAACTATCTGTCCCTTTAGCAGCTCAATGCTCTGCTCTGTTCATGAGCAAACCTCTAACTTTGTCTGCACGGTCAGTTTTATCAGAGCTTTATAAAAAGCTACCTGCTGCGGCTGGAATCCTTGCCAGGGTTTGACACAATCACTCTCACTTGACACTCATTTAAATGATTGTTATTGTAAAAATATTGATGAATGCACCTTTAATTGCAGGGCCCTTTAGTATGATGGCAAAATGCAGGAAAACACAATTTACAGAAACAGTGGGAATACATAGACTTCAAGACAAACTCTGAATATTTGTTCTTTAACTATTTTAGGTACAAGAGTGCATGTGGTTGAGGGTTCAGAGGGGTTTTATCAGACTCCAGAGAAGTGTGTAAATGTAAAATCACTGCACAAGAACCTCAGTAGTGGAGCACAAGATAGGAGAGCCGACACCGATAACAACAAAATCGAAGTCACGGTTTCCTTGCTGTGGTTTCCCCTCGCTGGAGCTCGTGTTTGATTTAGAGGCTGTTGCTGCCAAACACGTCAGTCCTCCCTTTCCTTCTCTTGAAAGCCAAGACATTCCTGTAGTTGTGTGGTAGGATTCCTCTATTTCTTTCTCTGCCTTTTCTTTCTGTCCATGTCTAACTCCTCTCCATGTATCTCCCTTTGTCTGTCAGAGCAGGGACAAGCTTCAGCTTTCTTTTCTCTGTTTGCTTTCCTTCCCTTTCCTTCTTTCCTTTCCTTCCCTTTCCTTCCATCCATTTGTGGGCCAGAGAGAAAACTGCCAGCACTGTGTGTCCCTTGGGATGTGACTCAGTGTGCAATCTAAGACAGCCCCCTATCATAATGACTGCTCATTACCTACCATGCTCTCATATAAAGATATATTTATACACCCGAGGACATAACCTCATCGCTCATCTACAGAACAATTATGGCTCATTTTATGGGCCTCTTTGGAGCCATGGAGGAAGATCCGAATTCACTCAGTTGCAGAAATGGCCTGAGTGACAGACAGGTTGGGAAATGAACAACAGCCAGCAGTCATATTATGGTTAAATTGTTGCTGTGGCCTGTAAGTTTGTGGACCGATCTCTTTGGCAGATAGCTGCATATCAGTCAGTGGTCCAATTGCAATCTGTGTGGTTAGCTGGTAAAATAGTGGAAGTGGCGATAGCACTTTAAGACTCGCTATCCACTGCAGCCTGTAGACAAAACAGTTTCTTACTATTGTCTGCAAACCACTTTGTGGACTTTCTCAGTCTTGATACTCATTATTATACCACGTAATAATAACCATATCATATTCAATAACGGACACTTCATAGAATACGTAATTTGCTCTGCCCGAATGCAAAAACATCGACAGAAACAAACCAACAACAACAACAAAACGTCCACATTCAACATATCTGTGCATTGCAGAAATGTACAATTCTAAAGTGTTTACTGCTAGCTCGGGCTAGCTAATAATGACAGTGCACGAATGCATTCGAAAATCGTTCTTTAAAATGAATATTTGAGACTTGTTTCAAAGATTTATTTCTGCATTACGAGTGAATGGGCTTGGACAGACTAGGTGCGTTATACTCTGTAACTTCCCGAAGATTAAGAAGATCAGACTAACATCGTGCTGGTTTTGGTGTTTTGGTGGGATCGGTTGACAATAAGAGAATAAATGTTGTAAGATGTATCCTTTAACCAAGGAAAACTGATCAATGTGCCGACAAAACATTGGTGAGTGACAGCTGTAACCCATTATGACTGCGTTGCTTACAGTAATCCTTCCTCTGAAAACAACAGGCTCTCTGTGGCAACCTTGGTCACACTGAAAACAGATAAGAGAGGCCAATTCTTCCCAACAGTGACGGGAGCAAATATAATTTAAAGGAATGTAACACAACACATCAGTGTGAACTGGAAAGTGTTGCTTTTATCTTGAGCAGTAACAACACAGCAAGGATTAACAAAACACATCACCTCACTTCGGCCACAATCAAAAGCCATTTTAAAAAGAGAAAGACAGCAGCAAATGTTTGCAACTATTTCACGAGCAACTACCATAATTGCAAGCCAACCTACTTGGCTGAATCACTTTTAGCTTAACGTTTAAAGATTTGTTTTAAATCACTGAAGGTTGCACTTCTTTCTCATACTGTAGATGTAAGTGAAATTGTTGCATATAGATCATTTACAGCTAATTGTATTGAGTTAGATTGCGGATTGTCAGTTGCTGCTGATAAGTACATAAGCTGGCTTCTGCAGAAGGACAGAGTTTGAATCTTTGCAGGTGGATGTAGAAAAACAAACAACAGACGTGTAATAAATTGCACGATAAGTCAACATTCCATATCGTGATGCAGAATGTACACATGAAGAGTTTCACTCACAAACGAGCCTAAATGTGTTTTTTAATATAATAGACATTAAACATACAAACTAAAAAGCGGTTCTTACAACATTAAGCCTGACGGAAGAGTTTATTTGTTTTAGGAAAAATAAAAAAGGCAAACTTTAGCAGCAAAAACGGTTTGCTCCAATTTATACCTGAACTTTGAACTTGCCGATAGCATTGAGTTTGATTCTTGGTCCATCTGTCAGTTGATTGTGCACAGGCGACTGCCCTTCGTGCCAGTGCACTTGAAGCAAACCCAAAGTACATTTGCTTACGTGTGACCCTACAGCTTAATTACAGGTAATGATTGACCAATCCAGCCACATTACAGCTTATCACAGCCTAAATGCATCATCATCAGTCATATAAAAAGGGGGGGGGGGGGGGGGCATGCTTTTGGATCAGGCTCAAATGCACACAGGTGTGTCTTGTTGGTTTCACTGTGGACTGTGTGGACAGATGGTTAATGTCCAGACGGCAGATAGGTGGCTGGTGCTGACCATGTTGATTTGTTATATAATATTGAATAATTCTTACTGAAAACATGTTTTTCTGAGCTTTTTTTCTTCGAGGAATCAGCCAAATCAAACGTGTCTCTATGAATTTTCAATAAGTGAAATATATTTGTTTATTTGTGAGAAAGAGAACTTGGTTCAGTGGTTTTCCGTTCACCGGTGATGTACTGGATGTGACATTTGCTTGTGGTTTGGCAGGAGACAGACATGTTGTTTTCTGTTAGAACTCGCTGTTTCCTCTCTCTCTCTCACACACACACACACACACACACACACACACACACACACGCACACACGCTAGTGCAAAGCCTAGGTGCTGGTTTTGCTTCCGTTGATCGGATCGATGCCAAATTTCGTCAGTTGTCCTCTTTGCCTGTGTTGCATGGTTCTAAACGCTAGTTACTAACTACAGACCAGATAAAAGAGCTGCTTCAACAGTGAAAGTGTGTGGGAAGTAGTAACTTCAGGCTGTGTGTGTGTGTGGGCGAATGTGAAAGTGCATGGACCTGCTAAATGTGTGGGCCATCAGTGACCCTACCACAGAAATTCAAATAAAGAAAACAGTGTGCAGACGTCTGACTTAATTCTTCATCTCTGTATTTGTCTCATACCCTCAGAGAACTTCATATCTGTCTGTTCATCTCTCAACTTGCAGTGTCTCCTACTCATGGCACACAGCAAGGAAAGATAAGCTAACAACCTGTATATATTGCAGGGTTGCTATAGTTGTGCTATTCGTAAAATGTTGCAAGTTGAATTCCTGCAACAGACAGACTTGCTCACCAGTCATATACTTATTCATATAAAATATTTAAAAAGCAAAGAACACACCTCTGTCTCCCATGTCTCACCTTCTGCTGCGGTTAATTATACTTCAAAAGAATGGCCGACAGTGTCTATCTTCAACTTAGCAAACCAGTCACAATGACTAATGCTTATCACACCGCTCAGCAAAATGCTGACAAAAATCCACTGCAGCATGAAGCTGAAACTGCAAATGTGAGGTTTCAACATCTGTAAATCATCTCTCCGGGTAACCTGAGACAGCCAGGATCAATGTGGGCAATGGAAGTGAACGAGATGCGCTTCCCTCTCGCTGAACTGGACTCCCAACTGTGGTGGTGGTGGCACTGGGCAGCTCACAGGCCTGAGTGTGGGTTGTGTGTGTGTGTGTGTGTGTGTGTGTGTGCGCGCGCTTGTGTAACAACTTCTCCTAAATGAAAGTTGGAGAGTATTCTTGGTTGAGGGAGTGTGCCGTTTTTCCAAAGAGACCCAAAAAGAGAAGTGGAAGTTGCTTGATATCAATATGTTGTTTGAGATAAATCCAAGCTATCTTCATGTTTACAATGTATTTTATCTACTGTGGATAAGTGGTCAAAGATGATGGTCAAAGTCAGCACTTATTAGTTTTAAATGGAAGCGCCTTGACAACTATTGGATGAAATGCACCACCATCAAATCAAAAATGCATTTAGGTTAATTGCCAAACATCTGTTTCAGCTGTCCCTTGCCCTTTGTGCTAATTAACAAATGTTGGCACGCTAAACAAAAAATGGCAAACATAATCGGCATGTTAGCGTCGTCATTGAGAGCATGCTGATGTAAAGCGCTGTGGCTAAGTGCAGCCTCACCGAGCTGCTAGCATGGCTGAAGACTTAGCCATAGCCTGTTACAATAAAGACAAGAACAGAGACATGAACTTCCCCAGATAGAAATATGGAGAGGAAGCACATCAAAAAAACATTTATTTTTTTTTAAAGTTCCAGCTGTTCCTAAGAGTTCATGGCCTTCCCCCACCAAGATTTCAGTAGATTTGTTTGTCAGCTAGGGTCATCCATTTTTATTCACAGTCAAAACAACTGCAGGGCAAGTTGGTCACAGACGCTCTAATATTCAGCCTCTGCCATCACCCTTATACCACCTCAGCAGAAGCTGTGGTGATGAGTCACATGCTGAACATCTCTCTTCATACACTGTGCTATACAGTGTGTTCCAGGAAAATGGAGGGGCAAAGGTTACACACAAGGCCGTGGTAGTGGTTATGGACTGCTAAGCCGATGTATGCAGTCAGAGGAAGCTTTTCATGGGAGGCTTAACTCAGGGCTGAAAATGACCGTGGACAGGCTCTTTAATTAAACCTGTAAGTGCAACAGTTTTATTCTGTAGTACAGATAAGATAAGATAAGGTAAGATAAGATAATCCTTTATTTGTCCCTCAGTGGGGAAATTACAGGATTACAGCAGCATTGCTCAAAAGTAAAAAATAAAAGATAAAAATCAAGTAATATAATAAACTAAACAGTAAACAGTAAAACAGTAATAAAATAAGACAGTAAAGAAGAGTATTAAATATACCAATATATACAGAATATATATACAGAATATACAGACGGATCAGGTAAATACTTAAACGTATTGGATATTGCACGGATTAGATAAGATATTGCACCAGGTGAATGAATTAAAGTGTTCAGAGTGTTCAGAGTGTTCGTGTTAGTGATCTACCGAGAGCAGTTTGTTGTGCAGCCTGACAGCAGATGAAGTACAGTACAGTACCTCTTCGAGATAGGTAAGCAGTCATAGTGAACATTAAGTAGCCTTTATTCTTTTGTCAAAATGATATTTTTTAGAGGCAATACATTTGCACGCACCAAGTGTATCGACTTTTCTTACTGCCGTGTTCACAATGTTCGATCCTCGACTGGAGAAGAACGTAGTGTTAAATGTGGGGATCATTTGGCTTTACACCGAACACCTTCATGAGGTTAAAAGTAGTCCAATATATTGGTTTGATTTGCAGAACAAATTACATTCCCGTCAGCCTCTGCTGCACTTGCGTTGCATTTCGTGTTAGTTAGCAAATGTTAGCGCGCTAACACGCTAAACTAAGATGGTCGAACATTAGCATTTTGCTCAAAGCACCGCTTTACCTAAGTCCAGCCCCACATGTGAGAAATGACTAAATTCTGTCTTTTCACATGTTCACTCCCACATCATTTATAACTTTGAAGTGACAATACTGATGTGAACATTTAGGGTGTGGACTTGGACATAGGTGATTTGAAGTGACTGGGTCAAAAACACAAGTATGGCATTTGAAAAGTTAGCATTTTTAAGCTGCTCTGAGATGACTCAAACATGAACTATTTGGTGAAAAGAGAAAAGCCCAGTCTGTCTTGATATTTGACTTAAAAAACATTCCACATTTGTCACCCGATTTGTGAGTCTCCCAAAACTTATTTTAGAAACAAAGTCCCTGCAGCCTTCATGTAGGGGTTCAGCCTTTAACGTGTGCCCTGGCAGAAGGTTGTGACCCAAACTCACCCAATCACACACACACACACACACACACACACACACACACATTAGAGGAGTTTACTTTGCCCTCGCCCTGACCTGTGAGTGCCGATACTTCCTGCAGCCACACGTCTGTTCTCAGGTCAAACATTACTCATTGCCAAAAAAACTGCTTTCAGGTCAACTGTTCAGAGATCATCCACAGCCAGATTTAATTTCAAAGCGGTTTACTTTTTTCTCAAGTTGCAAACACTCTTGTTAATATGTCGTCGAGCCGAGGTGATACACTGACAGATACATTGCACAGTATCCACCCGCAAATCTATCTTGGCAGCATTTAGTAGCCTGTCAAATACAACTATTTGATACCGACGCCAGAGAACAAGCAGCAAGATTGGATGTCAGTGAATCACACGTCATACTTTGACAAATGCATGCTTGTTTGCACAAACACACTAGAATGCAAACACATTTGCGGAATAATACTGTGGCTGTGTGGCTGTCTGTCTGAGGCTCACCTTCCACCTCACAGCTGCCTGAAACCTGGAAGGCCTGGAAGACGAGGCCCTGAGTTATTTGCTCGAGCACGAGTCACCTCAGCAGATGATTGTTGCCTGAATTCAACAGAGTTGTTCTTCCTCTCTCCTTTCAGACACACGTTCGCTGAACCCTCAGGGTCAAATGGAAAAAAAAAAATCAAAGGCATGTGACCTTCGGAGGGATGAAAGACTGGCTGCGATGGTGTGTTCGTGCGTGTGTGTGTGTGTAGCTCTTAAAACTCAAGGGAACATTCAATTGGCCCCGAGTTCATGAAACAGCTTGTTTCCATTACATTAATACAGTGGATTCATCAATCATCAGATACACTTGTTGCTCATTTCTTGTAAGTCTGACAAAGTAGCTGCTGAAGGAGCGTTTGCTGTTAACACCACCCTTGCTGTTACCAACACTAACCACAGGTGTCGCTGCAGTAATGTCTACCTGAGCAGAGAATGAAGCCACACTCCCTCCGTGCGTGTTGTAATCAGAGCTTTTCTGTGTTTTGAATTTTGAGCCGTGCCGCTATTCACTGCGCTCCTACGACGGTTACAGCCCACCACAGTAGCAGAAGTGTAGCAAGTTCCCCCTCAAGTAAACACGATTAGCTCTGTCCGCACTGGTGTCGTCGTTAGCTGCAAGCAGCCGACTCTGCCGTTGCCTTGTTGAGAGCCGTTAAGAGCTCCCAATGCAGTATATAGCATCTTTAAATTGTTAAACACGGTCAGTCTGCACAGACAACTTTACATCTTTTTAAAAAGGCAGCAGTTCTTTGTTTCTCTACGTTATCACAGGGCATTTGTGTGCATTGGTAGAGCACATGGCGGGCCTGTAATGTGTTGGTGACCCCTGCTGCAAGACAAACTAAACAGTCCAGTGCTGTAGCAGCAGGCCAGTCAGCATCTGAGGCCACACAGCCAGGCCGCATGAGTCACAGAGTCCCGAGCAAAACCAAAATGTGTAAAAACTTCATGTTGGCAGATTAGTTTGTTGACATCCTGCACTGGATGTGATTTGGCCGTGCAGCAGCGAGGCACAGCCAAAAAGCCTGACTTCTCTTTCCTCCCTTTAACTCGGCCCTTCACTGCCTCTTTCCTTCATTTGCTTTCTTCATTCCTTCTTTCCCCCCCCCCTCCTGACTATCTCCACTTCATCGCTCCCCGCTGCCAAGAGCACATGACCATGAGGCAGAGTGAAGCGGAAAAATGTAGCAGCCCTGCCCTTGTAAAGAAATTCAAATGAAGTTAAAAAAAAAAAAAAAAGACAAATTAATTACAACACCAAACAGATGGGGAGTTGTATTTCCAGAATAAAACAAGACATTCATAAAAAAAAAAAAAAAAAGAATAAAACCTTTCCACCGCCATTGGAGTTTGCCAAGCTATGAGCTCATACTTTGTAGGCCCTCTGTTGAATATCTATTCAAAGCGTCAGCTCCAAGATGTCAGACATTTACGACCCATTTCTCCTCTCGTTATCTGCAGCAACATTTAGGGGCCTGCTAATTTAACGCTGGAAATATGTAAGTGTTTCCTGACTTGGAAGCAAACTTGTGTACGGGGGGGGACTGATTAAAATGCTTCATACTTCTTGAAAAGTAGAATCGACTGTGGCTGCAGCTCCGTGTGTATAAGTGGGTGTGTTTTTCACACCAAGCTAGAGTACCGGTATACTGACGAACAGGTCAGCCTGGGGTCACACACACACACACACACACACACACGGTGGTTTTGAGGTCATAACTGGCAGAGCTCTCTGAAAGTGGTGTTGTCATATTTGCATCATGGCATACTTTTAGAGTTACTGCCTCTCTTCCTGCCCCAACTTGATGTCAAAGTAAAAAAAATGAATTCATGGGTCTCTCCTCTAAATCAAGAGCTGCATTCTGGTGAAACCCTTATATCCTCCCAGAACGTGTTCTCGTGTCACGGCAGAATTTCCCACAGTGGGAGCTATAAGGTGCACCAACAGGTTCACACCGGGCTGAAAGCAACAAACAAAGTGAGGGGTGTACCCTTTTAAAGCTTCTGCTCATTCACACAGGTGAACTGAATTCTCCCCAATCAGGGAGATGTCAATCATGTCTGTACATGCCCACAGAGTCCTGAGAAGAGGTCTCATCAGGTCAACTAAGTGAAAACAGCTGTGTGTGGGTGAACCAAGGGGAGGCAGTTTAAATGGTATTATACGTCCTGGATTCAGGATTGATACGGACATTTCACAGACAGTGAGAGGTTAACCTGTTCTAATGAATACCCAGAATTGGTTCTTTCATCTTTTCAACACCCTATTAACCCTAAAAATATCAGCTGTGGTCTGATTTTGCCATTCGGTGTAACTGGGACTGTTGATCTGAACGTTTGCCTTCGCGTGGACACCAATCAACACAGTGTAATTGTAACCACCTGAAGGTTCTGAGCCCCATCAGGCCCAAACAGCCAGCTGGACCTCATTGTGCCATTATGTTTTGCTGCGGTACAGGATTCAGAAAGATAATTTATCACAAACATACGTTAGTGTTACCGAACAAAACAACATGTTAGTGATATTACTCCTTGTTTTTGCATCTTTGTAGCCACTCAGCTGGTTTGACTTTGTGAAACTACCTTTGCTTCATGTATCGTTTTCATTTTAATGTGGCTGGTAACCTGAGAATATTCAGAGGAAATTTGCATTTCAATGACCAGAACTTACTGTCACTTGCAACAAACATCAGCTAAATGCCACGAGTCAGCATGTAAGACTTTTCCTTCTGAAAAAGACTTCACGTAACTGGACAAGAGAGGCTCATAATTTGTTCATTTAATGTACTCTACCTGCCATTTTACCACGTTTTTTTTTTATTTTATTGAAATTGGCATCACAAGCATGTGATGTTATTTAAACAACAGTTCACAACAGGCCGTGATATGTTGTGATTATTTCACAGGTGGCTCGGACCGACACGACGTGGAGGGACGACAATCCCCTTTAGCTGTGACATGATCACAATATATCATGACATGAAATGAGCTCTTGCTTTCATTAAACAGTCATCAAGTATGGCAACATCAACCTTATAGACACATAGTAATTCAAGTGTTTTTTTTATGAAAAGTACTTTATTAAGGATTTAGAACATCAACATAGGGAAAAGCCGACGATGTCATGGCTGTATAGAGAGAACTGAATACAGTGATGAAGGCGGAGTACAATGCATGTAAAAAATGCTGTGGTCATCCATATATGTTATCGAATAGAGTTGAAGAATGATGGAACAGAGGTAAAAATGTATAAGCAGCAAAAACAATGCCGGGTGGAAATTGGTGTGTAGCCTACATTGATAGCTTCTTCTTTTTCTTCATCTTCAGGTTGGTTTTGTGGATTTCGAGGTAATTCAGTAAACGTGATCCTCGTTACCCGGAGAGGTTGGAAGGAGATATATACATATGAGAGTATGTTAGCGCATCATTAACTAGCGTTAGCACTTCTGTGCTATGCTAGCTGCTGAAGGCATGCTGAATGATGCAGCTTTTGCTTTTTGATGATTGTAACAGTGAATAAAAACCTACCTGACTTTACAGGAACAGTTTTGTTCCTTAATTTCATTGTCTTGTGTCCAGATCACCAGGTGATGTTGTGGTTCCCTTTTACACTGTGATCTGCAGGCTGTAGCTTCTATCTTTATCTTGCTAACCTGTTTCTGCTGCTGAATCAGTTTGACATCCTGGATAAATCCTTCAAAAGCAGATTGTATATGTTGTTGTTTTTTAGCTTTTTCCAAAATGTAGATAATAGTAATGCAGGGAGTGCAGTTAGTGGCAGTGTGGGCTCCATGGTGTCTCTAAGAGCTTGACAGAATAGAAGCCGGGGGGGGGGGGGGGGGGGGGGGGGGGGGGGCTTTGCGAGGGGTCAATTGTGCTTCGACTTTTCCCAGATCAGTTATGACGCTTCATAAAATGCCACTTGGTGGCGCTATTGCATTCAGTTCAGCCCAAAAGAACTATGGATTTTCTTAATAACAACACATATTTGCAGTACCTTCCAAGACAGCATTCTGGCAATGGTGATAGAACATTATGCTGTCATTTAACATGTCCTGTGTTCAAAAGTAATAAATGTATGATGTTAAAAAAAAGAGGAAAACAATGTGTGAAAAGTGTTGCAATCCTCTCTTAAAGTGTATAAAAAGGGCATGAGCTCACTGTTAATTACTGCAGACTCAGTCAAAGCCAGTAAGAGTAATAGGAATAGCTCTCTCTCTCGCTCCGTGTTTGACTCCTACACATCGGTATCAACAGGAAAGAGGCAGCCAATGAAACTAATTGGGTGGTGTGTGGTTTGTGAAAAGAACAGCCTGTCCTGTCCGGAGCTCCCTCCCACTGCCCTCTGACTGGCTGCCTCCTAAGTGGTCTGCTTGTTTTCTCTCCACTGTGATTGGACTCAGGGAAAGTCGATAACTAAAATCTTTTTTTTTTTTTTTTCCCTCTTTTCCTCAGGACATACCTTTGTTGTTTTCAACTTTGGAGGCAGAGCTGGGCTGAGACGATTCAGCACAGTCACAGCCTGCACTCTGCTGCTGTGTTTACACTCAAGTTGTACACGGTGTCCTGGGTTTTAATCCAGCCACACACATTACATCATTTTATTATTAGACATATTACTAAACACCAAGTGTTAGTGGGAAATAGAGTTCCTATTCGCAAAGTATGGGACTGGTGTAGAAATGCTTTTGGTAGTTAGGTTCCCAGCAGTAAATTCTCTATTGTTCTTATAATAAAATGGACGTAGTATCTGGTCATTTAAACCTCATTATAGAACATGAGACAGTACGTTTGTTCATGAGGTTATTAGTGGGTAGATTGTGGATAAGTTATGGTAGTTTCTGATCCTATCAGTGCCGTGTCATTCCTCAGACTGAAGAACTCATTAAACATCTGTAATGACGTGCTGTATCTCCAGCAGGTCTTTGTGTAAGCGATAATAATCTTAATAATCACTCTGTGATCATTATTGTCTGCCAGTTTACATGGGCGGATCACTTTAGACCTGAAGTGTGTTTGTTAAGGGTGGAGTCGTTGTGTGTTTTACAATCAAAAATAGCGAGCGCATGAATTTACTACACCAGCGTTGCTTTTTAACCAATCAACTTGCCCGTTGAAGAAGAAAAGAAAAAGTACAAAACACAGGATATAAAATCGATTATTAGGCTCAGTTTTGCAACAGTTTATTTCTCTTAAAAACAATAATGAAAATATATATTTACAAAAACGTTGCTTTGGGAAGCTATACATATACCCACAACAAAAAGCTCAACATAAATAAGTTAGTATACTTTTTTCAGTGTTTTTGAAAAAAAAAGGGTAAAAAGGCACACAGGTACACTTCAAAGTTTTACACCCAAATGAGGCAAGTGTCACTTTGTTTTTCTGCCCTCAAAAAGGAGAAATTAAAAATAGTGCAATTACATGTTCCACATGAATTCCACACCACAAATACAAATCTTTGATTCACATATTTGCATAATAAGTAGCCCAGGGATTTAAACATGTTGAATCTATGTTAACCTGGGCTGCACCACATATTAAATGGGGTGGATTATGTGACCCAAAAGGCACTAAAATATGAATTTACCTAATTCAAAAATAAAAGCTAATTCTTAGGATTATTAGCAAATACTGTTAAAATTTGGTTGGATATTGCTCAGCAGTTTTGCCACCCACCCCCCCTCCCCTAATCCCCGAACAAAAGGCACAAACTTTGGTAAAAAAAAAAAAAAACTAAAATATAATAAAATTGTGAAAGAAAATTTGGGGGGGGGAAAGGAGACCATATTTGCATGTAAACTTTATCTTTCATGAGTGTTCCCAGTTAGATGGCGCCTCAACTTACAGTGTGGCCATCTGGGCCTTCAAAAACAAGATATACAACACTGGGACAAATAAAGCCATAGAAAAAGTGAAGACATTTTGTTTCCACATAACCCTGACTTTTGAAATCTGCATTTTTAACTTACATCAATTACCTGAATGAATGATACAACATTACCACTTAAACAAAATAATATTTCTCTGTTGAAAATTGCACTGCAACTTCCCGAGTCAAATTCACACACTTATTCAAATACATTTAACAAAAGTATGAAAAGCATAATATGCTTTTTTTTTTATGTGCTACATCTGAAACATAGGTAGTAGATTAAAAAAAAAAAAATGAGCAAAAATCCATTTGCACACTGCTACATTGTCTGCTGTTTCTGAGGCAATTTAATTAAAATGAGTGCCAAAACTTGATAGTGTACATATTCAGTGCTTGTGCAGCCTCTCCTCCTCCCTCCTATAGGAAAAGACTGCTTTTACATGTTCTCTCCCATCTGTCAGATGATGAGAACGGCTACAGTATTCCACCAGCAACAGGTCTCCCCGCTCTGTGGGACATGAAGAGGAAACAGGCTGTTGAATGGTGCAATTGAAAAAGCAGTTGCTCATGCTTGATATCCCTCATGCAGACACGCACGCACACACACAGACACGCACGCAGAGGGCGGCCAGTCATAGCACGAAGGGGTCGTGCAAGATGAAAAATGAAAGTTTGGAGGGCTGATGACGTGTACGTGTTGTGTGTAGTTCATAATTGCGTTATTGCAACAGTTACTGATGATAAACAAGTACATCAAACTCTATTGGCGTCCAAATGAACAGCCGAGCGTTAGTATTTTACGCATTGGAAACACGTGCATCGACATCCATTCAAATGACTTCATAACAGTGGAATAGTGAGATAGTGATTTCTAACCGAGCACTGTTTTTCACTGGACCTCCGCGCTCTGCTCAGGCCTGCTGGGTCTCTTCTCCGCGGCTTTTACCGCCTGACTTCCCGCACCGTGGTCTTCATCATCATCTTTGTCGGTGTGCGACCTTTTACTCTGAGACTCGCTGCAGCAGGATCCTAACAGACAGACAACAGAAAACACACGCACACGTAGAAAAGTTGTCAGGCTGTTTAAGTGTAGAGCTGCACGTCCCCTTTAAAAAAAGCACCTGATATCCTCGGAGAGAACATTTTACTGAGGGTTTTTTTTTTTTTTTTATGTGAAAACTGCAATGTAATTACTGCGCGACTTTGGTCCCATTGCCAAACCTGCATCACACTGCCAGGCTCAATATTAACAAATATTAAATGACTTAAACATCTGTAATGATATTCTGCGTCTCGCTGCTGCACACTTCTATTTGGCTGATCGACCGATCGTAGCCACGGTTGAACCCCGGACACAACTGGTGCTTGGCGCCTCCGCATAGCGGCACAGCAATGCGCAAGCAGCGCTTCAGAGTAAGTCAAAAAGGCAAATCACCTGAAGCTCCCGAACCTCTTTTCCTCGAACCGTTTCGGTCTCGTTGAGCCGACCTCTCCTCCTGTCTCCCGTGAGGCTCCCTGACATAAAACTCCGGTGCGTCGCGGTCCTCTTGCCAGTCGTAATTGCGCGGAGAGAGCGGCCTGTCGTTGACGGGATCGAAGTTGTACGTTTCCGTAAAACCCTCCACATCTCGCTGGATCGAAGCCGCCACGTAACTCCGTATCTCCTCCGGGTCGGGTCTGCCGAAGAGGTTTCTGCGGACCGACGGTCTGGCGCTGTCCGGCTGCCGCGCATCCACCCTCTCCACCGTCGGGCTCGCGTTAGAAAGGCGAACTTCTGACATCTTGTTGCACATATGACAAGGGGAGGGGTGAAATATACACAAACAAACAGGCAAACCCCCCTTTCACACTTCTATTTCCACGTAGTATTCCTTTAAAATGATGCAAAGTCACGGGGATGATGCGTGCATACTCCGCGTGTATCATCCAAAACGCGTCCGCGCAACAACAAAAAAAATGTGATAAAGTGTCTCCAAGGGCGCAGGGGCGTTTAAGAGAGCCACTCCTGTCAAGTCCGTAGTAACGCTGATGAAAACAACAAGTCAAGTCATGACAGCCAACATGGCGTTAGGGGCAGCAATGAGTGAAGAAGAAAAAAGTTGACATCAAGGACTATTTAAACAGAGAAGGCGATTCATTGGTCTGCGCACAAGGACCGCCCACTGGGCTCTCTTAAAGTCGAACAGGGCAACAACACAGAACTGGATTGGATCTGCTCTACACATGAATATGACCCAATTAATCTGTTGGATTAGCTAAATACAAAAGGAACACAGGTTGTGGTTATAAATGGGTGCTTATCATGCTCTATTTATGACAGCAGGCATCAGGTTAGACATGAGCAGAACACCTACAGGTCATAGATATCATTGGATCTCAGTAACTGTCATTTGTATCTCTGTGTTCATGCACAGTAAAATGTTTTGAATAATAAAAACAAAACGTGATAAGAACACAATAATGGAAACAGCTTCATCTCACTGCAGGAGTTTAGTGTGAGGTCTTGCTCCGGGCTGGTGGTAATACAATCAGAGGAATCAATTGTGCGAGTGCTGACGTGATCTGATCTGGTGTCACTTAACTGGTTTAGGCACGTACGTACATTCAGTTACAATTTCAAGGCTATTGGAGGCCAATGAGAGAGTAGAATGAGGGTTTTATGCAGGAAGACAACAAAAAAAAGGCACAAATGTGCCTCCTGGCATCCGATGACATCAGCTCTCGAGCAGAAAGCCTTCGGTCACCGTTGGCACGGTGCCTATTGCTGTCAGACTTTGCCAGTGGTGCCATGGAGGTGGTTTGTGTGCATCACTGGTTGTAATCGCTTATGTGTGCTTGGAATTTAAAGGGGCACAGAGAGTGGTGCAGCTTTAAAAGAAGAAGAAAAAAAAGACCTTTAAATTCACCACCATTTCCCTCTGGTGGGGGTTTCCAGCTGGCCTAATTGATCGAATAGATGTTCTGTACGTCCCAGAGCTGCACAGGAATCCGAGATAACGGCGTGAATGCATCTGTAATAGTGTGCACTCCTTGTGCCCCAGGAGTGCACAATGTCCCAACTCTGAACTGTACAGCGAATGTCACTCTGCATTCCTCTTCAGCATTTGCCAGAAAGAAAGAAAAACAAATCACTGGGCCTGCCTTAAAGGCCATGCTGTTTCAATTAGGCCTGGAAACGTCAAACATCTCGTGATGAAAACAGCGAGGCCATCTGTTGTATCAATGTTATCACCGGGATCACACTTAATCCATAATGTGTTTATGCTGCTGCAAACCGTGCACGGTGTTGTACAGAGGCATCCCTGAGATCAGAACAGACTGTGATCAAGATGATTAAATGGCAAGCGAGAGAACATTCTGTTTGGGTCAGGTTATACTGCAGTGTGTGTATTTAGAAAATGATGAAATGGGAGTAACTAATGATGCAACTGCAGCACATTCTGTCACTAAAACAAACAGTTACACATTCATTTTGATAACAGTCACAAAGCAAAAGAGAACGAAAGGTCACGGCGTAATCATTTTTTATAGTTTCAGATGACACAGAAAAACTATGTTTTGACTTCACAGAAGTTAGCGGTGCACCATCTGCAGAGATGAGAGGGATGACAGCGATGCACTCATAAAAAAAGGATGTCTTTAGTTAGATAATTAGTCCTGTGTTGCTGAAAAACAACATTATTTTTCTCGTAAAAAAAAAGTGTTAAAATATTGCACAACAGGCATTATTCATCAGGTACAAAGATTAATTGTAGGTGACTTAGGGGGGTTTGTTTAACAGGAAATTCAGAGCTACTGTCGGGCAACTTTGCATGTACATGAAACCAGAGTTGTATTCAGAGCCTTTTTCATTTGCTTCTATAAAACTCTCTAGAAATAAATAACAGCCTGAAGACCGGACAAAAGCATGATCTAGTGTTGTTCTGATGTGTGGTGCTAATTTTCCACCAAAATAAAATCAATGGCAATAAATTACAGGATGTTTTCATATGCTGTTTTTGCAGTTTAGTTCAGTATGGGTTTGATGGAGAGTTCTGGTAAAGCAGCGTGGCACATTTGGGACTCTTTAAATTACCAAACGTTTCTCATGTTATGGACCTCTTCTCGTCCGATGTCACGAGACGGCAGACTTGGAGCTCGGCTTTTTCTTGGACAGCTCAGCCTGGATCTGAAGTGGGAACTGTTTCAAGTGCTTGTTCACACACTGCATGCAGAACCTCTTGGTGTAGAAAAGACTGCAGTCCTGAGAGCAGAGAAGAGCACAGTGCAGCGTCGGTTTTCACATCAGCAATGGATGTTTAGCCACATTTAGTCCGAGATGGAAAGACTATCTACTTGAGACGCTGGATCAACTGATGTCAAGGGCATCAGTCATGAAGTTCACCCAGCGCATGTAAATGCCACATGATTGCAAAGTCATCTGAGGAAAACATCTAAACCACAAATGCATATTTTAATCGCCAGTGACCTGCAAGTGGAAAACTGTCACAGGAGCTCAGTTTGGGTTTGATGATGAGGACCCCGAGTATTTACTTTGTCTCTGTGGATGAGGATACTATTTGATAACCTGAATTACACGATCACATATTTAATCTGTGGCAAAAACAGACTGAAGCAATTCGATTTTAAGACAACCTACCGGACCAACACAGACACATGTGCTGCACAAGCTGCAGGTAGAGCCTAGAACAAGAAACTTTTCCTTGTCCGGACTGAAGGGGTCCTGGGTTACAAAACACTCCTCGAGCAGCCTGTTGGGCGACACAAGCAGACCTACATGCATAACTTAGGTTCACAAAGACAAAACAGTCGTGTGTTTCAAGACAGACTATAAATATAACGGATAATAGCTGGAGGGTTAATTTCGCTGTGTGTCTGACGTCGTTATAACTTTACAGGCACGTAACGTAGCAGCTAGCTAACAGCGTTAGCTTTAGCATGGCTAGCTCCAGAGCACGAACAGGCTCGCTTGGCTTAATGTCCACTTACACAATGGCTCTGGTGTTTGGTGGTTTCTGGCCGTAGTAAGTAAAGGGGCTACTTAAACCACACAGCTGACATGTAAATGTTTTTTGAGGGGTAAGGCTTGTAGTTTGCTCCATCTTTCGAAGCCGAGGAGCAGAAAAAAAGTCACTTCCTGGTTTTCGCATCGAGTCCAGCCATGTTGTTTCATAACGTTTTAGCGCCCCCTAATGGCCCGGGGAAGACCGTGTACAGATAAAGTACATATAAATACAATTGTATAGTTTATCACAGTATTAGGATGCTTCAAACGAATGTGGGTTGATATATATTATTATAGAAAATATGAAAGTGTAGTGAACCAGCCGAAATTGATAACATGGATTATTTCTGTAGTAAAAATATAATACATTTTACAGCAACCCTCAATATGCCGTTAAAGGAAAAGCACAGGTGCAATTAATCAAATTACTGGCTTACAAGGAGACTTCAATGGAACAAAGCTGTCATTAACATGATTAGTTCCACCTGTGCTTTTCCTGCTATGACATCTCGTATGTGCAGTGAAAAATCTTAGCAAAGGTATTTGAACAGATATCAGATAAATAAGTCAGGGTATTACAAATAAAAGTTCAATATAGTTTATTTTAAACTACCACATGACGTGATTCATTTTATTGAAACAAATGTATTTCTTATGGTACACTACATGATACAAAATATAAACAGTTTTATTCTGACACGAAACAGTGTTACAATACTACATCGGGAGGTGAAGTGTAACGCAGCAAATGAGGCAACAAGCTCCTCTTTTTGAGGTTTTACTGTCGGCGGACACTTTCACTGTGGCAACTACATTCCTGTTACATTTACAAAACATAAACCAGCTTAACATATTATTGCGTTTGAGGTGTGCTGTCATTTTTTAGTTTTTAGCAGTAGGTTAAGGATTAAAATAAATATATTACACATGAAAGTACAATATTTTCAAATGATGGCTGCCATCAGTAGAAGTAAGGTCGGTTGATTCATGATGTGATAACATTCCCTGATCCAACACTGAATGGACGTCTGTTTTGTTGTGTGGTGAATGCATAATGTGTGATCAAAGTATAGGAAATATGAGCTCCAGCATTGAAACATGATGGCACACGATGAATACTGATGCAGGTGTTTCTTCAACCACTACACCCAAAATGATTGAGTGAGACATGGCTGATTTCAATAAGGTATTAATACACAATGAAAGGACATGACAAAGCTTAACCTAATCCAAACGATTTGAATTAACATATCACATGCACTAAATATCCAAAATAATTGGAATATTTTTATATCGAGTTGCCTATTGCACAACTAACATTTCAGTTACCTTTAAGGATTCAAATGTTATAACTTCTCCAACTTGTCTGCTTCTTTTACCACACTTGAACTTATGTTCAAGATCCATATTTAGCATCAGTGCATGCATGACTGCAGCAGTCATGTCCGGATATCTTTAATATGTGTACACCCATTTTAAATGTTAGGCAAACTTGCAAAGTCCACTCCCTATTTAGCTTTTGATCAGTCGGTAGAATAAAAGCTGGCATCCAGCACCCAATCCATAGCGATTGGGTGCTCTCAAATCAAAGCATTAAAATAAAAAAAAATATTTCTACACAGGTTTATTCCCCACTGTGTCCCCTTTCATTGAAGCAGCCACTCCACCTACAAAAGCTGCCTTTCCACGGCAGATCCCAGCAGTGTGCAGCCTCAGGAGCTGCACGACATACTACTTACAGTACATTGATGTGCATGATAGTATCAGTCAATATTTATGGACACCCAGTTTTGAGTGGCATACATAAATATTAGAATACATGTCCCCAGTTCATGACCATGTGCTGTCTACTCAGTACATGTCCCGATATATCTCTTGCAGGAGCGGGTGCAGCGACGTGTCCTCTGTCGTCTTGATTTCCTGCACCAACTGAGCATGCTCGGTGACCAGCTCCCGGAGGTCGGCCAGTTTCTGCAGCAGTCTGGGGAAGAGGAAGTTGTCGTCCGGGTGGTTGGCCAGCAGGTGGAGCCGGAGAGCCAGAACAATGCTTTCCTGCAGCTGCTCGATGAGAGGCACATCCACCAGGCCTGGGCGATCTGGAGGGAAGGGATCAGAGAAACATACCAGCAGGATTCAGATTTGTTTTTGTGCAAATTTGCACCTTTTGTGCACTTAAAAAAAAAGAAGGAAATTGTCAGTCACCTCCGCAGCAGATAATGGCAGCCACAAAAAGGGCCAGGTCGCTGTCGTCCAGCTCCAGGGAGTTGAAGCGTGTGGCAAACTGGAATTTGGGCTCCATCATGTCGCCAAATGGCCGCCGCCGGCTCTTGAGGAACTCCCGGGTGATGAAGCCTCCACCACGGGCCACCAGGAGGCCGTCTTTGTTCATGCAGGAGGCCAGGAGGGTGAAGAGGGCTTCATGAACGCCATACTTCAAGAGAGTCACCTGAAAGTGCAGGTAAGGAGGCCGAAGCATGACGCCGATGTGCCTCCAAACGACAGTGGTTTTTTTATGTGTCCGTAACTACATGAGCACAAACCTCTTTGGTTCACGGTAAGTAAACGACTTTGTACTCTACTTATCACATGGAATCACGGCAGCCAGATACAGCAAACACACCTGGTCATTCAGATCCAGGTCTTGGAAACCGGGCACCGCCTTGGCGAACTCCGTCAGCTCTGTGACCGTCTCCACCGAGGTGCTCTGGCAGCAGTGGAAGAGCCTGGCTTCAGCCTCCCTCTGCTGCAGTTCCCCACACCCTGCGGCCAGAACCACGTCCCCAGCTCGAAGGCCGCTCTCGGGCTCCGGACAGTCACCGTTCCCCACCTGGGCCGCCAACGTCCTCTCCGCCTGCTGGAACGTCTCCATGTCGTGAATGATGAAAGGCTGCGGGGAAAGACGGAGGAGAAAACGGTCGGTCGGCGAGGATATTCTTTATCGAGCAGAGATACATAATAAAGAATATCGTGGTTTTTTTACTGTACCGGCTTGCTGGTCTTTCCGGTGAGTATGAGCCGAGCTTTCGCCTTGTTCATGTTGAAGTTCTTCATGTAGGCCTCGTGGATCTGCCCCACCAGAGTCTTGTGGTCGGTCAGCATGGGGCTTGCCTCCTCTTCCTCCACCATCTTGCATTCTGCCTTTAGCTTTAGCTTCTCCGCCTGAGGCATGCGACCAAACCGGATGGCTGGTGAACAGAAACATTCATCATTTGCACAAAAGCGAGAAAAGTTTTCAAATAGTAGCTGTGTTAGTTTACAGAGACGCCACACAGAGACATCCGACATATCCTCCTACAGCAAACATGCATGTCTGCTCACACACACACACACACACACGTATTCGCCCCAAACAGATCTGGTGCCTTGCGTTCTCTTCCCTCTCTTCTGAGGACAACATGTCGTCCTCCTCTCAGGTTACTGAACGTTCTGTCTGCGGTGGGAGGCCATTTGCAACAAACCCCACGACCCTTCAGCAGTCAGTGCAGTTGACGGGCCAGATGTGGAGCTACACGGGCCTGTGCTTTGTCAGAGTCAAGCAGGCTCCGGCAGGAGCGGGACGCTGTGCTGTAAAAGCCCTGTCAATGTACAGCACGCTGATCTGGAGCCAACCCGCATGAGGACACATCCTGTTGTCGAGAACACAGACCACGGTGTCGACTGAAGACGTGGCGAGCGGAGATTTGTGGAACTGCATTCACGACAAATACTCGCACGTGCTTTCATTGCTATATCATCAATTGAGCTAATATACACTGGAGAAGATAATGGAACACAATTTTTCCTATCTCTCTTGCAGATTAATTAAAAGTTCAATTCAGAAGAAATAAAACACACGTTTGCTCAAATTTCTATACGCAGTATTTTACTGCTGGAGCCTAAGTTGGTCTGGTGTGACCCACAGCAAGAGAATGCTGTGTATCTGATGTTAGCGAGTCCATTCACTGACTTCATGGCCGATATATACATATGCTTCAAACTGAGTTGTAGGTTTACCATTGTGGGACATGCCTACAGAGAGGCACTTGTGGAATCGGCAGTACTGGCACTTGTTGCGGTTCTTCTTTTGGATTTTGCAGTTGCGTTCACACTTATCATACTCCAGCTTCAGCCTGATGGTCCTCCTGAAGAAACCCTGGTAGACACAGAACGACGCATGCGGTCATTTGAAGATCATACCATCAGGTTACATACTCTTGGTGGTACGTCAGCCCATAAGGAGGTTAACCCTCAGGTCTGTACACTCCCTTGTGCCTCCCAGGTCAGAAATGACCCACTCTTTTGCTATATTTAAAGAGCGACACTGGGATACAGAGCAGTGGGCCAACACATGCTAAAAGATGTCAAACTGAAACATACGATCCTTTCACGCACCTATGTGCATCACTGAAATTTCAGTCAGAGCATTCCTCATCCCTCACTGTCGAAAAAAAGGCCACGTAGATTCTCTGGCAATACATCTGGAGCCACACGGTCACGCTATACGTCGGCCATCATCTTACAGAAGGGCTCGTCTGCCTTTATGTTGAAGACACGCAGTTATTGAGGGTTATTATGCGTCTCGCATCACTCTTTGTGGTGTTTCAAACCATTTGTGGGGAGAACTGGATGTATTCATCATGGAAACACAGAGGGGAGAAATGTGAAGGGTCCAGGCATGTGATAGTCATCAAAAATACATTACAAAACAACAGAACTCCCCATGAGGAGAAAACTGATGTGCGCATGTCTTTGCTTGTCTGTGTATGGGTGTACGGACAGTGACACAACCAGTACTTTAACTATAGATGTAAGACAAGTTTTAATTCAGGCATTCGTACAAACGATACACCGACCATCGCTTCAGATTGAACCCCTCGCACCACAGCATGACTCCACATTCCATTCACATTCCCACCACCGAGCGCTCCTCTCTTAAAGCGAGGTGTTGAAAGCGATACGCGGAGCGCGTCGAGCGTGCGCTGCGACTGCGACTGCTACATATCGCGAGCCAGATTTTTCCATGACGCCACGATATCAAAGCACTCCCCTCACATGTGCAGCGTCCCACAGTGTCAGTGTCCCTACTTCAGAGTGGCAGCGGCCTGACTCAGGGGCCGACAAGATCAAGAGTCGCTTGTGTTGATTCTGATGAATGACATGTGGGTCATAACGCTTTAACCCTGCAGGGCGATGGCGTGTTTTGCAGGAATCCAAAAAAAACTAAAAAAACATGTGCATTGTGCAACTGACAGAATGGTGTCTCCAATGGATTAGAGTGAAACTGAAGGCAGAGTGCCTGTCCAGTGGAGTGAACAATCAGATTCTCTCCAGCAGGGCAAAAGGGGTGATTATGTAAGAAACAGAACGAGCAGAACACCAGTAGCAGCTCTGTCCAACCTCAAATGAAGGAGTGGTACCACAACACCGTCAGCTGTGGCTGACGGGAGAAACCTTTCAAAAGCAGGCACAGGTTAAAAAGTCATGCATGAACAGCAAACAAAGGCTCAGATTAGCAGCAGCAAGCGGCTCAGAGGAGTGCGAGACTAGGACGAGCTCACGTGACTTGGCAGTGTTGACCCTTAATGCTTTTAACACACCCAGTGGTCTCAGTTACAAGTCCTCTAGTTCTGTCTGTCCTGGGGGAGATGAACTGTTTCAGGCCTGACGGATACCTTTATTATGATTAAACATTTATATGCAAACCAAATTCCTCTTATCAATAAATCCCAAAGATGACTCTGTATAGAGGTCATATTTAGTAACAAGCTCAGCGGGGGCTCTGTGCCAGCAACAGCTCCATGTGTGTACTGGTGCTTGTGTGTGTGTGTGTGTGTGTGTTAACATCACTCAGTCAGGCTCGGTGCCAAGCAGCGGAGAGGTGGACAAGTTGAGCAAGGCCACCACGTCCCCCCGCCCCCCCCCCCCACCTCACATGACCTGGCTGCATGTCTCAGAAACTTTCCACTGGCCTCCAGGTCAGGCGCCTCCGCATGCCGAGCTTGTTTCGGGTGTGCGTGCGTTGGCTCAGGCACGTAATGTACACGTGTACACAAATACACACATTTGCCTTTGCGGCACATGTTGTCACCCGTCTGATTGTGTCTGTCTGTATGTTTACCTGCATATCTTTGTGTGGCCTCTATGTCCTTTCTCACTTTGATGTTGACAGTATGTCTGTACATGCATACGTGCTCTGACTGGCTGCGCCGGGGCCTGTTTTTCGTCCCCCGTCTCTCACCTTGCAGCCCTCACAGGCGTGCACCCCGTAGTGGAAGCCTGAGGCCTTGTCTGAGCACACTCGGCACTCCAGGTTGAGGGGGCTGGCGCTCTCCTCTGGACTCGGCGCTGCCGCACACACCCCCGACGACGGACTGGAGGCTGGGGTCAAGGTGTCTACAGCAAGACAACAGAGCAGAAAAGGAGGCAACAGCGAGTGATGTCGCTGGGCTAACCTTTGATACCACACATTGAGTATGTTTCAGGAGGACTCGCAACAAAGCAGCAGCCAGCAGACAGTTAGCTTAGCTTAACAGAAGCTAATGTTTTTGAGCTAACTGTTTTGTACGGATTTAACAGACTAATTTGTGATCTTTAGGTTTAGGTGTTCAGGCTAGCTTTTTCCAGTCTTTAAGCTAAGCTAACCAGCTGCTGGCTGTAGGGTTAGTTTCATGCTTATATGGCTATAAAAAAATGTCTTTATGTTACAAATATCTGTAATACCAAGAAAACTGAACAACCAGTCACAACAAAGGGAAACGAACCCCTGATCTATTGTTGCACACAGCATTATTATGGGGATTTGAACCAATCAGAACAATAGTGATATTGGACTCTTAACAACCAAATGAACCATATCTGTCAAATAGATCAGGATGAATTCATCTTTTTCCCGTGACGGAAAATGAGTATTCCTGTTAAACAGGCCTCATAAGAATATTAGGTAATTGGTAATGAGGCTTTTTTAGTTTGTGTCTTTGTTTTTTTCAAGTGCTGCTCAGGAATTTGGAGACAACATCATCAATTGGGAGACACAGAGAGAAATGAACTGTATCTAATCTTCCGTAATCAGACAGGCAGTCTCTTACAAACGGCCTCGTTAGGCTCAATGGAGCCAAAGGCTCAACAGGTCAGTGTTGTAACTATTTCACGTGACTGATCATCGACCCAGCGACCATTTCTTCCACCCATGAGGCCACTTGACTACTCACCCAGTGCAATGGAGCTCTCGGACCCTGAGCCGGTGCTCTGGTACGGCGGGAAATCAAATCCCAGAGTGTCGTCTCCTATAGACTGGGAGATGTCCCGAAGATCCTCCATCAGGTCTCCACACAGCGGACTGTCGAGCAGGGAATCCCCGAGCGGGGATGGGGGGCTAAAGAGATCCCTGGCCATGGTGGAGATCAAGCCAAACCTGGGAGGAACAACCCCTCACTCACTAGACTGATAAGAGGGGAGAGAGAATACGAATGAGGACAAAGGGTGATAAAGAAGCTGAAATCCTGAGGCAGCCATTCGATTGGTTGAGAGCCCAGCTCTGGAAAAACCTCTGACCCCTTAGATTGGGTGCAAACTTCTAAAAGGGATTTTTTTTTTTTTTGCTTTTGGAAAATGATTCAATATGTCCGCTCCGACACAGTCGGGAGCTTTTCCGTGAACAAGCCATGTAACTTAAAAATACTGAACTCAAAACTCCGAATACTTCTGCATTTCTCTGTGTGATGGCCTGAAGTTCTCGAACACACCGTTTAAAGATGTCACCACCAGCCGTAAGTGCATCGTTTTATTCCCTGCGCTTGGAACCTGGTTTATTCTCTTTCAGATAAAACATCACAAACATGAACAAATCGAAGTTAAAGTGCTTTTTTTTAATAAGTGAACCTTGCCCACAGAGTCAGCAGCGGCCCATTATTCACAGATTAAATTCCAGCCAAAGTACACCGTATTACAAAGCTCTGTATCTCATTTATTGACCGACTCTGATGCTCCAAAGAGACAAAGAGTACATACCGTGCTTTAAGTGACTTTCTCTCTGTTACGTTACGTTCAACAAAGAACTCTGTGTCCGGCTACTCCTCTGGCTGCCCGTCCGCTCGGAGTGGATCTTAAAAAGTATGTGTGGGAGGGAGTTTGCTGGAGCTCTCAGCTGCTCACAGCGGGGTAAAGGACATCTGTTCGAGCCATCCCACAACATCACAGCACCAGTGCTCATGTTCAATAACGCATCCCCCAACTTCCAGTAATTCATCGCGGCAGATGTTGCCGTTGTTGTTGATAGATTACAGACTAGGATTTAACACATGATGCTGTAAAATGGAAACCTGTATTAGTCATGATGGGATCACAAGCAAATTGTAGGTTAAAGGCAGACGAGCAGGAATCTGCTTTTTAAAAGACCTCTGCTCCTGGATGATTACAATAACATTTGATCTGTGTCAGAATTCTAACAACGTTACACCGTCAAGGCAGGAATCAGCAACTTTATCTCTGATGATCTACAGAGAGATTTGGCTGTGGGGCCTTCACAGACCTCATGTGAAAGCTCAAATGTAAAAATCGCAGTTTACACAGCTGCTTACATCTGTAAGGCCAGCACGGCAAAAAACACTGGCCGACATGAGATTGTGCAACTTCAAACTTTCGCTGTTGAGAACCACCGACTTTCAGCGGGTTGGTTATACGCCGTCTTCATCTGTGCACACAGGCCAGACAGAGAGGATATGATAAATCAGAGCATGTTTGTTCTTGTTTATCTAGTCTTAGGGTTACAGCGTTTCAGAGGACGGGTCTGGACAGCGTGCCAAAGTCGTTTAGGCCTAAAGGGGGAAATCCGTGAGAGTGTAAAAAGCCCCATAGCTAGAGTATGTTGTACCATGTAGACTTCACTGCAGAGGCCGTGCAGACTGAAGCAGCTAACTGGTCTGTCGTCGTCATCAAGGGGCGGATTGTGCAAATGCGTTTTCTCTTGCAGCACAATAGCAACATTTATACTTCAGTGCATTGAGTTCATCTTAAAATTAACCCATTGTGTCCCCCTGCATCTCCAGCCATGGATGTCTCGTTAACATTAGATGTTTTTGAGAGTGCATGACCATACGCCTACACTTATGCAGAAAAAAAAGAAGTAGGTCTGAAATGTATTCAGCCATTAAATGACAACCAGCAGTAACTTGAAAGTCAATTCTATAACTGACTGGTAGCCAGTGCAGAGAAACTGAGCATCGGTGTGATGTGTTCAGCTTTCTTAAGTCTACAGATGGTCTAGTCCTGAGTAAAGACCATAACACACCACAGTCTAACGTACTTGAGATGAACACATGAATTAGTTTGCCAAAATGAAATTCTCGATCTGAATCAACATGAAGATTTCTGCCAGGCCTCTCGGCCATGGGGTCGCATCCCCCGTCTCGTAGGGCTCTAGGACCGTGCGTGAAAAAGACCAGCCCGGTTGTTTTTAGTCCAGCAAGCAATATTTTATGATCAGCAGTTTTGAACGCAGCAGCAGAGTTCCAATAGCGTAGAAGTGACGTCTCGCGAGAGTGTGTTTAATCGGAGGTCAATAACAACTTTAAGAGCAGTCTCGGTGCTGTGATGGAGTCGAGATCCAGCCTGGAAGTCAACTCGACCAGCGGTTCTCCTTCTCCACCATATTCACGTCAAGGACCACGAAGCTGAAACACACGAGGTCACGGACCCCCAGTCGGTACGATTTCTCTTCAGGGACCTCGTCTGAAAAGATTTTGGTCGTTAGATGTGATTAAGACCAGAATTATATTGTCATCAGCTGCAGTTCAGAGAGATCATAAACCATGAGTGCAAAATGAGAGTGAGTGCACAGTTATTTTTAGTTGGTGATGTCTGAGTCAAAAGGATTGTGTTGCTTGGTCTCTTTTTGTAGATGTCAAGGTGAGTCTGGAGTTTAAAGTGGTTTTTTTTACATTCACGCTCTTTTCTGCACTCTCTGCTGTGGTCTTTTTGTCCAAACGGTATCCAAAGAGGGTGAGAGGGTCCTGGCTCCACCTGAGGAACCAGTCCCTCTGGTGCTAGGACCCTGGGGACGTCAACAGCCCAGACCTGCACCCAGAGCTGCAACCAAAGTCCTAAAATCAATTTGTGTTTTGGAAGAAAATGAATCCTGCAACTATGTGGAGGCTCATTTGAAAACGTTTCAAGCAACGATGCCAAACATTTCATGGTTCCAGGTTTTTATAGGTGAGAATTGTTTACAGTAAATTGAATATTTGGGTCACTGTTGCACTGTTTTTATGATGTTTTTCAGACCAAATAATGGCTTAAATCTAGAAAACAATCTGCAGGTTAATCCCTTATGAAAATAGTTATTAATTGAATGCCGAAAGCTGCACTGACGCAAGTTCTGTTCTCTCTGTTTCCCTTTCATTATTTCATTATTGAATTCAATAAGTGGATACGTTGATGCTGACAGCTTTCTAATGAACACACCTGGTCTGTAACTTGAACTAGGTTGACGACTAACTCCTACACCGTGTTGATATGACTTCATTGGCTCTTTCATAGATGACTCTGGACCAGCCCATGTTTCCCCCATCACATCAAAGAACATTGTGTTTTAATTCCCAGAGGAACTCTGATCCCAGACAGCGAGGCTCTATCTTTAGCTCACAGGAGAAGAGGAAACAGCAACTGCCCTGAGAGCAGTCAGCTGAAGTCAACAACAGCTTGTTAACAGATAACAGCGAGGATACAATCAAAAGAAAAGAAAGAAAACGTGCACCCCCCAATCCCCCCGTCAGAAGCCCCGAATCAGGATCAGATGTTTTGACCTTTCTAAGACCTTCTTAAGTCTCTGCAACAAGGTCACCCATGTGCCTCACATACCAACACGTCTGGAGCAGAGGAGACCCAAAACAAACTATCTTGATGAGAACAAGTTGTGCATTTACAGGAGGGTCGTGTTGACTTGTCACTACGCTGCACAGATAAGGAAATGGAAATCTGTTTGAAGGGGGGAATTTATGGCCAACAGAAAGATATGTTCCTCTCAGAAAGAAGCATTTCTTCACACCATGTGTGTGTGTGTGTGTGTGTGTGGGGGGGGGGGGGTTATTACTAAAGCAGGTGCAGGGCTCGAGCAGTCAGGAAGTTCATGTGGGGCTCATTCGCCACACATGCTGAGAACAAAGACATGCCTTCTTCTTCATGCAGGCATAGGAGCGAGAAGCCGACAGCTATTATATAACAGTAAGGCTCTACCGTCTTTTGAGAAATCCACTCATGCAGCATTACTTTCTGCTCAGGCGTCATACAACAGTAACCCCACGCCGGACCCTGAACGACACAAGTTTGTTAGTTCTCCTCAGACAACAGGAAAGTGAGCTTATAGTCACACTTACATAACATAGCAGAGCTTCAAGTGAAGCTTGTGAATTACCTCAGAGGATGCTATCCGGAGCATTTCCAGATGCTGCTGACGGCATGGACGCCCCTCGGTCCCGGGACGCTCAGATCCCCGATCAGCTCTGCTGGTAAAACTTGATGCGTCGCGTCGCGGCGCGCGGGCAAACTTCCGCTCATTCTCTCTGCAGGAAATAACGTAGGAACGGACGGAGACGCGGCACGCACACCCCCCTGACACACCTATGGTTTCCACCAATGGGCACGCGGGGATTTAAAAACGGACCACCCATCTGTGGGTTTTTTTTTTTTTTTGTCAGGCTGCAACTACTTCCCGGTGGCTCGGGACGTCACCGGACGGTGCATGTGAACCGGGGGACCGTGACGTGGCCACTCCTCCGTTGTCTCATGTGTCGACAGAGCAGCACGTCTCATGAATCATTTACAGTGGAGCCACTGTTAATCACCGCCATCATATATTATGGGATACTGATTACACAAACGCTCAATAAGATGCTCGTTTTTCACAATAACATGTCAAACAACACAACATACATTATGTAAGTACGTTCAGTACCCCATCCATGTGTTGAACATACTTTATGTTGTGGTGCAATAGTCACACAAGTCCTGCTTATTTATTGTAATATTTTCTTTACTTCTACTTAACTATTAAACTATTGTACGTTTTACTCCACTACAATAATTGTATCTAACAGCTTTATTTTCTAGTTACTTTACGGATTAAGATTAAACTCACAACCCAGAGTTTATAACATGTGACACACTGTTAAAAGTGCAAGTAATGTTACACATGAATGCATCTGCAATAACACAATATCATAGTTCAACACTAAAGAGACATATTTCTGAATCATCAGTACGTTTAAGTTAAATAGTTTAAGTAATATTTCAACACTGGTATTTGACTTGCAATGGAGTCTTCTTATATTGCAGTGTTTATCTTCCACCACTGCATACACATTATAGTGTATAAATAACAATGAAACTGCTATAAACATGTGAAAAAATGTTTTGCCCGTATTCAAAACCTGCCTGTTGTAATATCTAGCGCCATCTACTGTGTATGGGCGCTCAGCAATGTTTTAACGTCTCCATCCTGCGGTGAGAGACGGTCTGGGGGTGTTTAGCCGTCACCTTTTCCTGTTGACTTCCACAGTAAAGCTGGACAACCAAAAGCCTTCGGAGGACGCGCAGTGTGTTTCCACACAGACAGACGAGTGGGAGGGGGACCTCAGCACCTGGTCTCTTGTTCCCTCTGTGAGTGTCTTCCACACTCTGCAGCTCCATTCAGTGAAACACAGCGTGAACCAGACATCAGCTTTTGAAGAAGTCTGGGATGCAACTTGAAAATTCAAAACCTAGACTACACTCTGTATGTTGCATGATGCTGAACATTTGTCAAATAAAATGGACTCTTTTTCGGATACTTTGGTTTTTAAATCTTGGCTCCAATTTTTTTTGTGGAAATATATATATATATATATTTAAAAAAAAATAGAAACATGAAAATATTCTCCTTTGGTCCAGTAAATTACCTTATTTCATAACAAATTACAAAAAGAAAAAAAAAAGACAAATACTAACTTGAGAACATTCTTCTGAATAGATACAGAACATCCACATGTTAAAGCCGGAGTTACCGAGCCTTTTAAGATAAAAAATAATAATAAGTTCTTAACAAACATTACAGAATAATGCAATATTTCATGAAACTATTCCAGCGATCACTAGATATTTACAACTCCACCTCGGTACTCAGTATACATTGAAAGGATCACACTCTAGTCATTGTTTGTGCTTATATTATTTCTAATCCAGTCTTTATTTATGTTTATTAATCAAACAGTACATAATTAAAACATGCACGATGCTATCTACATTAATTGCAAATCTGTTAAGTAACGACTGTTGTTGAGATTTGCCACCACTCACCCGTTTGAAATCAAATGCCAGATGAGTTTCCTCCTCAGTAGCAAGGAGACGAAGTCGTGTGCGCTCCTGTGATGCATTGCTGCCCTCCAGGGAAGGCAGTATGTTGTATAGTTAGCTCCTGACGGGGTAAAATAACAACCCTGAAACCACACAACCTACTACCTCACCCTGTACGAACACCACACAGCTTTGTGCACATCTCGTCACTGTGCGCATGAAGACGGATCCAACGTGTTGCTATTGTGCGACTACAGCAAGGTTCGCTGTGATAACGTTCGAGATAAAATCAAACACGTTACTCAACTGTCAGCTAATGGAGGAAGCATTTTGTTGAAGCATTTGTAACAGCTCTGTTTGAAATTCCAATAACAGTTTATATTTCAGACATGGACTCCAAATAACGTCAGGTAATCAAAACAGACAGTCGACAGGCTGAATGCACAGTTCAAGAAAGAAGGAAACTCTTCTTAATATTATGTTCAGCACCAACATTATCTACCCCTGAACTAAAACTTGAAGATTATCTCTGACATTGCTCATATTTATCTCCTTCTCTTCTTCTATTATATTTCTATGTAAACATGATGTGCAGTGAAGTTGTATTTTTCTCCGCACCGATGTCGCCGATGACGTCGCCTTCACAGTCGCTTCAGGAAAGACAGTACGTTGTATAGTCATCTGACGGAATGACCCTAAAACTATACAACCTACTACCTCACCCCAAAGGACAGCTTATCTCCTGCAGGAGTCTCTCACCTCACACGGTTGATGGTCGATCTGAGGGAACACAGACTCAGAGCGACAAAGGGCCCTTCTAGAGTTAATCTCATACAAATACCCTCTCCTTTTGAGGGTAGAAACGTGAAACACACATCTGCTGATGAAGACGCTGAGTTGCAGTTGTGAAAATATTTGAGATTATCTCATCAAGAACAAAATGTGTCATTACTGTATTATTGTATTGTATTTTGTCAGTCGATATTTTATTCCTTTTAAACACACTTGGTCTCAGCAGTGTTAATAACTTTCACACTAACTGAAGAAATAATAAAAAAAAAAAAATGTATTAAATTAAAAGTCCCCCAATTCTCTTTTATGGCTTCATAAAGACAAATCTATGTCCAAGTGATTTTGTCAGGATGTGACGTGCCCCTGCTAGCATGAACATAAGGATTCATTTAACTGCAGCAATATATTTTAACTTTTGATAATTTTTCAGTTGTATTTTATTGTACAATCTATATATATATATATATATATATATATATATATATATATATATATATATATATATATATATATATATATCATCTAAAATTGTTTTGATGTAAGTAGGGTTCCCTGTATTAAAGCAACTGATACATTTGCTTTCATTGTTTTTCAAATGAACTTGTGTTGCTTTGTATATTTAAAGGAAATCCAATTTGGTGTGAGAGCAGCGCAGAGTGCATCTAACTAAACATGTCTGCATGCCTAAATAGTTGGAAATCAAAGGAACGCTGTCAGAATACTTCCTGGAAGTCACTTATGGCTGACAGCTCGCCTCCTCTACGCAGCTTCAGTCTCACTGGTCTGTCGGCTGTCCTCCTCTCGGGTTTCCTGATGGAGACAAATGAGAGGAGAGAGTGAGCCGCTGCAGGGCGTCGAAAGGTCACACTTTCACCTCTCGTCCTACACGTGAGAATCCCGTTACGACCGTGAACCTGAACCTGCGCGGCCCCGCGTGTAAAACACAACAGACAATCGGTATCTGTGCCGATGTGAGTGTTTGTGTGTAACGACTTGCACGTCGCTCTGTGTTATCTACGACGACACACAGTGGATACACTACACCGTGAGCTTAAAACCAGTCAGATAAATCCCCTGAATTCCTCTCCAGCGAAGGTGTGTATTTCACAGGAAATCTTGCTGCACATGAGAATAAATCTGCACGTCTGTCTGAGAGGTCAGACGGGCAGGTTGTGGTTGTTTCAGAGAGTTTCCTGAGTGAGACAGGAGAGTGACCGGGGGGGGGGAGTGAGTCACCACCTTAACTGCTCACAGGCACGCACGCACCAGTTTGCGGCTGTTTTTATTGCAGCTCGGTTATCCCGTAAATGCCACACAAATCTCTACACGAGCTACTTAATGGCCGAGCCTGTACGGTGTAGAGTGGACCTGCATCTCGCTGCTACACGCACTCTGCTAACGAGTGCAGTGCACGGAGTCGGGCTTACACAGGGCAAGGCCTTTTACCGAAGAGGGTCGAGTCACGCAAAAGACAGAAAACATATTTTCTCGTTCTTCTCTTTTTCCTGAAAAGTCCTGTTTCTCTGGATAAAGAAACAGGACTTGAACTACTTTCTCCTGAAGAAATAGTCCCAACAAAAACTATCGACAGCTCGCTATGTGGATCATCCACAGGAACAGATGTCAGCGCTCCAAACTAGACTTAGAGCTTTCTCACAGCAGACATTTTGCTTTGTCATAGCAGGAGAAGCACAGGTGTTACTAATAACACTAACGTTGGTTCCGCTCTGTTCCAGTGTTACAGTGAGAGTGACAGTGAGCTACCATGCACGACACCAAGACCCCTGAAATTAGAGCAGCTAAATGGAATCCAGCCATCATTCATTTTATCATTTACACCAGTGTGCCTCCTACTGTGACAAGTCAAGATGTTGCCTGAGGAAACTGAGTCTCTTCGGGACTCGAAACTCGAAACTAAGCCAAACATTAAGCCAGACATTTCAGCTCATACGTGTAATAGCCGGTGTGAACTTGCACACTAGCAGAGGGTTCAAATAATGCTGTATATTTTGCTTGTTAGTTTTACTTTAAAATATATATTTAAAATAAAATGAATTGTTTTCAGAGACTATTATCATATTAACGCACTCCCAAAGCTCTTGTATCCAGTAACATCTAAGAGTCGTATTAACTGATGAGAGGAGTAACTGAGGAACACCCTGCAGCCATGATCTCGAGCACTCGTCAAACTTTTGGACACATGGCGCCATAAACCCAAAACTGTGTTAAACTGTCAAGAATGAGCCGTGAAATGATTTGAGATAAACCACTCGACTCTTTGAAGTCAGGGGACGCTGTGCGTCTGCAGGGTTGACATAAAACTGTCTTATCAGCAAATATAAATCCAAAGCTTTTTTCTTTTCTTTTTTTTTGTTTTGTTACTGTTTGGTGTTTTTTTTCTTTTGTCATTATAACTTGTATGTACTCGCGTCACTGGAGAAATTGAAGATAAAAAACGATTGGGCATGAGACAGAAACTCGTGACCCGGAGTCAAACCTGTGACCGTGTCTGTGTCTGCTGAGCCCGAGACCATCCAACACATTCGTGCTCTTTGGATGTACGTTAAAAAAGATATGAATTTGAGCACCGCCCTCGTGTGATGTCCCTCTGCCTGCAGTTGAACAGAATCACCAACAGGTGTCATGTCTCCCCAAGTGCACAGGGAGAGTGAGTGGAGAGCTGAGGACTCCCGTGACAATGAGGCCTTTGTGCAGTTCCGGGTGCCAGCCGGTGTGCCCTCGTGTACTGTTTCCCTCTAATCTTCATTTGCCCTTTAGGCTGACGGCTTTTCTTTCCCCCTTTTCCCCGACTAATTTCCTTTGAGGAGATTATCTTCGAGCCACACCAGAGACTTACTGATTCGGGGGACATGACACACACAACCCGCCGGAGTCGGTTCTGACCGGACGCGGCACTCGCTGCCGCGGCCGCTGCGGTGTGCCCGGGAACAATGTGAGTTGGGCTGCACTCAATGAACCAACGACAAACGGAGTTCATTTTGTTGTGTGCCTGCAGACCGCTGAAACAGGAAGCCGAAGGATGCGCGCTCCCAACGACAGTCCTGACCCAAAGGAATTTGACAGAGAATACAACAGTGTGGCGGCATGCACACACGCAGCTAAGCTCGTCGTTGAGTGTGAAGTAAATATAGACCTAGATCAAATAAAAATGTATTTGGAATTATTAAAACAATAAATTGAAATCTTGAAACTCACCTCGACACTGAGGTGTGACCAGGAAAATAAAGTCGTCTGATTCCAAATAATGAGCCTGCAAATGAAAGAAAAAACAGACACATAAATATAGTTATACTTACACACATCCACGTCGACACACACACACACACACACACACACACACACACACACACACACACACACACACACACACACACACACACACACACACACACACACACACACACACACACACACACACACACACACACACAATACTGTGCAGATATATTCACAAAACACACACACACCAAGGTGTCCATGTAGCCCTCAGGTCCTAAACCTGCCTAGCAGCGCCTTGACTGTATCATGATGCTGATGTAACATGTGTTACAGTGATCGCGGGTCAGAATACTGCAGACGCATTTACCATAGACTGGCCACTGTTGAGGGAGCTTGAGATTCATCGCTACAAAAGTATTTGCTTCCAGCGGGAATTACATTACTGTATGTTATTAATTACATCTGTCCAGATTTTATTTAATTCGTTTTTTTTAAAAAATGCTGAAATTTCTAAAATGTTGAAAAGATAAAAGGCAACAATGGAAGAATTAAAGAAACATCAAATTAAGCGACAAATCATTTTACAAACTATTTAAAAAATACTATGCAATGTTACACATTATATCAATACATATTACAGGTCTCCCCGCTCTCTTTCTCTCTCTCTCACACACACACACACACACACACACACACACACACACACACACACACACACACACACACACACACACACACACACACACACACACACACACAATACAGTTTCAAAGTGAAAGTCCTTTTAGAAAAAGTATTTGATCTATCATAAAGTGTAATTAAAACAATCAACATAAATATAAATATGTTGTATATATTGTAACAATATTTTAGTTAAATAAACGGCCTCGTTTATTTGAGAAAATTATACAAAAATAAATATAAAAATAAATACCTCTTTTAATCTAAAGATTACATTTTAGAAACTATGCCCCATATATATATATATATATATATACACACACACACACACACACACACACACACACACACACACACACACACACACACACACACACACACACACACACACACACACACACTCTCTCTCACACTCACACACACACACACACACACACACACACAGAGGTGTGACTGAAATGTAACCCAAAGTAAAACACACCAAACACTCATTTACCTTCCTCTTCTCTGCTTAACAAATTAAAAGCTGCTTTTTATGCCAAATTGCTGAAGCGCGAGCAATAAAGACAGAGCTGCGTCTCACTCCATCTTTAAAACTGACGTGCTCATCGTGACTGTGAGTGCTCTGAATAATAATCTATATTTGTCTGTGTGTGTTTATTATACTCTAATGCACCTATGTGTGATTGGGTAAGACTGCGCGGCCATCTGTAGTTTATGCATTGTGTGTGTGTGAGTGTGTGTGTGTGTGTGTGTGTGTGTGTGTGTGTGTGTGTGTGAATGCTCAGAGGAGGAGGCTGTGCCCTGCACTCCTTGGGAGAGCCGTGGGAACCCCATTCATCTTAGCAGCCAGGGTTAATTGTGGGGTACATAGCATCAAATGTGTCTGGGTGTTTGCCTGTGTGTGTGTGTGTGTGTGTGTGTGTGTGTGTGTGTGTGTGCGTCCTGTGTGTCTGGTTCAAGATGTGGTGCGATGGTCCTTATGTTAGATTTCACATTCCCCTCAGTTATCTGTTTTCAAACATTCTGTAACAAATCATGTGAATTTCTTTAGAAACCAGACTCGCAAATTCAGTGTTTCTGCAAAATCACAATTTCAAAATCACTTTCTTCTTCTAAAAAAACAAGACAGCGCTCCTCAGTGGTTTATCATGAAGCACAACTTACTGTCAGAGAATATATATATATTTAATGAATTCCAAGGTCAAACCACGTTTGTTATTTCTCGTCTTCTCGGGGTGAAATAATCGGCCAATAGTTTGAGGAAACGAACTGCAGGACCTTCTTGTTATTCATGACATAAATAGAGCCGACACAGGACACTTTGAAACATACTCATGTCAGAGGGAAAACACTTTTCCAGAAGTTAATCAACAGGTTCCAAGTTATGAAACGTGTATTAAAGCATGTTCCTCCCCGTTTGGTTTTCCTCGCCGCAAATATTACCTTTTATTTCTCCACTGTGTGTGTGTTAGAGAGTTAGATGGAATGAAGTCGGAAAGAGAAAAGAAGAGCAGAGAAAAATCTAAAAAGCAATCGCGTCCTTCATTTGCACCCTGTGAGCGGCAATGGTGTTCGACAATGACGTGTTGCTTTTCCAAACGCTGACGTACACCATCTCGTACGTTCACCGGGCTGACTGTCTCAGAAGACGGGTTCGGACGCACCGAATGCGGGCGGGCGAAGTCGGGGATTCCTGCCGACGTGACCGCGGAGCCGCGAGAGTGGCAGATGAACAGGCCCGTCGTATAGGATGTAGGTGGGATGACCAGAGCTACCTGTGATGACTCACGCTGCCTCCGCTCCTACCTATCGGTCGGTCCTGGTGGTCGCTGATGTGCTGAAGCCATATCGACAGGCGGCGCAGAAAAAAAGAATGAAGGATTTTGAATTCGCGCTCTTTGATTGATGGGTTATAATTAAAATCTGCCTCACTGGAAGGTATCAGTGATGGGTGTGGCACCTTGAGGTTTTTAATTATGAGGAACAAATATAGCTGATATTCTTCCTGAGGGATGAAGCAGGTGTGATCCTAATATTAATGACAATACAACTTCTATAAATTATTTATAAAGCATGCCGCTCTATTCCGGTTTAATTACACAAACCTAAATACTGTATATATGGAGGTTACAAGGCTTTGGATTTAATTAATCTTCAAACCGTATAATCGAACTACACATGAAGGAAAAATAACAAAATGTAAATGAACGCTTTATATTAGTTATAAAGGATAATAACAGGTATGTCCAGAAGGCCTGTTCGAGCTGTATCAAAGCTACGTGTGGCCACGTGTCAGCAACGACCCATTTTCAAATGTTTAACCTTCTATTACAAACCGGAACGCTCGCCCATATTCACTGAGATGAGCTTTTAATGAGAAAGCTCAATATGATAATTGCCGTTAATAGTTTTCTGATCGCTGACCAGGAGAGAAAAAGGGAGAGCGACACAGAGTGAGACAGAGAGAGAGAGAGAGGGAGCGATGTGGTGGGGCTCGGCCTTGTGCAGCAGGCCTCGTCTGGCCCTCGGCCCAAAGTTACAGCACTGGTCCCTCTCTGCTCCCTCCAAAAGCGTCTCTTTCACGCACACAAAAGGCCGACCTGGAGTGCAACACTGCAGGTAGGAACGCACCAGAGGAGCGATTAGAACTAATTCAAAGCCCATGCCACGTTTCCCCCCTGGTTTCCCTATATTTAGTTGAGCCTCGTCTCTCTGGATAGTCATGTAGCCCTGAAGGAAACAACACCCTGACAACACCCTGACCCTAACACACAAACACGGGAAATCAGTTCAACCGAAGTCGTACTGTGGCGTTTGTTTCGTCTTTGTGTGTCATCGCTTTGCCAATAGAAAACCTCTGCATGTGTGCATGCTACATACGCACACACGCACACAAAAACCTACACACCCACACACACACATTGACTTACCACTGAGACTTTGTAGGCAACGGGCACACACGCCATGGTGATCAGCTATCCGGGGTAAAGCACCGAAATCGCCGCCGTCCATTGTTGGATTGCTGGATCCCTCTGTAGCTGCACACACTACGTCCACATATCCTCTCTGTGGAGAAGGGCAGAGAAGGAGCTCGGATTCAGTCACACAGCTTTGCACTCCCTGCAAGGAGTAGGCGGGCACGCCAACGAGAGACCCATTCAGAGTCCCAGAGAGTGGCAGCCTCCCTGTCTGCTTCACCACCTTGTCTGCGTGTCTGTCTGCCCATCTGTCTGGCTTCTACCCTGACAATCTGGCCACCTTGCCCAAAACCTGCGTCTAAGCCTCGGGCAACCCGCCTCAACTCGGCTAAGTGCTGTCAAATATTTACAAACCGGCTCCCCTCGCTCTCCCCTGTCTGCCACCTCCTAGTCTGAGACTGTCAGGGCCCGCCACAATAAGGAGGCCATGTGGGTTTCCCATGGAGTCGCGTGTTCCTCCCGTCTGGCAGTTAACAAGGCTTTGAATGAGGAATGTTAGCAAACAGAGCCACTGAATGTCGGGTGAATGCTAAGCCAGGCAGCCAGTCAGATTGCAGCACTGGCCCGGGCATATGAATAATGCAGAAGACTCGACAGGGAGGCAGGGCTCCGCCTCCCACTGCCCCTTCCAAACTCCACCCGCCCCTCCTTCTTTTCCCCGCTCGAAACTCAAATGCCTTCACGGGAGCAAGAGAGCAGAGAGGGGGGGGGGGGGGGGGGTGGATTCAAGATCTCTGCTGCTACTCACTCATGCAATCCAAAAAAAAAGTCCTGCAAGAGAAGAATAGTTACACATGCACACACGTTATTCCCTCAAATACGGTCTTAAATGAATACTATTTTCCTGTCGTTGGGAACTATCTCACTCTTTTTGGCTTTTTGTGTCTTTTGTTTGAAATTGGCACCTGTCCCAGAAAAAGCCCGGTCCCTGCTCCACCCTCCTGCTCCCCTTTCACTAGAGAGAGAGAGAGAGAGAGAGAGAGAGAGAGAGAGAGAGAGAGAGAGAGAGAGAGGCAGAAAACCCAAAAGAGGGAGCGGTTTAGAGATGCGGAGGGCAGAAGAGATAAGAGGACAGGAAAATATATGAGAAATCATCTGCTGAAATCGAGAAGCATGCACAGGTAACGCAGAATCGAGCAGCTGGCCATGGACATGCGGAAAAAACCAACTGCTGTCTTCGTCCTCAGCTTTAGGGAAGACTCACGAGAAAAAAAGGCAGCATGGCGAGCAATCGCCGAGCACGTGCTCGAGAAAGCCTCCGTAGAGCACAAACCCAAACCCCTGAATGTCCCCAGTCCAGTTTAACTCTACCCACAGCAACCCAGAAGCAGCAAAAACTGACCAAGCGCATGTGATGAGCGCCCACGGAGTGCGGAAAACGGGGGTCCCGAAAAAAAGGGTCTGTGCAAATGGCGCAGCAATGTCGAAGTAGAAGTAAAGCAAAGCCACTTGTTGCACGATATTGAGAAGCAGATCTTGCAGAGAGAGAAGCGAGTGCAGGCAGGGGGTTAAAATCCTGGGACTGGGAGTAGAAAAAAATCCCTCCCTCTTTTGGCACAGACTAGCTGAAGGGGAGGGCCCGCCTGTAGAAATAGCAGCAGAGCGTCCCCCCCCCCCTCTCTTTTTTTCAGAGCTGCAGCGTCCTAGTCTACCCTCTTGCATGTGGTCGGGACCCACGGAGAGAGGAGGAGGAGAGCGATGGATAGAAAAAGAAGCTAGAGCCGAGAGGGGAGGGGGCGAGAGAGGGAGGGGAGAAGAGTTGTGAGTGGAGGAGAAAGGGCTCAGCTGATGATGAAACAGGGGCGTGTGGGAGTGCGTGCGGCGCTACGCATTTCCATCACCGGCCTGGCGCAACGTGCGCGTGCATGAGGCGGGGTGGGGAGAGAGCTGGAGTCACAGCAAACACACACACACACACACACACACACACACACACACACACACACACACACACACACACACACGAATGATTAAATGATTCTGGGACAACCTGCAACGCCTAACTCTGATGATCATGAAAAACGATGAACGATTTATCTTTTACTGTTGCTGCTCCGAGTTTCATATCTTTGTCTTTGACGCACATGTCCTTTAACACTTCCAGGGGGCAGAGCAGAAGCAATGGCGCTCCCTCAATAAAGGCCGGAAATGAAAGTCTGGCACGATCACTGACCTCACGGACATGTGAATGAGTTAATGAGAGGAGCTACTTTGAGCAGCCTGGGTGCGACTGCAGGATATTTACCGCAGTGCGCCCGCCATGTGCCATTGCTTGGCCACCCTTGCCATGCTGTGATCCGCAGCAGCGGCGGTCCTGCGTGTGAATAGGGAGAGGAGAAATGTCGGGCAGTAACCAAATGATAAAATGGACTCTGCTCCCCCCCGCCTCCCCTTCAGTGTCCAGCCTATTCTGTCTCCCACCCTTTCTTGTCCGTTCAGCAGCACTGTTATAGCCTACAGTAGAAAACAGCCCTGCTCTGAGCAGCTAGTGTTAATATAAGCCTGCACGAGGAGGATCCTGCTGTCCCCCCCCCCCCCCCCTCTCATGCACACCTACCAACCGCTACATCAGCCTGCTGAAGGTTATTCACATTCGACTCCCCTCCCCGGAAAAAAAAACTTCTCCCGTGGCCAAAATGCTGTAATGCCCCGTAGCTGTTTGCAACAGATTCCCCGATGGCAGAAAAACAAGTTCCTCTCTTGTGGACGCCTTTCCCTTCAGTCTTCTCTTTCCGAAAAGAAACCCAGAACTCAGCACAGGCACATGTTTCCCCCTCTCTCCCGAAACTAGCAGCCGCACAGACAAGAGGGGGAAAAGGAAAAACTGTCGAGAGGAGCCGACGGATCTCACCTCATGGAGCACAGCTAGCTGGGCTTGATTTCAATCTGTCTTTATCTGATGGCGCACATTGGAACAAATACGGTGGGGAAACCTTCCCAATATACACTCAACCGTTCTCTCGTGTGTGCGTTTTTATTTTTTACTGTGGACAAGACGACGAAGACCAGAGCGATTAAACAGCACACTAATATGGCCGCTTGGTTAATAGCGGTCTCTCCTACCTCCTCACCCTCAGTCCTGGAAGCTGAAAGAAAAAGGCGTTACACTGCCGTGTGTGTTTCTACCTCAGAGGACCCAGAGAGAGCGAGAGAGAGCGAGAGAGAGAGCGAGAGTGCACTTGTCTTGTTTAACTCTCCTCAGCTTTCCACCGTCTCAAATAAAACTCAGGTTCCCTGTGTCTGTGTCTCGCTGCACCATCGCACATCAAAAACACACAATGCGCAAACGCGAAAACTTAAATTTAGAAAAATGAGCACGACGGAGACAGGCGACACAAGGATTTGTTGCACTTCATCCGAGACCCAAACTCCCTCGTGTTCCTCGATCAGAGCAACGGATCGAGCGCCAAACGGTCATCGGACTGAACCCCGTGACGTCACATCGCACCACGTCTCCGGGCCAATCGCAATCCCTGCAAGGACAAAACGCCACGACTACTGCTCGCAGGATATAAATCAAACAATGGCGTCAACAAACGCATGTTTTTTCATGAGCAATTTCAAGAGTCCCTCCTCAGCCCCCCTCGTCTCTCCCGAGACACTGTTTCTAGTCAGTTGTTTACCATCCAACATGTGGCAGGAATTCAAAAAACTTGGCAGAGCCTGCAGCACCGTACGTCGTGGAGAGTTCACTTGAGGATACGACTGGTTTTGGCTCCGCTGCCAACTTCTGACACTGTAGCCCTCAGCGCGGCCTCGCCCCTGCAGGAGCGGCCTGCGCAATGCTGCCATTGATGAAACTCCAGTATTAACAAGCTCCTTTATTACACCTCCAAGAGTCCACCACCGCAACTTCTTCATCAGGTCCCCGTGTAAAAGCATATCGCATGCAAGTCATATTTTGAATCTCTGAATATTTAAGACTTCAATGTCTTCTAAAGCAAGTAGAGAGGCTGCGGTTCAGTGATTTGGTTCTGCCTCAAGATGTTTAAAAGATAAAACCGACCGCGGTAACTCATGTTGCACGGTGGCAACAGGGCACTGAATGTGTCGGAGTGAAAGTGAGTTTCATGAGCTGACACAATGGAGCTGTTGATTCAGTGGTCTTATCAGACCCCCGACGCCTTGAATCCCACGGACCCACTGCAACAAACACAACCAGTCAACATACACAGATTCAATTTATAGCACACACACACACACACACACACACACACACACACACACACACACACACACACACACACACACACACACACAGCCATGGGAGAAGCAGTACGCCGAGAATAATATGAACTACAATATTTGAAATACTCGTATGGCAAAAATAAATATGGACAAATCACGACATAAAAGTTATTCATTTCATGGGACGTTGAACAGATAAGCAAACAAACAGCTCTCTCTTTAATCATTAGACAACAAAAAAAATACACATTTATAATCCATTTCTGCACCAAAGATGCTCTTTTCTTCAATGTGTTTTGTGTGGTTTCTAGTCAGCAGTTCATAAAATGCAGTTGAATAAGTAGAACCACCTGAGAATGCCAGTAAAGAGAGAGGTGACCCCTCTGCAGTCGCTGTGAATACGTGACTTATTGCAGTTAAAATGCCAAAGTTCAGGTCGGGTTTTCTCTTTGTTTTTTTACAAGCTTACCTTCTATAGACATATAACCCCAGTAATATTTTCACTTCAAAAGTTACTGCCACCTATGCGTTCACACTCCAGCGAACACACACACACACACACACTTCCTCCGCTCTTCGGTGACCGGTGCGGCGCGCCCGCTCGCTCTACGAGGTGGTCCGCTGAGGGGCCCCTCGGCAGCACGTGCCTTGACAACTTCTCTATTACAGCCGTGACCTCCGAGGTCAGACTCTGAAGGGTTTCTGAACAAAGGCCACGACCCCGGGGTCAGAAGTGCAACGCCGGGGGCAGGCCGGGGGCCCCGCCGCAAAGCGAGCGTGCTGTTTGCTTTGAAAGGTAAGGATCACTAACACGGAGGCATAATAAGGATTAAGGGGCCATCCCCTTTGGGATGTCACTCTGGGGCCCTCATACATCAGTCTCTATTAACCTCCGTGACCCCCCGGCGGACATTAGGGGGCCGCGGGTCACAGTCGCCCGCGCTGCAGAGCTGCAGAACCTCAAGTCGTGTGCAACGCTTAACGTGGGAGCTGCTGATTACGTGGACAAAGTGTTCCGTCTCGTTGGACACGCGTGTATTTGAATGAAGACACTTTAAGGTAAAAGGTGATCAGCCATCAGGTTTTCTATCAACACAACAAAAGCCTGACGGGCCTTTTGAAAACATACATGCACATCTGAAAATCACGTGAAAGCAATCGATGTATTTTTTTCCACTTTGATTAAAAACAGAGTTTGGTTAAACTTTCGATAAAAGCAGGTGAGCAAGAACCGAGAGGCAGAGTCACAAAATGGAGGACAGGAGGAGACAACATGGCGGCCTGGGTGATGCAGTCACTCACACACTGCTCAGAACGTCCCGAATCGCAACAAAGACGGTGTAGAACATTGCAGAACAGGTCTCGATATGCGAGGCAATGTTGTTTGATTTACATGTCGAGTGCCAAAACAGAAAGCTGGAATGACCGGACTGAATGAGACACGGATCTGGATTCTTTCAGGCACTTTGGGTGAAGCTGTGCAGCCCGTCAGAGACCAGGGAGCGAGTGTGCAGACACACGGCAGCTTCTAACGCAATCTCATTCAATCACGTCACATTTAATGATTTCTTCTTTTGGCTCAAACGGTGCGAGGGACGAGTAAAGAATTTCAATTGTTTTAAAGTTCAGAATGAGTCTGGAATATAATTATTTCACACCAGAATGAGAGAAGAAAGAGTCTTATTCATTTATATATATATTAAGATGTATTAGAAAAACAGGAGAGGAGAACCCAAATATATATTTATAGTATTATTAACATAGAGTCAAAATAAAGGCTACATTGTTAATAATTGGTAATGAGTCAGTACAACCTGCATTCGGTGCACATTTTTCAGTCAGGGATCAAAATGGGTTCTTTTATCTCCACATACATTTTTTAAAAACCTAAATTAATTCATGAATTTGTTTAAAAAGTAAACAGGGCTTTGCCGAACAGAAAAAAGTTGAAAACTCCAATTCTAAATTTGAATGTGACCTAATAAAAGAAAATGCAAGTTTTTCCAAAAGGGACTCATTGAAAAATACATACTTTTATTCTGAAAAGACTGCATATTTTAACTGGAACATTATAATAATTTAGTTTTTCTTGCATTCTGTCTCACAGAATTTCATAATAAATTTGACCTATTTTTATAAACTGAACTCTGGAAAGTAATATTGCAAAGTTGAATGGTGTTCTTCTTTTCAGTCAAAGCTTCACCGTGACTAAATGATATTACAAAAACATCATAACTATTGCTTAAAAATTTGAATATAGCATTTTTATAAACTACTTAAGCTGCGGGCTCAGTCTGAGACACATTTTCTCTCAGTTTGTGAAATGCAAAGTCTTTTCTCTGAGATTTCACATTCTCGTGAAACTAAATCTTTTTAGAAAGGTGCGATTCTAAAAATACATGAGCGTCAAGAAAATAAGCATAATTCCGCGTGTACTAAATCATTTGAGTTTCGGACCTTTCAGACATTTTGAATGTGGAACTAAAAGCTCATCTCGTCATTAATGTAAATTGCTTTGATCTTACACCTTTTTTTTATTGTTTCACTAACTGCAGTATTTAATACACTATACATTTACATCACTCCATAATAAATACTTTTCAAAACATTTACATTACAAATGCACAAGAGGGTAAATCAGCTGACTAAGACTTTAAATAAACAAAGTGGTAAAAGGCTGCAAGGACGAAAAAAAAAAAAGGTTCTCGAGTGTTTTGCGAACACAGTTCACACTTATCAAGAGCACTGAAGCAGCACTTTGATTTGATAATCATTAAGCCACTCACCTCTGAAAACACAGCTTCTCCGTGTGGAGGGAGACTTTTTCGGCAGCAGAGCAAAGGTTGGAGAAGAGGAGAGACAAAATGGATGTGCACACGCTACAGACCAAGTGTCCTCAACAGCTTTCAAAACAGCCGAACGGACAATAAATTCCGAACAAGCAGCACTTTGACAGCTTCCCAAGCCTGTCCCTCCTGCGCAGCTATTTTCTCACGAAAGTAAAGGCAGTGCTTCGGGAGAGTCTTCGTCCTACTTTTAGTTAACCGTGAGACTCCCCTCTCTCGGTCACTTTGCAACTGATCAGTTATCAGTTTCCAATTTAACAGAAGACACTGCCCGTCTTGAAGGAAATTTAAAAAAAAATGTAATGACAAGGATTTTTATCCGGTGAACAAATAAACTCTGAACATTCGCAAAAAGGGCTTTTTTTCCTCTGGAGCATTGCAAAAATAATGCTGCAATCCTTTCCTCACTACCTTGGTCTCATTCACTGTGAGGCAGAGAAGTATTCTATCACGCTCTGAATGCAGAGTCAAGTCCTCTCAAGAGAGCAACATTTCAGTCATTTCATCGCACTGACTTTACAATAACTTGTTATTAATAATGGAAATAAACAACGGCACATTTTGAACTGCAGACAGGTCTAAAGGATCAATTCAACATATTTTTTCAGACGCATTTTTGTAATTAAAAACTTACCCCTCGTCTTTCCTCTTCCAAACCCAAACACACACACATACACACACCACATTTCGGGGTCCATCCCGCATTAATACATGATTATTTCTGCCGCCATGATCAAACACGAGCTTCCGTGCAGGTCTCTGGCATTCTCAGGGAGTGCTAGCACCTCTTTAAAGGGTTCGGACCTGCTGTTGGTTCTAGTTCAATGCCACGTCACTGAGCCACTGCAGCGTGGATGGGCCCGCCTGACCTAGCTCGGCCCAGATAGGAGCCCTCCGCACCACAGCCCCCATCCGGACCGTACACCCACATTTCATACGAAGAAGGTTGTGGTGCAGGGAGGGGGGATGTGAGGCCATGTTTTATTTTAACTGCAACCTCTCTGTCCTTCTTTTTATTAACCTCTTATTTCCAAAAAAAACAGGCATTTATCTTGACTGAGTGACAGCGTGTTCGTTTCATTTGCCCGTGTCTGACTCAGATTGGCTAATGCTTCATGAAACCTCCAAATAGAGTGTTTGTTTGATTTCATATCGAGCACCAGAGTGATGCAGGCTTTACACACATGCACGCACACGTCTGGAGTTGGGTGAAGCAGGGTAACGCGATGTCGACAAGAAACCAACAGGTTCTATTTATAAGAGCAGGAAACTCACAAGTAGAGGTTCTGAATTCAGAAGACAATCTGTCTCAATGTCTTTATTGCTGGTTCACTTTGACCAGACAAAGAAAGTGTGCGTGTGACTTAATGATCCACTCAAGGACGTACACGCAGCGTGCTAAAATTGAAACAAATGAAGAGAGCTAATAGGTCGGAGCCGCTCCTGACTGCCGCAGCCGTCGAGTCTTGATGCTGGTGATTTATCTTTAATTGGATTTTACAGAGGGGACTCTGAACTGCCCCGGCAACTTTTTGCAAAATGTAAAGCGAAATAAGCAAAGTTGGCCTCGCGGTGAAGGGAAAATGCAACGAAAGCTGACATGTGAAAACAAACCGACATCTGACATCTGCATGAATATTGTTTCATGAATCGATACAGCGGCGCAGAAAATATTCATCTGCATATTTTTACACACAATTCATGTGAAAACACTCTTGTTCTCGGGTCTTTCCCTATTCATTGCTGACCTCGATATTAACCCCAAATCATTGTTAGAAGTGAAGCCCTGATCCACTTCCTCAAACAATGTACAGCATTCAGTTTGCCTGAACACGAACAGATTTTGAATTTCATGACTGAGTTTATAAATATTACACTAAAACTAGACTATGATATCTATATTGTGCTTTTTAAATACATTTGCTGAGGAGTTTTTGCGGAACGAAACAGTCCACAGAAATCCCAAACGTTTAAATCACTCAAATCAAGTGTTGTTTTTTCCTCGCATGGTGAACTCCCGGTGGCGTCTACTGCAGGGCGTAGTTTAGTGAGAGGGGAGAAGAGACGCAGGCTCTCAGGGGTTAAGACGCTAGCAGTCATGTGCCTGTCGGCTGCAACAAAAGCCTGCCTATGTAGGGTGCATACAGATGGGGCGAGCTCCTTTGTGTGTAGCGTTTCACACGTCGCAGCCTCGGAGCTGCCAGGTCTGGCTCTCCGGGCCTGGCTGCAGGCCTAGCTAGCAGCTTGTAGCACCTGACGCTGGGCTCTCACTTTGCTTCTCTTTGCTCGGGATGCAGCACATTTTGAGAGATACTGGAGCGGGAGTCCAAATAGTGGGTCACACAGCTCAACACAAACAATCGCAACAGGCACAGCAGACCACGGCGCTGTAGCCAGGCGAGCTCAGATCAGCACGACAGGAGCAATTGTAAGCATGCCTCCCACTCAGGTCTGCCACAAAATATCTGATGTTTCCCTCCTCTGCTGCCTGTCAAGAAGCCCAGTGAAACGCTCCTCGAGACTACGTGTGATAGAAATACAACCAGTGCAAGTTCTGGATGCGTGTACACGTGTGTACAGTTGTACATAGTTCTGTGTCCTACTATATACACTGTGTCTGTGTGTATACGCTGCTATATTTATGCTACGTGCGCCAAGTCGCTAAGGCAGGTCCCTTATAGTGTACATGTTAGTGTACACAGTTGATTAAACTAGCTAATGCTTGGAACGAGATTGAACATGGGGGTCCAGATTTTCACAAGCAAGAAACTCACAGGTAGGAAAATGCTTTTTTTCTCAGTTTTACTCAGAAATCATTAATTTGCCCTCAACGCTGCAAAATAAATCCCTTTGTGGATACATGTATTTGATGTGCGGCGCATTCAGTTTGCTCTTCCTACCGGTGTTCAGGCATCACACATTGAAAACTGTACATGCTCAATTTAATACAATCAATCACAAGAAAATGCAAGTTTATTCAAATGTGGAGGATTACGCTGATGTGTATTTTCACATCGCACGACTGAGATGTTGCAAAAGTCAATCCATACGGCGGCACAAAGACGTGACCTCGAGTAGGGCATTGAGTTTCATTCTGCACTACACGGTGTATTGAAATAATTCTTCAGGGCAATGTCACTGTGGCCAATATACCTTTTGTGTGTCACGCTGTTTGCTGAAGATTACATTTTGACAACGCCGCACTGTAAATAGAGAAAGGGATGAAAGAGGCCGAGGGGGATTGTGTGATATTGTCGCAATTATAAACACAGACACGTAGAATATGCAGCTGTGTGACACTACAGTTTCACAGTATGTTCACTCATGAGGTGGGAGCTCTTACCCAGAGTGAGGGAGCAGGTGGGGGGTTCGCTTTCCTGCATGAGGACTCTTCAGCAGCACACCTGGCTGTGATGAGGATGCAGCCGTTGACATTTTATAACCCTGCTGCCCCGACTGCACTTCAAACCCACATAATGTGGATGGAAACGCGGTGGAGCAGCAATAGCCCGCTGCTAACACAAAGTTAAATATAATTATGTATATGTAAGTATTTTGCTGATAAAAACAATAATTCACTGTGCTGTTTGTTTTGAACGGTGAAAGCACCCTCAACACAGCCATGTGAGCGACAGAGACCACACTCCATAAAAAGTCAGTTCTGCCGTCGTTCCAAAAATCACAATAAATCTTTAATGAGACAATATTCTCCCCAAAGAGGCCCGCTGGCATACAAAGTACAGTTTTACAACGTAAGGACCGATACTGGGTGCAGCACTTCCGCACAATTTAGCAAGAAGGGAATTAGACATGTGAGATTATTTAAACGTGACCCATTGAAAGCTCTTAAATCACTGCATTGATAAGTGCGTATTGTAAAGTGAGCGCTTGTTGTAAACGATATGTGCACTGCTAGCCCAAAGCTAGTTTGACAATTCCAGAACACTTTTTTTTTGTTTTGCTTCTAAATATGAGAGGAGACTTATTCATAGCATGTCTCCAGTTCCCAGAAAAGTAGATGAAGTAAAAAACTAAAAAAAGTCAAGCAAAGTGTTACTTTGTTTCTGTTTAAATGCCACAATGGTCACTTATCCTGCCATCACACTTTTGAGGTGCAATTAGCTCCCACATATTGTCACGCACTGTCCCACACCATTTTATTAAGAGTGTAAATACTGAAGGATCAGGAAATTAAACTCTGCGCAGGTTTATATGTGTGGAAAAGAAAGTGTCTGCTTTTTCTCACTTTTACACACACACACACACACACACACACACACACACGCACATGCAAAACAAACCCTCTCTGCCACTTAAACAAGCTACTGCTATACGTTGTATGTTAATTAAACCTTTGTAAGTGCAGTCTGGAGAGTATCAGCTCCTATTTTCTGGCCCTGCACCCTGCTGTGTCAGAAACATATACTGCACACATGTATATGCACCACATGCTTGAGTTACATACGACCAGGAGAAGCCGGCCGGCTGCCTGACAACCACAGCGACGGAGCGAGAAAAAAAAAAAAAAAAGGTACCCTAGCGTGTTAGTTTTCTGCCAGGGAGTCCCTATTGACCTGTTAAACCTTTGTGACTGGAACAAATGCAAATGGCGCTGACTTGTTCACACAAAATACGAAAGGCCCATTCAAATGAGGCCCCGGGCCACAATGCAGCAACGGCCGAGCGCTCTGTGGAGGCAGGGCAGCCCCCCCAGTCGGAGAGAGAGAGGGAGACAGATTCTTTTCGCCATTGCACAGTTCATTCTGGTTGTCTGGTTGAGAGCAACCATCCACTTTCATTACTTCTCCTTCATGAACACAGACACACACAAGATAAATTTACCTTACACCTCTGTAATCCAGCTCTTACTAAATCACAAACACTCTTACTCTGAACATTAACCCGTAATTACCCTGTATGTAATACTTTGTAATTGGACGCCAGTGGACCTGAACTGTTCATGACACCAGTCGTGCTCGATCATCAGACACTGCTTCACCCACCTTGGCTTTTGCAAGGATACTTAGTGTGTCCCTCTGACTAATATCATATCCTACTCTTTAATTCTGTCCATGGGGAATAGAGAAGGAATAGAGGAGAGGGGCCAAGTGGGAATGAGGCAGAGAAATACATAGATATGATCTCAAATAGAGAGAATAAATAGCTATATGAAAGAGCAGCAACCCTCTTGGACTAATCATTCAAATAGTTAATAGTTAAAAAGTTAATATGGGAGAAACAAATAATCCCTAAAGTAGCTGTGCTGATTAGTAGTTAACTCATAACCCGCGCAGTAGTATGATTTTGTGTCATTGTCAGAAAACTAAAATTGCGTAAGACGTTTACATGCCACAGGATGGAAGAAAGCCAGTCAACCCAACTGAGTATGAGCTATTCAAACGGAGATATGAATGAGTCAACCCACTTAACGGGGTTAACCCGGTTACAAAAACAAAATTCTTCTGCATATAAATGCAGTCACCAATGCTAAAAATGAAGGCAGTTAAGGCACTGTGGGAGGCTTTGGGATAAAAATATCGCTCTCACCAGCACATCTGGACAACACCTGATGTGAAGCATGCTGCCTGCCGGACCGCCACTAAAACCGCTGGTCTACCAACAGAGGGGTTTCATTCCAAAAGAAGGGCTGTGATGAGAGGTAAACCAACCAGCCGAAGTCTCTTTATCCATCCTCTCAGTCCAATACACTGTAACTGTGTAGAGACTAAATTCATAGAATGAATTTGATGTAAATGTATTACATTTCATTTTCTGATAATGACTTGCAGCTCCCTCACATAATTACATCAACTGTTTGAAATTCTTAATGTGTCTCGGACTCATTTGACTCTAAATTGTTTCTTTTGAAATTACTTTATTGACTTTAAATAATAGTGGCTCTTATCTGGACTCACCTGATCAGGAAATTCAATATTTCGGAGATTAATTCAATATTGCAGATATGCAGAATGAAACTGGGTAGAGCACTAACCTCCACGTGTCACAATGTTATCCAATTCCTCATCTCACATTTTCCTCGTCTGCTTTTTCCTCCTGCCTTGTTCAAACTCTCCTGCCATCTTGAAATCCCACTGCAGCAACTCCTGTTCGGGGCCGTTCCCTATGATCTGACCTCCCCCGCCCACCTGCCCACCTGTTCCCCAGCAGCACAGTAACATACTGTATATACCGGCCCACTTATATTCATTCCCAGCCAGAATGCTTCTGAGCTTCTGCCTTAGTGTTTCAGCCATTTTCTCCGCCTGCCTGGGTTTTGCCTGTTATGACCTCCTGCCTGCATTTTGGACTCGTGCTCTCTCGCCTGATCCCATATTGGATAAGTTGGCCTTATCTTCCCTGCCTTCCTGGGTTTGACTTTTGCCTGTTTTTTGATCTTGCGTAAACTCAAACTTCTAATTTTACCGGCCTGGGGACGTATTCATAAAGCTTCCTAGTATAAAGAGTTCCTCCTATTTTTTTTATCAACCAGTCACAACTCTTTAAAAGACTGCGTCCAACCTAGCAACGGGGTCAACCATGCCTCCTCACGACGGTAAAGGTTTCTGTTCCTTCCTTGCTAAAAATGTTTAGGCTGAGTTAGGAGCTCTCTGAGAGTATTCTCAGAGTGTTTGTGAATACGGTCGCAGATCTTTTGTCTTGTCAGACATCCGCACATCGATTGGTTGGATTAGGCCAGCGGAAACATTTTCAAACCGGTTTAATATTGAGCCAACCAGCAGACCGGATTTTACCACTAAGTGTCGCACTCCACCAAAACCCCTAGAAGTGGCTTGTCACTAGAATGAGAACATTTGATCCACCTTAACAATCAGTCCATCTTAAGTGAGCCTTGGTTGAAGTTGTCGCTAACTTCGAGCTAACCCCGCCACACTTTAATCAGCAGGCGGCAAGCAAGACGCGGGAACTTGGATTGGGTCTTGAGGAGTTTTAGCAGTTATTCACCAACAAATAAACTAAACACACGCTACACTGCTACGGTCATAACTATAGCGTTACTGCTAACTTCATACTGACCGTCACACACGTGCTCTCCCTTTCTCTACACTACACATTCGCTAATGTTACAGGTCGGCAGTCTTGTAATACACTAGGTGGTGGAAATCCGCTGTTGACCCCCATACTGTCAACGGTTTCTGGTCCGTCCTGTCTCCTACTCCTCGTGACTCCTCTGCATCGGAGTTTCCAGATCTCTCAAGAGCTGCTTCGTTGTGGACAAACAGGACAAATCCCTCCCTTTCCATCTGCATCACTCATTTCCTCAGCTTTCGACCACTGTTTTGTCTCAGCTTGGCCTAAGGAATGCTTATCACCTAGAGGACTTCTAACACACCAAGTGGCCACAAATATCTGGTGATGCCTTTTGGTCAGACCAGATCCCTTCCTAAACTTACCTCAATTTTAAAACTTCAGTCCCACCAGTTCCAGTCCGGGGACACTGCCAGTGGAGATCCTCCCTAACGCCATCATTGGAGCAGTCTCCTGGGGATTCGAACAAAAGACCATCCAGCTCACAGTGGTTGTCCTGCTATTCGCCTTTTGGTCCCCGCTCACTGTGCTCGCTGGTCCTTCAGTGGGGACACTCCTCCTGCCTGGCCCGTCATCCTGGGGTTGGATGCACACCGGCTCTCCTCGCAAGCACTTCTGTAGCCTGTTCCTAACATCTCCCTGCCCCTGTCATCGGTCTGCCTCCTGCTGATGGTAACCCAGTCATTTTTTGTTGACCGTTTTTTCCACAACTGCTCATTTCATTCCTCTGCCCAAGTTACCCACAGCCAAAGAGACGGCCGAGCTGTGCAACATGTTTTTCGCCTGCCTAGTCTCCCCAGAGACATCGTCTCTGAATGGCGACCTAAATTCATCTCGTTTCCGGGGAGAGTTTTGCAGTCTCACATCAATTTGAGGATGTCGCCTTTTCTCTAGATTCCACCTGCAGTCCAAAGGGCCAATCGGAGCATCCCTCTGGCCCTTCGCTACATCCCTGCACAGTCCTCCCTTCACGGGCCCCTTCCGCATCTCCTAGGTCATCAAACGGGCTCTTTGATTGTCTCGCTTCATGCGGATCCATAGTCACCAACATTTTAGCTGTGAATATCGCAGGGCCGAACATTTTTTCTGACAAAAACTCTGGTGAATCTTTTTTATTTTACCGGTCTGGCGACCGGCAGAGTCGTGCTTTCGGGTTTGAACTGTTTTTACAGAGCCTTTACACCACGTTGGCTTTAGTTATCTGCCATAAACTATCTTTAACATTACTAAGACTAAAAGAAAGCATCATGTTACAGAACTTTAATAACACAACATTAACCAGTGACCATTAGAGAACTACAAACATACAGTTAATTTAAAGCTCAATTAAAGAAATAGGTAGTTAGTACCCAGCTCTGTCAGCACTAGAATGTAACTGCTCCTCTGTCCGTGTTGAACCTCCCTCGATCTGTCTGTTGTCACCTGTCTGTCTGTTGTCACCTGTCTGTCTGTTGTCACCGGTCTGTCTGTTGTCACATGTCTGTCTGTTGTCACATGTCTGTCTGTTGTCACCGGTCTGTCTGTTGTCACCTGTCTGTCTGTTGTCACCGGTCTGTCTGTTGTCACATGTCTGTCTGTCTTGAAATTGCCGGTCGACCCTCATCTACCTGCATGCTTGTCTTTTATTGTTGTTGAGCTGTGTCTGACTGATTTATGTATTTCACATACTCTGCATGCTTTTATGTTTTGTACCTCTGACATGGATGTTTTTTAGTGTAACAATTGCATCATAATATTGTCTTCAGTCCATGTTTCTATTTTAACATAATTATCCCTTATTTTATTCGCTTTGTGTGTGTTGACTTTGAGAGCCTCTGTGTTGCATGTCTTGTTAGTACTTGACAATATATATGAGTCTCCTGAGGGAAGATACTATGTATATTAATATTCTTCATTGTTTGTGCACGCATTGTAAAGCGTCAATGTTGTATAATCTTTCATCTTACAAGCCTTTTGGCTAACTCTGGCGCATTTACAGATGTGCACTGTCCCTTATCAAATTAACCAATAAATAAATAAACAACCAATTCTGCTTTTTTTCTTGAGTGAAAGCCTTTCATCTAATATTCTGGCAACTTATTTTGACATGTAAATGTTAAGCTGAGATATGTTAGTACGGCCTTTATTTATGTGGTAGGCTTTGCAAGAGAAGTAGATGATCCCACATCCTGCAGTGGGTCTGTCGGCCACGATGAATGGTGAGCGACACCTAACGAGGTCACACATGAGCTAAAGCTGTGCAGGGAGAAGGGCAGAGGAAGTGGAGAGATGACAGAAGCGACTTTTGCTAAAAGCATGTACAAATAGCACTTTTATGGACTGTTGAAGCTTGTTTTGTGGGCAGTTTGCTGTAAAGAACAATATAATGAGTGCAGCAGATTTGAGTAGGAGTACAATTCATCAATTCTCACCTAGATATTCAAATAACCTTTGTCATTTCTGCTGTGTTTGCTCGTACTTACCGGTATTAGGTGGAGACACTGAACAACTGAAAGCACACTGTGTTCTTCTGTAATACAACTGAAGCTATTTCAATTTTACATGACCTGTACTTTTCACTCCTTTATATGTATCTGTCTGTCAACGTTACTAGTTACTTTAACTCTTAAGGGTTTACATGCAAAACATATTGCTGGATACGTTGCTAAACTTTCAACTACCCAACGCAACACGTCATTAGATCTTGATGACTGTAATGTGATATTGTGCCACCAGGATCAGCCAAAATACTAAAAACTGTTTTAATCAATTATTCACATTTCCATTATTTACCTAAAGGGGACAATTACTTTGAATAAGTACTTTATTTTGAGAATATTTTTCTGATAATTCGTTCTGCAACTCAGAAGGTCACTCAAGTCAAATCTAAACGGAAATCACGGGAAAATGACACAGGTCTGGGCCAGCTGAGCTACCACAGCAAAATCAAGAATGTAAAAACACACACACACACACTATGCACCAACGTATTGAGCCACACTACTCTTACAACACATCCAAATGCATCAGCGTTGATGAGAAGATAAATCAGGAATCAGGAATACTAAATGTCCAATGAAAACAGTTAGACCGCCCCTTTGCAGCTCGACTTTTGACTTTTGTTTGAAATTCGCAGTGAAGACGGAACTGGTAAATAAATAATGCGATACGATGAAAAAGAAGGCTTCAAATAGAGCCCGTGATTGGTGTTTAGGATCGGCCAATACTGCGTCGAGTGATCAGTGAAACATCCTGAGCAGCATTTCATGTGATAGTGGGGCCATAAAAAGACAGCATCTTGAGGTTGTTGAATATTTCATCTGACACAAGCACTAAATACTTACATACAGAATGCTGTATGCATGTGACACTATCATGTGTGGAAGATGTATTTTATCACCTTGAGAACACTTAAGATTTAGAGGAGCATCAAGTTTCCAGCAGCTTAAGTGAACTGAGAGCCTGATATTAATGTCATACTGCTGGCTTTATACTGTCCGCACCAGTTAACTCCTTCCATCTGGTAGTCAATGCGAGTTAAAACGAACATAATAAAGTACTTGCAAAAAATCTGTCCTTATTGAATAACAAGTTATTTCTCTCAAAACCACATTTTCAAAAAGCATAAATAAATAATACAACATATGTGGTCTGAATTATGAAGAGTAAAAGACGTCGCATTGTTAGGATCAACTTCAAGGCAAAGAATGCAAATCTAAAATGATCACACCACTATTTTATTCTAGCAGTGTCTCCTTTCATAAAATCCACCATGGTCATAAGTTTATACATAATTATGACGCTCTAAGACTATTAAAGCCAGCCATCGTTCTCCTTCACTGGGAAAGAGTGCTGACGGTGGTGCTTGACAAACTGCTGCTCATCTCTCAGATCTGATTCTGCTTATTATGGTCTGTTAAAATAGAATTGGCTGTATTGAACCGTCAGACAGAGAGTCTCGTTATCACTCGTGATTTCACAAGAGCTGGGGAAGGATGCCCAGAGTGTGCATTCAATTATGAAACTGCAGTGATATTATTAAGAAATGCTGATTTTCTCGATCAGATTCCATTATATTCTTCAAACTTCATTTAACCAGGTTAGTCCTGATTAACAATGTATTTTTCAAAGTGCCTGGCTGAGAGAAAAGCATGAAGCCAAATGGGTCAAATCAATGCACTACACATAACATATGATTTGTACAAAAAACTAAACGAAAATAATAATAATTGCAACACTGCAACAGCTACAGTAGCTTTTGAACACATGCCGAGTGGACTAGGATTTGTGTTTGTGTTAGAAAATGTGTTCACCTGCGTCGCAGTGTCTGAGGTCTTGTGGCTCCACGTCTACTTGTGTCCTCACTTGCCCTGCAGCGAAAAACACAAGACACAGAAAGAGACTCAAACGACGAATAAAAAAAACTGTGGGGGAACGCCACGTTCCGTTGTTGGGACCTGCACTGTTAAAGACAGCGGTGGGAGTCAATGATTGATGAGGACGTGTGGTGCGTCGTCGTCCCTCAGTGTGCCAGTGCAAAGCCGAGCCAGGACATTCTTACTGGATCCGTTCTGCTGTTACATGTCGGTGCTGTCGAGCAGAGGACCAGCTGGGAATTATTCAGTCTTTTCAACCAAGAAAAAAAATCATGAATCATTGATAATATTTATGTGATGATTCTTTTACAAAATATCAAAAGGCACTTTTATTTTCATTAAGAGCTCTGATGAGCTGAATCAGGGTAAAGGCTGTTCGGGTTCTAAGCTTTCCTTTATTAAACAAACACAATAAAGGAAATGTATGTGAAAAGAAACAGACAAGCTCGAGAATGTAGTCCTGCTCCGAGACGGAAACAGGAGCATTCCACATTCAAATGTGTCTATTCAGGCTGTACAGTAATAAAACGTTTCCCTTTGGGAAGTCGAAGCACAAAGTCAGTAACAGCTTCGCCCCATGTGTACCTGGGCGAGGCCGAGCGTGTTTCTATACTTCGCATTTCTGTCGTGCTGGTGCAGCAGCAGTGTGTCTGTCCCACTACCAACTAGTTAAAATATTTTACAAACACACGATAGAGGCTGAGTGGTTTCAGTTAGAATATCTGCTTTTATTTAATTCTGAATTTGATTATCTACAATTGGGGTTCAGGTAATGCCGTTTCAACAATTTGTCTCGGCCTGCATTGGAGTTTCATTGAACATGAAAAGTGTCTGAGAACAAATTCAAACTCAGTTACCTTAAAAGCTAATAATTCCATGTCGCATGTATGTCCAGAACACGATTACAGTTTGAGATATCAGCTTTCAACCATGCTTGTTCTTTGGCATTGTGGCTACGACAGGAAATCTACTTAAATATTTTTTCTTTCACCCAGAAGGGTTTATCAGTTATTTTGGGCTTTTGTTCTGTCCATATTATCACAGCTTTAAGGACTACAAAGGGCTTCAGAATCCCTCAAAGCTGGTCTTAATAAACCCAGTGCTACAGTATGTGTAGGTGTTTTTAGGATATTATTTTTTTGTTGCCTCTTTTCGCTGTAGGTATGTTGAAAGTGAACTGGAAGAACCTGCACTACTCCCCACAGAGCTCTGCTTCATTTGCTTTTTGTCTCTCCTTTCCTCTCCCCCCTCCCCATCCTCTCACAGCACTCGTGAACTCTCCATAAACCCGCCGATTCCCCCCAGAACGCTGCCGTCTATCCGACATCAGTAGAACTAGAAATAAAGGAAAGAGTGAGAGAGAAAAAAAACAGACAATACGGTATCGGGAGGGAAGAGAGGGAGGGAAGAAGAGAGAGAGAGGGAGGGAAGAGAGAGAGAGAGAGAGAGAGAGAGAGAGAGAGAGAGAGAGAGAGAGAGAGAGAGAGAGAGAGAGAGAGAGAGAGAGAGAGAGAGAGAGAGAGAGAGAGAGAGAGAGAGAGAGAGAGAGAGAGAAGCAGGACAGATTGCAGAGGGTTGAATCAATGCAGCGGCCTTTTTTTCTCCCCTCTCTTTTTTCATTTTTTTTCTCTCTCTCTCTCAAATGATTCACAGTGGAAAGAAAAGGCCTTTTCCTTGTCCTCGGTTGAACTCCACATCAGCTTCCTGTTAGAAAAGCGAGGAGGAAACACCCAGAGCGACACGCGCGTGCGCACATACGCACACACTCAGATACACACAGAGGAAGGCCTTCACTAGTGGATTCTTCGCTGCCAGAGAAATTAGGTCAAGCACTTAAATGCCCTGCACTGAGATGTGCAGAGATTTTAAACGTGAAGTGGTTGCTGGGGACAGCAAAGGCACACCGGAGCAACAGCCACACACACACACACACACACACACACACACACACACACACACACACACACACACACACATACAAACGCTTGTTGCACTTGGAAATACGCACTAGCTACACACTATACTGTTAGCTCGTGGCTTGCCACATTATTGAAAGAATCGGTGACGGACACCCACTCCTCCTACTGTTAATACACCATCCATCTGTGCAGCTTAGAACATGACATGGTGGTGCTGACACACGAATAAATGATGTGTGTTTCAAAAAGGGCTCAGAAAAACCAGCCTTTAAGTCCTTTCAGGGGCCGAAACTAAAGCGGTACGTGCTCGCGTTCTCAAAACACCAGATGACCTGATTAGGGAGTGACAGGGGTCTCTGTGCGCTTCAACACAGCTCAGGATGGGACAGCACAACACGCCACATTGCAGTATCAGCCGTGCACACCGAAAATCCCCCCCACCGCCTCCCACCTGAAATGCCCTTAAAGAAACAACACACCACATCTCCATCACATCCAATCAACTGTTCATAGATAGGCTGGATTGCGCTCGGCCCGATCTTGCCGTTTCGGGTTTCAATCAATTGCGTGAGATATGAGAGAGCGGGAGGGAGAGCGGGAGGGAGGCTGAAGCTGTTCTGAAAGCAAATGAGAGACATTGTTTGGAGAATCCAAGCCTCATCTCTTCTCCATGTTGGCCACAACGGGGCTCTGAGCTACAGGGCGGCGGGGTAAATCAGACGATAATCACGCCAATGTTCACTCTGCAGCCACGTGCTTTCTCCCGTCCCACTGACTCACAGCGGAGAAATGAGCCTCGGCCCATTGTCTGAGGGCCACCTGTGTTTCTGCTCCAGTTTCTTGAAGGCACAATGGCATTTTCCTGTTTATAGCGGTAATAACGCTTTATAAACATGCCAGACGAGGGTATTAATACATGACCAAAAGGTCATTCGGACCCTGTTCATATTTCGGCTTCCGACAGTTCTGTTCCTCTTTCCAGTGAAAGAGACACGGAGGGGGAGAGAATGTGGTAGCACAACACCACGTTTCTGTCAGCCAACGCAGATCTTTTTTTAGGAAACTGCATTGCAATTTCGACACTTCGGGTTTCAGCAGAATCTTACCCGGCCAGGGGCCAGGCACGGAGTTTTGAGAGCACAAACAAACACGCCCAGATCGAGCAGAAATACATGGGCAGATGTGCAATATGCCAGATACGACCAGGAAGGACGAGCAATAGATAATGTAGGTGTGGTGTGTGTGTGTGTGCCACATTTGAACTTGTACTGCAGGTAAAAGTTATCTCTGGCATGAACGATATCTGGGGCATGATCTGAGACAACTGAGCTAAAAGGAGACGTCTGAAACGTGCTGCAAAGGTGGACACGCACTATTTAAATCCTGCATTTTCATGCAGCATATGAACAATAATGCGATTCTATTGCAAAGTAATAATGTGTCTACCATCTAAAAATCACTGTAGCATATTTGCTTTTGTTGCTCAGAGAAAGACGATGGCCCACACTAAGTATTTTTATGAACATTTTCTCAGTGAATATTCTGTAGCCCCACGAAGAAAAGATTTAGGCAACAAAACAAATTCTTTATGAATCCAAAAACACTCCGTATTTGTTCTGTTCTCTTGCGTAAACATCTAAATGTCCTACCGGATGAATGTGCAGCTCCTGTTATGACTGTTCAAGCACACGCCAATTAAATATGATCACATACATCCTCGCTTTAATTCCTTTAAAGGGATGTAGATTTCTATCTTTTTCAAAACATATTTTAGTATTTTAAAGAAGCTGCACTGTACACGTGAGAAACAGCCAGGGAGCTCACACGCGCCTTTTAATCATTACAAACACATCCAGCTACTGCCGAGTTAGCGCCTCTCAGATTGCAATGAATTCATTTCATCAAAAACTTCTCTGAGGGAAACCACAGTGACACAGCGGGGGAAACCGCACAGCTCTGCCATATGTCCTCATGTCTTACAAACACGTATTATCTCTGCGCGAGCAGCTCGGGAGACGCCGCTTTTCTAATTAAATGCACATTTTGCTGAAATCCTGTAAATTGCTCACTTGGAGAGCGGTGATGTTTTTTTGTCCCCCCCCCCCCCCCCCCTCCGCTGGATTGACGTGATCTGCCCGGACAGCCTATCTCTGTTTGCATCGGGGACAACAAAGGGAGAGATTATGCCTCTCCGCGAAGGGAAAGTAGGGCACGAAAAGGCGACGTCCATGCTCGTGCTGCGAGGGAGAATTTACGGTCTGGCGACCATTTCGTCTTCGCGTGGGGACTGTTCGCAAATTTACAGACGATTATGTTAAACTGTTAAACAGTTATTCCGAGAGCGCTTGTTTTTATCACCCTGGAAACTTCCCCTCAAGGACCGTGGGTCGGTTCGGTCACAACAGTGTCAATATCCACTGATATCGCGACATGCGTACGCTCAAAAAACAGGTCATCGGTGTCATTTTTACGCACTTTACGCAAACCGCTGAAAAAAACAAGTCGCCTCACAAAGAGAAAAAGGGTCAATTTAAGACTACCCACCGACAGGTCTCGAGTTCAAGTTGGCTGGTCTCATCCTGCTGGGTGTCCAACTCCAAGTCCGCGGGCTTCATATCGTCTGTACGGCGGCTCGTCTTCCATGCTCTCTGGGCACAAAAAGAGCTTCAAATAAAAAATTTAAAATCGAGCACAAAGCGATATTTGTAGGCTGGGAAGTTGAAAACGCCGTCATGTTGGGAGACCGTATCCGTGAGCAGCTACCGGCCACGGAAGAGTTGTGTCCCCCGCCCCCCCCCTTCTCCGCCCTCTCGCTTTCTCTCTGCGTGTCTCTCCGCAGCCCTCCAGCTCGGTTCAGTGGGGACACAGCGAGGCTGCAGACTGCGCCGCGCGTCCTTCGCCGCCGATGAACCAGATGCGTCAGGTTCAGCTGAGGTGAAGCCTCCAGTTACACAACCAGCCCGGCTGTGCAGCAGCAGCAGCCTGCACTGTCGGGCTTTAGCTTATTTAATGTCTCCTATCGGAGGAGAAAATAAAAAAGCCACATCACAACGAAGTACCCGCAAAAACTAGGCTGCGTTGAGATTATTAAGGGCTGCCTCACTCCCCCCTCCACACCTCCAGCCCCCTCCGCGGATCTAAAAAGCACTATTTGCTTTCGTGAATTTACCTGATGTCAGCCTCATGAAAAATACGTTTTTATTGTGTCGTTCACGTCACTTTCTTTTGCTGAAAATAGCCAAAACTACAGCCGCTAAATTATAAACTACACTTCATTAACACATGGGAATAAAACACATGTTTTATGACATTAAAATCCCAATTAAGCACGACAATGTCACTACAAAAATCACACTTTCAGCGTCGTGTGCAGACTTGAACTCCATCTTGGGTCATTTATAAAACAAAATGCTTTTCCCCCCGTTTGTATCATCCCCTAACTACATGTTTAACAGCAAGCTTCAGCCACAAAGTCTTATTCATAATAAAATATACGTTTTTCAAACAAGCAACAGGTTAAAATTAGAAAATGTGTAATAACCAAGTAATACTCAATACCTTAAATATGTCTGTAACGGTGTTATCTCCCTCCAGCGATGCTAAAAGAGCACTGACAACAGCAATAAATAAATAAAAACACATTCAAACACAGCTAAATTCATCTCTCGAGCTACCGAACGTTACAGCTTCAGCTCCACAGCTAATTATTTTCTTGTTATGCTCGCTGACAAAACACAACCATGCGTGGGTTTAAGCTGCATGTGTCACACCTGTTTGCTGGCGTTAATTAGCTGATTCGGTTGCAAGTTAATGACGGTAGTTATCGAGTCAGAAGCCACAGGTGACTTGAAGACAAGCCCAGACCTGTTGACCGAGTTGCCTCGCGGACACGTCATTGATTAATCAGCTGTGGACACAAGTGAAGACGGAGCTGTTAAAGGACCAGTCTGTAATTAAAGAAATAAGGTATCAAAACCCGGCAACAGCTGTTTCATGTATTATGCTGAGTCTTAATTTAAGTGGCTATATGAGCTTGAACTTGGCAATATTTGTATTTGTTTGTAAAGGAATGAGGTAGAAGACATATTAGAGCAGAATATTCTCAATATGCATGTTCTTTATATATACACATATATAAACTATGTGTGTATATATATATATATATATATATATATATATATATATATATATATATATATATGGGTCACTATTTTAAAATGCAGAGATATAAATTATAAGGCATGTGAAATAAAGTGCATACATTTTCAGATTTAGCCCTAACAGGCATTTACAACTATGATGTCAATTAGTAAATAAGAAACTGAGAGTCCATTATAAATTAAAACAATTAAAATACACTTGTGGTGGATTTCAGTTCAATCCATTTTTAAAAAAATGTATCGTCCCTTGAAATGAAATTGGTTTGAAGTAAATGTTTTGACATTTAAAAAACAATTATAATAAAGTGATTTTATCATAATTATTTATTACAATCTGTGAACAAAACAGAAATGCTTTACTTAAAATTACTAATGTACTAAAAAAGCTATCAAATCACTGTTTGTGTTGTTTGATCTTTTGCACCAGAGTAAAAGCAGCAACTATGAACAACAGAGGCCAGTGTATCGAGTGGTGGCAAATATTGATAAGTGATATTGCGTTTTCACTCGGTGACCGGACGCTGGGTACAGTACGCCGATATCCATCAGCACAGAAAGATACCATAGGATTAGGAGTGTGTGTGTGAGAGTGTGTGTGTGTGTGTGTGTTCTACATGCTCAGCTGCATGGCTGAGCATGTAGGCTACAGCTTAGATTAGGATTAAAGGGTGACATACGTTCTTATTGATGGAGATTCACCTGACGTGACTCAAGACAAACACACACACTCTTTTTTTCAGTGTTTAAAAGTGAAATAAAGAGTGTGTACGAACAAGTATTAAAAACGGGGTTGTCTACAAGTTACAAAGCTGTGTGTGCACTTTCATTATCATTGACTAATTCACTGCTGATTCCTTTTAGCCAATTCTAAACAAATGCTTCAAAACAAGAGTGACATAATTAGTACGTAATTAATTAGAGTACTATTTGTCAAAACTTTTATACAGAAAAAATAAATATTTATAACAGTGCAAAACCAATTAGATTTGTTTCTCTAACATACATAATACATAGACAGACACATATATACAAGCCTGTTGTTGGAGCTTCTACTGTATTATTTAACATGATGTATCAATTATGGAACATACAGATATATTGCTGATATAACACTTGCAGTTTTGTAATTACTGTGTTAAGCTTTTTTTTAATTAAAATTGCGTAACAAAGCCATATTAATGGAACTCTTTGAATCTAACTGATTTTTTTTTCACTTTGACTGTGACAGTTGAATAATATATTTATTGTTTTTTAAGGTGTAAATTGATATGCTGATGAAGCGATAAGGATTTTTCATAGTTGCTGAACAAAATGAATATCCTCAATGAGACATTCCTGAGCAGCAGCTGTCAAACCTATAATACAATAGAAGTTCTAAATATTCGATATATCACTTCAACATGGTATTAAGAGATGTTATATGGTATTAAGAGATGTTTCATTTTTATACGTGTACATTTGTACACCAATCAAGCAAAGAGTTATTGACAAAGGAAAAGTATTGACTCCACCACTAACCATCTCGAACGAGATATTTTCCATAATTTCAATCAACAACATGACCGAGGAGGAGAGGAGAACAGGGGCTTGAATCTTGTGTAGGTGACCGGGGCCCGCTCTGTTAGGCGCTGCTAATTTGCAATCAGAGACTCTCTTTGAGCCCTACCATGTCTCCAGACAGTGTGGATGGCAGCTGAGACAAAGCTGGCATTCTCCGCCGACCAAGGCCCCTCTTAGTTTTATTTCAGGCCACTGCTCTCAGACACAGACCATTCTGCGTGGAGCACCGAAAGTACGTCATCGAGAGAGAGAGAGAGCGAGAGAGAGAAGGCGCGAGGTTGGAGGACGAAGAGGAAGAGAGGGCGAGGGGAGGTGTGGTGTGGACTAAAGAGTGGGAGGAGGTTTTGTTGAGGGCCAAACTGCTGTCTCTACCCCCACCGCCCTCCCTACTCCTGCTGCTCCTTCCTCTCGGACGGTACCCCCGGCCTGTTCCCCTCCATCGTGCCGCAGTGCAGTGCCACGCCCCACCTGGCACATGACACGATTCGAGATTTGATCGATAACACCGCAAAGACCCGGAGAGCTGATCGAGACCCTTTCCCCGTCAACATCTTTAGTTCCGAGAAAAATCTGGATAAGTCCTCTGCGTAGGAAGTTCAGTGAACTCTTGAGCAGCCAACTGCACATGCACCAAATAGAGCAAATCAGAAGGTATATCATCCACATTACATACAGTTTCTTTCTCACACGTTTTAGGGCCACAGAAATCCCACCCTCATAACAACGTACAGACATGGCTTCCACATCGAGAGGTACAGATTTAAATTTGATAAAAGCACTGGAATCAGATTGGCACTAAGCAGCAGTTAAGTCAAAGTGTTTAGGAGAGAAAATGTCAGAAAGTTGTGTCCCCTAACAGCTTCTTGTTGTACATTCTGATGGGTGTGCACACAATATTTTTTACTCAGGTATTCTTAGTGTAGGTTGGCTGAGCGTGCATGTCTTTACAGCTTTGGGAAATATTGAAAATGAGTGAAGGATAAATAGCTTTAACTGGGGCTTACTGTGAAAAGCACACGTCCCGAATAGGACAGGATAACTTCCATCTAATTTCCTCTTTTAGGAATCAATAAAGTGTGAGCACACATGCATGGCTGAATGCGTCCGTGCGCCCCGCGTTGTCGCTTCATTATCAGCAGCCCTGTGGCTGTACAGTATGTTCTGGCTGCGTTGCCACAGGTAACAGGTCAATGATTACCCAGGGGGCCGAGGGTGTCCTCAAGCTGAGGTCAGAAGCACTTCCCCACGAGAGAGAGAGGGACAACAGTGCCTGCCATCTGTAGCTCTTGGCCTGCGCAGTTATCAGAGTCTTATCTGCATTTGTTTTCCCACCGTATGTACGACCGTGATATGAGCCGGGCCACGCTGCAGGAGTGTATGCTCTATTTTATGAAGGGATGACATGATCCTTTTTTTCCTCGTGGTCATTTTGATCGAGGAGGTGCTACATTATTCTTCTGGGTCGCTTTAAGCACAGAGCTGCCACCTGTTCAGCCACGATTGAGTCAATGACTGTCGTCTTTCATTACACATCAATGATGTTTAAACGCAGGCTCAGAACAAAGTAAGGCTAACACAAACACAGAGGGGGGGGGGAAACTGCCTCAGTCCTCTTTTTTTTCGGTTTTGGGCCGATTCCCACAGGTTGCCTCACTTGTTAGCCGCTTTTCTTACGCTGGACCGAAAAGCACAATCCCTCTCAGTCTCACTCGAACACATAACAATGCCAGGAATGGCTGCATTTGTGCAGTACGACCATTAGGCAACATCCGACCGGCCTAATTCATTCAATTTCTCCCTCCGCCATGCCAGCACAATTGGCCTGAAAGGGCGCAGGTGTGGGAGGGGGGGGCAGAAGAGGCTGGGAGGCTCGTCGCTGTAAATGCAAGAAAGCTAAAGTCGGTCACACAGTGACTGCTGGAGGGCCGGATGGGTTAAGCACAGGACATGGGGCAGACTGTTGGGAGAAATGGTGTCCTTGAGGCGATCCCAGCAGGACTCAGCGGTCACCCTGAACCCCTCCCCCACTCCGAGCTGGACTATATCTGTAGCAGTGAACGATACAAGGGACTGGATCGTATGGCTCGGCTTTCTCCCCTCGGCAGTCCCTTTCTCTTTCTCACTTTCTCTTTCTCTGGATGACCACAAGCAGCCATTGTCACTGCAGAACCACGGGAACAATTGGGTTCTTATGCTGCGGCCGGTCAGGGGACGGCGGGGTGCACTTCAGCAGTGACTGCACGAAGTAAATTATAGCTCCAGTGGCCTGTGTGGTTTGGAGAGGCGGCGCTTTTTGTGAGAGGTCCTGCGACTAAAAACCGCCGGTTCAGCACATTTGTTTGCCTCTGCGTGTGCAAAATGTCCACGGCGCGGCAAATGGGGGGACATTTTTCTTCTTCTTCTTCTTCTTCTCGCTTTGCAAACACACTTTCAACTGACGGAGAGGGCCGTTAAGAAGCACAAGTAGCTCCTTTTGGAAAGCACTCACACTTTCTAAACTACACTCAGTCACATCTTAGGAAAAGCCTAAATGCGTGACTGCAGGGCAAAGCAGTGCTCCCCGTCTCCCTCCTTTCCTCTCTCTCCCCCTTGCCTCTCTCAGATCGAGGCTCCGCCTGTCCGCTGTCCTCCCGCGCTCCGATCACTCCACCCTCCCGCCCTATCCCCTTTCTACATGACATCATCTGCACATCTGTCGTCCCAACAGTGTGCTGGTGACACAGGCAGGCCACAAAATGAGTCGAGCTCTTTCCCTCTGCTTTTGTCACCATCTATTTCTTTCCTTCTGGCTCTCAGTTTCTTGCTCTCTCGCTCTCTCCTCGTCCCTCTGTCCTCCTCATTCTGTCTCTCCTTTTCTCTGTCGGTGCTTTTCTTCCCTTGTTTCCCTGCTGCATTATGTACTGTAATACGGTTGCATCTGACCGTTTCCTACAATGTGACACGCACATTTGAGCAGGCAGGAAACAGCCATTAAACTAAATGATCCATTGGCCTGACCTCAGTCTTGACCCGTGTGATTGTGAGCAAACTCAATCACCAAGGTCAGCACTGACATGATGTGACTCTTAGGAAAGTTGTTTTTTCTTCTTTCTCGACTCTGATTTGAGCTATTAGACACTGCTAAGCGAGTTAAGAGGCTGAGGTTGTGGTTATATCAATTTGTGTGTGTGTGTTCGTGTGTGTGTGTGTGTGTGTGTGTGTGAGTGAGAGAGAGAGGAAGAGGAAGAGAGTGGGAGCAATTTTTTTTTGTTTCGTCAGTAAGGCCCAACCCTTAAAAGGGCCAAGCATCTTCAAGGGAATAGAAACTTACAGAAGTGTAACACATGTTTGACTCCCAAAGCCCCAGTGCAATAATTCTCCACGTACAAATTACTAACAGATCAAATCAAGTCGTACTGGATCAAACCGGCTGCAGTGGAGAAACCATCCTTGGCGAAGCAAATTAACAAATACAATTAATTCTACAATTAACAAAGTTTCCTTAAAAAAAAAAAAAAAAAAAAAGAGTAATTCTTATATATTTCCTCTTTATCTAAAAGGGTTAAAAAAAGGGGAGAAATAGCAGCTCCCAACCTGTTTCAAACACATTTTACAAGTTTAAAATCAAAAACATATTAACATAAAAATAACCACAACTAAGAAAAGGATCTGCTGCTGGTGGACTTGAAGCAGGAGGATGTGGATTGGCTTCACTTTTGTTTTGGGGTCCTGATCTGATCCGAAGCGACTCCATCTCAGAATGCAGCAGATGGAATTTGAACCCAGGATTACACATGGGGGGGGGGGGGCGATTACCGCCACACAGTCGGCAAACAAAACACTAAATTATAAAGTAAGCATGAGTCTGGATTATCACTTCAGTAATTCTTACTAATAGGCATATTTGGTGAGGAAACAGCATGTTGCAAAATGACAAAATGTGTCCCTTTATGTTAATAATAAGCACATTAGATGTGTTCCTGTTCTGATGGCGTTTGAATCTCTTTGTCAAATACTCATGAACATCTGGCTCACATGTCTAACTGTACGTTACTGATGTAAATTCTGTCATTAGGGAAGTAAACACGTTGCCATTTTTACATGTGGATGATCCGATTGCACTAATTCAGCAACAAGTTGATGGAGGCATAAAGTGTTATAAATATCCTTTTAATCTCTGTAGTTCAAAGAGATTCATCGTGAAGACAACTATCTTTTATCTCAGGTTCACTGCGTAGCGGTTCTAAGAGAACATTTTTAGTGTCCCGTGTTTGCTGGACAAAGATTGACGGTTAAGTGTTGACATTTCGATAGGAACCAAGATGGTGGAACATCTGTTGGGTGGTGGGAACGACAAGCTGCTGTACGGCGTCGCCCTCCTGTGCTTTGAAGCACAGGAGTAAAGAGCCCCCTTGAGGATCTCAAAATGACTCACTTTATTTACTTGTGCCTCTGAAAGAGAGAGACGCGACAATGCCAAAGTCACCTCAGGATGAACACTAAATATCTGCACGGAATGTGAAATAAGTGGAAAGAGAAAGAAGCAAGAGTTTAAACATGACTCACTGAATTAGCCTCTTCCATTTAATACGAAATGATAAAAAGTGGAACGTGCTGATGAAACCTCTAGAAGCGTATGGATAATGTAATGCTGGCGTCTGTTGTAATAAAGCGTATAATAGCGGCTATTCTAATGTCAGGAAAGACAAAATGCTGGTGTGAAAGGGACTCGAACCAGAGAGGACTGAACTGAAGTAAACGCGTCTCTGGTGCTTTGTCTCCCTCTGCAGGTACAACTGAGTAAAGACACGTTGACAACAAAGAAAGAGAGTAAAGCACAGAAGGCCCAAAGTGTTGCCAAAAGTGGGAAAAATAGCAAAGCATGCATGCAACATTGTTACCAAACAGTCTGCATGTTTTTATTCCTATTCATCACTACGGGGGATCATTTAATGAGTTGGGAGCCAGAGCTGTACAATAGATTGAGCGTAGTTAAAAAATGCTTATCCAGGTCAAATTGTGCATTCATGACTTCCTTTAGATAACCGCGAAAAATGAAAACATCACACAGATAAGCAGCTGTTTTGACCTGCTCGTCTGAATTTGCTGATCCCTTCATTTTTGTTCTGCTCTAGTTGCATCTCTGGTGATGCCGTGTAGCCATATTCTCAACATCTGCAACATGTTTACAACTCCAAATCTGCATTTCCACACACACAAAAAAGATAGATCCCGTTTACGTAATAAAACATTTAAACAAAAAAAAAAAGGGAATCATTTCCGCGGCCTTTTATATGCCTCTTGGCATTTCTTCATCTGCTCTCAAAAAGGTTCAAGATGTTTCAAAGACAATAATTGCTCAAAAGTGGAATTGTTGTTCCTCAACGTGGAAACAATTTCCCGCCATCAGCTTTGTCGGGTCCCCATGAATGCTCGAAACGGTTAGAATTAGATTCCATTACAAAGTAGTTGCTTTTAGTCATAAATACTCTCTTGCCCGCTGACCCCCGGGGTAGTTTTGTTTTTCATCCGTCGCACTCCATCAGCCCCTCACAGTGCAGGGGGCGATATTCAACCGCACTCGCATTTCTTGCGGATTCCAGCATGAGCTTTGCCCCGTGACACATACAAGCACCATGTGTTTGTGTTGCCACATTGCAGTCTAAACAATGCCTCTGACATCGCGGTAAAGCTGGAAAGCCACTTGAGCCGCATGTGGCCGCGTGCTAACATAGTCCATGTGCACTTGTCTGACCGAAGCAAATGAAACCCATCAGTGTGTCTTGGTGGATCAGAGGCACACGATATACGAGGCCAAGGCCTTTGATGCACGTCTTTTCCCATCTAATTAAAACTCAAAGGCCGCACTTAAAGATGAACGCTGGCGCTTTTCTATATTTCCCTTTTTGTCAACAGTCTCGACACTCAGCCCCATGCCCATTCGTTTCTATGTGTGTCTTTAAAAATGGGTCACACACATATAGTTTGTTTAAAAAAAAGGTGCTGGCGTTCACAGGATTGACAGCAGCCTTTGAGTTCATTGTAATAAAGGAACATTCCATCCATGAGGCTCACTGATGTGTTCTTACAACGCCAACAACGGAGCCCTATTGAGTTTAAAAATAACTTTAAGGCACAATATTACCATAATATTTGAGTTACCTTGCATGACTTGATGCATCTGTGTCCGAGGGGCCAAAGTACTGCATTGGGTGTTCTTTGAGGAATTATTCATCTTTGACGACTGTCTGACAACTAAATCGGCTTCCATGGCTCTTGTCAGTGCGGAGAACCTTCCTTTACACTTCCAGCTGCGTGTGAATGGGATTGTCATGTCTCACACGTTCACCTATGAGCCCTGCTGTTCTGCAGAAAAGAAATGTCACTTGTGACGAATTGTCAGATGTTTACTGTTGTGATCAACAACACCGTTTCTTCGACAACCGCAAGGGATTCTGGGCTCGAGGACAAGATAGGCCCAAAAGCCCATAGAGTCACGAGACACCATTATTAATCTCTCTGCGCCACCACTCCAGTTTCTCCAGCGCCCGTCACTCATCATCACGATGAGGACGGTGCTGTCGAAACCTGTCCCAATAGATAAAAAAACCCCAGAGTCGTGTTAGTTCTTACAGCCACTTTCATCACTGACCTTTCATCTTGTTCGGCAGTCATAAGAAATTCCCCGCACGGCCCCAAAACTTCCCAAGTCTCCATGTTCGCCTCGCCTTCCGAGCGAAAAATATGAAAAGAAACTGATATCACAGCGCGAGCGCCAGGACAGTGAGTGCACGCTTGATTAAGTGCTATCTTGGCTTTGCATATTGCGGTTTAGGAGGATTATTTGGAAAGAAAGCGAGCGGTAGAGAGTGAGAGGCGTACAAAATATACACACACACACACACATACACACATATATATATATATATATATATATATATATATATATATATATATATATATATATATATATATATATATATATATATATATATATATATATAGACACAAAGGGTTCTGGTTCTGCTGACATTATCTGTGAGTCGTCCACTGAAATAGCTGTGGATGGAGTTCCTGTGACGAGGTTTCTGCAGCCAAGACGGGTCCAGTTCAGTTGCACAGCGGCTTCTCATTCTTGACACTATACGGCGCATATCTGACTGCAGCTCTAGTTCCACGCAGTTTGAGTGGGCGTAGCGATCGGGCCAATCTCATAACAGCCAAAGTATGAAAAGCATTCTATTATTTTATGCTCCACATCACTGCAATCTCTCACATCGCTTGGTTGGCAGGCCAGAGAGGATTTAAATGAAAAGGTGCATTTCCACAAACTGCCCTCAATTGTTTTCTACGCCAGGGTCTCTCACTTTTGTTCCGATTGATATCGCACTGCGGAACGAATCTTATTCATATTATCCCCTCGTGGTTATTTGTTCCGCTCAAGTAAAGATCAGAATGTCTCAAATTTCGGCCGACAAAATGTCGACAACAAGCGAAGATGATATGTACTTTGTCCCCCGTCCACTCTGTGAAGTAGACCTATAAAAGCCCTCGTCCTTTGAAGGTGCCGTGGAACTGAACAGGATGGCCCCCTCCCATTGTACTTAAAAAAAAACCTCTTTCAAGTTCCACGGCAAACAGGGCGATGTTTGCAAGGAACATCTTTAAAAAGGACGGATCAGCACACATTCCTTTTGTCGTCCTTGTTGGCTTTCCCGTTGACTTACACCTCGACACTTCACTTCAAAGACTTTGGGTTTAACAAGAAAAGTCACCATGCAGAAAAAATGTCACATCTAAATGTCACATAGCGCTGAAACCCAAAAAAGAAAGGCAACTTCTCCTTCTTTCCCAAATGAGAAAGGTCTTCTTTTTTCTGCCTCGTTCATTAAAAAGTAGAACTTGATCAACTGCAGCTTACCGATACTCCACATATGTGCACTCCATCAGCTGTGCACTCCAGCATCAAGGTCGAGCCAGATGTTTTGGGACGATGACATTTCCTTCATGCGGCCACAGGAGGGCGTAGTGTTGGTGATGCACCAGCAGAACATGTGAGCTGGAAGCACACAGGAATTCCCTGCAGGGATTTATAATGCAGACCATCAGGTGATACATGACAGAAAAGTGAATCCATCGTCTTTTATTAACAGTTGTTATCATCTTTGTTGTTTGGTGACTATTTTCCCGATTCATCAATTCATCGCTTTGCCTAAAAATATGTCAGAAAGAGTCAACAGATACACAAAGCCCAACAGTCCCCAAATATGTTTAGTTTAAATCTATATTTCAACTAGTTGCCGAGTCATTTTCTGTCGATCGGATGTTGAATTTATCCACCGATGGTATCAACTCTAGATGTCTTTTCCTGCCCTCTTTGGCCCACTTTCCCACATCAACAAACTGTTTCATAACTTCATGGTAAAGGTAAAACATGAGTCCATGTTATTTTGAAGTAAAAAAAAAAAAAATCATGCCACAATAACATCCAGGAGCTATGCAAGGCATGATGAGATAAGTCATGTGGTTATTATTTTAAAGTGCCATGGTCACGCTCGCAATACTACAGCAATCGATTGTTACAGAAGCGTAATGTCACATTTAAAATGCATTTAAGATGAATTTTGGGTGGCATGGTGGAATGATTGTACCCAGAGGGTCACAGGTGAGAGAGTAAAAAACTATGACTGGTTCAGGGGGGGGGGGAGAGAGAGGGGGGGGGAAGAGAGAGAGAGAGAGAGAGAGAGAGAGAGAGAGAGAGAGAGAGAGAGAGAGAGAGAGAGAGAGGTGTGTCGGGGGGTGGGGATACGGTGGGATGCGCGGTGCAGACTCATCCCGGGGGCTGGTGCCTTCCAAAGTCACAATAGTCTCACTTTTAGAGACATCCGGAACCCACTCTGCCCCCCCACCCCACCCCACCCCCACACCCCCTCTTTCCAACCCAGTCCTCTCTCGGTCCAGGTGGCAGAGCGCACTTCGGCCGTGGGATGCAGCCTCTCATCTCCAACACATGGACAGCGGAGCTTGGAGCTGCCGCAGCGCGCCACGGCTCCACTAGCTGAAGACACCACCTCCTCACACAGCGGAAAGAAGAGACGACGCTCCCGCGTTTAACTCTTGGACTGCGATATTTTTTTTTAAAAAGGATATCTACCCACGACTTTTTTTTTTTTCCTTGTTCTATTTTCAAACCGCAAGAGAGCAGAGCCAGTTGTGTTCAATGCGCAGCCATGCTCATCATCTCGTCCCGCAGTGCGCTGCTGTCCATCTACTACCCACAGATCTTCCTCATCCTCACCTCATACCTGTAGGTTTCTTATCCATGCACTTCGTCAACTCAAACTCACGTACACGTTTGCTAGCAATTAGTTGTGCCTTGCGCGCAAATTGGCCAATTACGCGCGGGGAAATGTGATCGCGCCTGGAGCGCATTAGCTGGTTGTTGCAGGTGTTTTATTAAATCTCTTTTTAAAGTTGCTAAATGTTGTTCTGCTATTGCAGAGAGATTGTTTTATAAATGAAAAAAAAAATGCAACTATTATTTTCAGTCAACCACAATTTTGAAAACATTGGTGGGAAATTACTTGTGTCATGTAATCGTTTTCCTGTTATTCCACAATGGAATCACGCGCGACCACGTATTTCTGAGCAGTTGTGTAATTTTAATTTGTTATCATAAATCAACTCGTTGTGAAGAGTCAATGATGATTTGACTCATTAAATCCAAAATTGAATCCACCTGATTCTCACATGTACAGGCAGCTGATGAGATAACCTGCTCTTATGGGTTCACCAGAATGACTTTGTCATAGGAGCACCTCGTCAGACAAGAGCCACAATTGGAAAGCCGCATATGGAAAAGAGACATATTGGAGGACTTCATGCTCTGCCTATATAGGCGCGGGCCTATGGAATGAGCTCTTTCTTATGCCATTAAAAGTCCCAGGCCCTCACAAAGCAAATGATTGCTGCACCATGCATGCCTCTCATTCATAACAAGGGCAGGCCCTGAAACTTGAAATAGCTGTGGTGGTTCATGTTTTCTGTAACACAGACAGAAAGAGAGAGGCAGACAGAAATGAACTGGATTTGGACCCAAATTAACTATTGTTCCCTTCCATGTCTTTATGAAGGTCCATTCGATTATACATGATGGGAGTCTGCACATATCTTCTCATTTGGTTTTGATTGTTTGGGATTGTGTTTATGATTTGTAGACTGGCAACTGTCATGAAAACTTTTCGCCAAAAAAGAACAAAAACCTTCGTGCTTATTGTCCCAACATCATTGCCAAGTCCTGTTCAACCAGGGCCCAGAATTCAAACGATAGGCTGCGTATGTTTTCAGGTACATTTTTCTTTTCTCCGTGTCTCCTCATCTGTTCTCAATTCCCCTTCTCATTAATCCCCGCTCCTTCTCTCTGCCCCCAGGGCGCTGTCCTCTGTGGTGGCTCTAGGTGCAAACATCATCTGCAACAAGATACCGGGACTGGCCCCCCGTCAGAGAGCCCTCTGTCAGAGTCGCCCCGACGCCATCATCATCATCGGCGAAGGCGCTCAGCTGGGCATCAACGAGTGTCAGCACCAGTTCCGCTTCGGCCGGTGGAACTGCTCCGCCCTGGGACAGAGGACTGTCTTTGGACAAGAGCTGAGAGTAGGTCAGTCTGTTTGAAACGCAGCTTCTTTAAAGTCGTTTTAAATACATCTTTCTCGATGTAGTCAATAGAAAAGTAGGCTGAGTGGGACGTTGCTCAGAGGATTTTTCTGTTTGTTTTTCGGCATTTTTTATGCCGTTATTAGATATTTTAACAATAGATAGACAGGAAATGAGGAGAGAGAGATGGGAAATGACATGCAACGAGGAGGCTAAGGTTCAAGATAAACCATCCAGGGAAAAAACTGCTTACCCGAGTTAAACAACAGTCAGTTTAGACGCAGAACAATCTCAGCTTTGAGGCACGAGTGTGAGCTGATGTGTGATCAGGGCGACGCGCCCCTCCTTTTTGGTGTCGCTTGAATCTGTGCACAGGCATGTAAAGGTTAATGTCAACAGGTACGTTTAATTGGCCTAACCAAACCACAACTGAGACGTGTGGTCTGTTTTTTTTCCCCAATCATTGAAGCATTATTCTCCTCGTAATGTCCTCGAACCTCCTGTACTTGTTGTCGGCGGCGTGAGAAAAGGCTGCAGCGTAGCTCAACCAAGTGGCCCGAGAGACTGAAAGATGGGTGGCGAAGCTTTGACCAAAAGCATTTCTGTTTGGAATACCACATGCAGCGACCGCAAAATAAATTCTCTGCCTCTTTTAAAACACACACAAAAAAAAACTGCAACTCAAAAGGCCTCGCAAGTGTCCCCGAAGGACATTAAATGTGTGTGTGACATCACTGTGCTTGCAACACACATATTGTCACAGCGAAGCAGTCATGAATGGAATGTGAAGACTACCTTATAAAGCCTGTCTGGGTGTGGCATCTCCTGAAACCTACACAATCTATGAACACACAAGCCAACACACCTCCCTGCTCCGAGTTAACATTCTCCCCGGTTTGAATTCTCACAGAAGCCCGTTTGCTCCTAATGTGAACCTCTCATATAAATTGTATTTGAGTCCGAAATGTTTTGTTGCGGTCCTGCTGTGGGTTTGGATCCGTGTTTAATCTAGCAGCCCTGGGAGCAATCACTCTCTTCTACACGGGACACAGGCAGACGGACGTCTGGATCCCTTTATTTCTTTTGTCAGCGGAAATGTCTCTTTTCTCTTGTGGTGTGTAAACGAGCTCGGACAGACGCTTTGGACCCGGCGTAGGCCCTCGTGTGCTCCCCTCGCAGACACTTTAGCCAAATAAGTACTTTCTGGAAGACTAAAATCCTGTTACATCTGTATAAAAAGTAATGAAAAACTGTTAATTATTGTACAAACACAAAGTCATGGATTCTCAGTAAGATGGGTTTTCTCTTTGCCATCTCCGTGTACCATTTTTGCTATTTTCCAAAAAAACAGGAAATGCAAGCCAGAGCCTTACCCCCCCTTGTTGTGTCGCTTACGTACCATCCACCATTTCATTTGATTGACCTGCCGGCCCTGTGAACTCATTAAGCATTGAGAAAGAGCAGAGAGATTCATGCTAACCACTAATTGAAGTCAGCTCCAGCAGCTGGATGGCAACAATGGAGCCCAGCGTGCACTGCCGTTCAATCAAAACAAATCACAGCGCGAGGAGATGGCTGTTTGGCTATCGCATGCGCCTGATGCCTTGAGAGAATGCTCACCGTACAATATATCCGAATGGGTCGCGGAGTTGATGAGAGAAGACTTCAGGGTTTGTTATGAGTTATGGGCCGGGGGGGAACCGCAGGCCCGATGGTTCCTGCAAGTGAGTTTGTCAGGTTGGAAGGGAGCCATTAGAATCGCCTCGACCAGAGACGGCACGCATTAATACTCTGGGCTGTCGAGGAGAACGGAGGCCCAGCATTATCCTGATTGGAGAGGGGAGGATATCCAATTGTTGTGCCAATAAATTAATTCCCCCTTCCATGCCATAAATATGTTTATTCTCAAGTTCAAATGGTGACACACGAAAGCTTGGATCGGCCGGGCACATCTCAGTCAAGCCCGGCCGCAGACGATTCCGACATGCAACACAGCGGTATCATTTGCTACAATAATGTGGACCGCCTAAGACAGACACAGAATGACACTTAAGCCACGTGAGAAACTCCATTGATGAACACCATCAAGACACAGCAAGGCTGAAGAAAAACAAAAAAAGCTCCTCCAGTCAGCCAGTAGATGTCACTTGTGTTGTCTTCACTGCTCTGATACAGTGACATGAGGATTTGTCTGCTGGGAAAATATTTGTAAGATCTTTCAAAACTACAAGAATATGAATTTGACGCACCAATGCGGCTCTAGAAAAGCTAATCATTTCCATATATTTTGGGGCTGTCCCAAACTATTTGAATGGCCTTCGTGAAACATGAAGCACGGTATTTAAGACTGACAGACTCCTGGACTCGGAGACTCCTTATCTGGGCCACGCGTTGTTTGGAAACAGGCACGATTGGCATCTCTCTAAACCTCCCACTAGCTTTGCTGCAACTGTTTGGGAGGAGGATTTACACCTTCATCAATTTAGTTCAAGTTCAAGTTAGAGAAACCCACACAGGCATCATCGGGGTTATTTCACAGAAGACATTATACAAATGTCTCATGGACTGAGTAGTACTTCTCATAACAAGCAAACCACAATTCATGCGTAGAATTGGTGCAGTGTTCCTGTAATTCAACACATTCTTTGATAACGGATGAAGGTCGAGCAAACCTAAATCCTCCTGCTGGTGCCATAACAGTGTAACTGTATGATGGGCATGCAATTCTCGCCATTCTAGGTAAAGTACTGCTGGTAATAGAATATCTACTCAATTTAAAGTACTTGTAGTACTTTTAGTACTCCTTTCCATATTCACTCAGATTCTGCTCGTTTCTCTCCAGGCAGCAGGGAGGCAGCGTTCACTTATGCCATCACTGCAGCCGGAGTTGCCCACGCAGTGACCACCGCCTGCAGCCACGGCAACCTCAGCCAGTGCGGCTGTGACCGCGAGAAGCAGGGCTACCACGACCAAGAGGAGGGCTGGAAGTGGGGCGGCTGCTCGGCCGACGTCAAGTACGGCGTGGAGTTCTCGCGGCGCTTCGTGGACGCCCGAGAGATCAAGAAAAACGCCCGCCGGCTGATGAACCTGCACAACAACGAGGCGGGGCGAAAGGTAATGCAAGGTTGACGAAACAAACTATATCCATCACATCGATCGAAGTTATGTATTTGCTTTATTACTATAAATATATATTCGCCCGATTTGACTCGTGCTCTGGAGTCACTAGATGTTCTAATGACTCAATAATCATACCGTCCTATAACGAAAACGTGATATTTTTCACGTTATCAGGCTCAGTCACGAGGGCAAACAGTCACCTGTCAATTTTGTCATCTAAAATATTGATATATTTATAGTATACATCTGGCTCTAACCACAGTGTAATTCTATACGTGTACGTACGGTTGCACAACAGCTCTGGTCACTTCTCTCCAGCTGTCACGGAATTCTGTGGTCTGAAGAAAGGTAAAGTTAATTAGAGACTACAGTCTTGGTTTACGAGTTATTTTCCCCAGGTTTCTTTTTTTTTGACATAAAGTTGGCATACTGGACAGAGCGCTGAAAGCCGAAGTGTCCGCAGAAAGCCCAGCTCACCCAAAGAGACGGACGCGAAGGCCAATGCGATGGCTATTAACCGTTTCACAGTCAAGCTGCGGACGTGTGTAAAATGACCATTCATGAATTAACCACATAGAAGATATTTTCCGCTCTTAACCACCTCTTCAAATTCACACAGACCTAATTTCCACTCTCTGTGTGATCAGATGCTAGAGGGGAGGATGAAGCTGGAGTGCAAGTGTCACGGCGTGTCTGGTTCCTGCACCACTAAGACCTGCTGGATCACCCTGCCCAAGTTCAGAGAGCTCGGTTACCTGCTGAAGGAGCGCTACGGCGGCGCGGTTCAAGTCGAGCCGGTCCGGGCCTCGCGCCTCCGCCAGCCCTCCTTCCTGCGACTCAAGGAGGCCCGGGGCTACCAGAAGCCCACGGACACGGACCTGGTGTACCTGGAGCGCTCGCCCAACTACTGCGAGGAGGACACGGCCACGGGGAGCACGGGGACTCGGGGGAGACTGTGCAACGGCACCTCGACCCTCGCGGACGGTTGCAACCTGATGTGCTGCGGCCGCGGTCACGACAAGCACCACTACACGCGCATCTGGCAGTGCAACTGCAAGTTCCACTGGTGTTGCTTCGTCAAGTGCAGCACGTGCAGTGAGAAATCAGAAGTCTTCACCTGCAAGTAGGGAATGAGGCAGTGGGGCACTGGAAGCAGGTGGGGGGGGGAAGAGAGAGAGCGAGAGAGCGAGAGCGAGAGAGAGACTGGTGAAAATGGATAACGGTTGAAGGAGAGAGGGTTATGACGAAGCGGGATTCGAAAGTGAAGGACTTGGAAGTATTTATTCAAAAATTTGCACATTTTTACATCCTATTTTTGGAATTCTTTAAACAAAAGAAAAAGTCCTGAAAGAGATTTCTTTTTTTTTTTTTTTTTTTTTAAACGGTGACATGATGCAAACATGTTGCAGTTGAGAGGATTTTCACTATTTTGGAAGACGACATCTGGCAGAGACGTAGCTCACGGGTGTCTTGCAGGAGAGGAGAAACAACGAGGACTATTGTTGGATCTCGAGGAGACTTTTGGAACACGTTAATCGGAAATGCGACAACAGCAAAGCGCTCCAGACGGAAGACTGAGAATTGAAAGATGGAAGTGGAACACTTCTACCTGTACGCTCACACTGTATTCTGTTTGAACACTGAAAATAAAACACAAATTATTTATGTAAAACAATCTTTCAAACTCAGTCTTATAGGATGGATAACAAACTCATTTTCCATTTATTTTATGATCTTAAATTGCTACTGAAACATGTACAGCCACGAAGCCGCTGAATTCTCTGCTATTCCCTTGTTATTCATGAGCAGTCATCTGTGGCGTATTTCGCTAAAGATCAGCAAATTTTCTTTTGCACTCAGTCACATTTCTTTCCATTTTTTCATGGAACATCAGTAACTTGTGTCGTTGAGCGCCGTGCTGAGATCTCTCTCATGGACAAACCCCCCCCCCCCCCCTCAGAAAACAAGACCCTTTGTTACGCCAGGAGCCAAAGAGGCAGAAAACACTCCCAAACTATTTTACGCATCCAACTTGTCAGTTTCGAACGGCCCTCTCCATCCCGACCGTGTTCATTGTTTTGTTTTCGGAGGCCTCTTGAGTTCTGAGATTAAAGCATGTAAGCCTCGTTGGAACGCCATAGAAGTGCAATCGGGGTTCGGCTGCATCCAACATTCCCATGAACGGCAGAGACGTGGAATTCCACACGATGGCCTCTGCTTACACAAGGCCTTCCAGCGCGGTTTAGGCCTGACCGGTGGATGGCATGTGCCCCAACCACACAGAAGGGGGTACGAGAGGATCAAAGGCCTCAGAGCTATTTTTGGACAGCACCCTTAATGTATTCAGAAATGTTTATTTAGGCTTTATATAACTTACAAAACAATTTGAAGAGTTTATTTTTATATGAGGAACGTGGCACTTTATGTCATTTATAGATGGAACAGAAAGTCACTATTTACAAGTGTTTTTTCGAATGTCATTGTATTTCAGATTTGAGAGCTGTAACTTATTTGGGATTTATGTTGTTTTTCTTTTGATCAAAGTTGCTAAATTGTAAATACTCCACGTGTTTTATCAAAGTAGAACAGAATGTCCATCTGGAGACGACCCTTCACAATTCAACGGAGCTCGTAGAAGCCGAGTGATTTGGAAAGTCCAGGACATTTTGTGGAAACCACCGTTAAGTATTTGAGTAAATGCGTAGAATTGCGAGGAGATATTATACGTTGGAGGCGTCAGCAGCCAACTAGTTGTGCATCTTTAGAACAAAGACATTTCTGTGTTTCAGTAACTAGGAACAACTCATCGTAGTTGCGACTTCATATTCAGCGAGTTTAGGTTTATTTGTTCTGTGGCAAAATCAAAGTCTGCATTAAGGAATCTTTAACATTTTTTCCGTTACAGCATCCCGTACAAACATGGGACAGTTGTATCTTTTTCTTTTTTACCAATAAAATTTGAGCATTCCTTCTATTGCCTCTTGTTTTATATCACGTCTTTAAAATCATTACCAAAAAAAAAAAAAAGCGGTTTGTCACACACAGTACTTTATTAGGCATTTTATAAACATATTGTTTGACCCAAGAATCAATAATACTCAACACCCCGACCAAGTTTTGTTGACGGCGATTGTCAAACCAGAAGGCACAGATACAATATAGCAGAGGCCTGTGGTATAAAACGCTGATATGGGAAACACAAGAACTTGTGGCCTCGACTGGTGTGCGCTAATGTGTTAGGCGACCGGGCGGCCATGCCACCTCATTCAGCCCGGCTGACTCGCGCAGCCTTCTTTCCTGTGGGGCTGAAAAGCATTGCAGCCAGCCAGTCGAGCGCGAGTAACAGCTGTTTTGTTAGCAGTCTGAAATCCTGGGGACCGGAACGCAATAAGCTCCCTTCACTATGCCGGCGGATTGAGGGGAGAGTCCAGCCGATTGTTTCCAATACATTTTGTCATTAAAAATCAGAGGTGGGGCAGGGTGTGAGCAGGCCAGCAAAGCACCGCATTGTTGAGGTGTCAGGACTGTTCAGCTTTATCCAGCAACGGGAGGAGCAGGGAGCGATGTCATTCTGCAAACTAATGGCTCCGGTCCGACTCACTCAGTAATTCATTCACTCAATCACTCTTTGGACGTACAGTTAGTGTGATCTCATCCATTGTCTGCTGAACCACAATCGCTATATCTGATCAAAAGAAAAAGCACACACACACGGCTAGATAGGAAGTACAGCATTCACTAAATCTCTAAGAAAGTCTATGGAGTCTGGCAAAACTCAAATACAAGCCCGTTCAGAGTCGAAGGTGTAAAACATAAACTCAAAGTAGTGAGTTTAAAGATGGTTAATGATCTATGATGCATGCCATGAGCCCTTATCTCTTATTTATCTAGTAATGTGTCATAGGATGGAAATAGAAGATTAAGATTATGAGGAATAAGATGAAATTAACTACGTTTGAGTATGAAACTCATTACTGTTATAGCCTTAATACAAGAAGCAGAGACACAGTGACAAGCTCATGCTGTATACTCAGCATTGTTTTTGAATTACAAAACATGCATAGCTTCGGTTATTATTAGCTTCAGTATTGCATTTTGCACTCGGACGTTCTTAGATTAGAATATGAAAGTCATGCCTGTTTAGAGAAATAGTGTTCGAACGTCCCTCTGGCAACGAAAGCACTATTTAAGTAGCGAAGGCGGTGAGGGGGTTGATTACATCATGTTTTGGTCATTCTCTGTTTTTGCGGTTAGTGCAGAAGTCACTATGGGCCCGGGATTAAACCCCAACCCCTGCTGGTAGCATCAGTGTCTGTGAGAAGTGAAAAGTCCGGACACCGCGGAGCCCTTTGTCTTTGGATTAAACCACAAAGCATCCGACCGGCCAAAGGACCCAGCATGTGCTCGCCTCTCCCAAACTCTTCATTTCCCAGACTCGGGTCAAGACAAAACAAGAGCTCCTGATGTCTTGACCTCTGCTTTTACGCCAGGGGGACCCCATCGGCCTTTTGTGTTTCAAGAATACCTCAAATCTCATCTGGGCAAGAGCGGAAGCATTACTAAAAGGTAGAAAAGTAATTTATGCATACTTCTCTGATTAAATAAACTCCAAAAGCGTTGTTCTTCCTAATCTATCGGCAGTCACTTATTCCGGACAGGCACCAAATGTATGTATGTTTAGTAGTGGAGAGGTAATCCACCCGCAGATGAAGCTTAAGTATTAGGTAACATTAATGAGGCTTGTAGCACTACAAGAGTACTGGAGTGTACTCCTTTCTAAACAAATACTTCACATGAAAACCTGCTTGTGGGTCGAGCGCCCCCCTCTCTCCTGGCTGCTCCTCTGAGGCCTTTTCAAGAGTCTTTCCTCACAGTTTTGAGCAGCAAGCTTCCATCTCGCTCCTCCACCAGGAAGCCCAACTCCCTGAGTGCCGAGTAGTCGGCGGTGCCGCGGCGTTCCAGAGCGGCGATCTGCTCCTGGTTCTGCGTGTTGTGTTCTAGGAGGTTCCTGATGGTAAAGATGGCCCACTGGCTGATAACTAGAGGTATCTGGTTAAGGACGGCAACGACAGAATGAAACGCACCGGAGTTCGTTCTGGTATTTTTTAGCATTTTTCTATTTAAAAAAAAAAAAAAGAAAAAAAAAAAAAAAAAGCAGTTGTAAGGGAAGATGCATTTCATGAATAAATGCAGAAGTCAAAAGAAAGATAGATATATAAAAGGTTAACAATGTAACATGCTAACACAGGCCAGACATTTTCAATGTCACTCATAAGTGCCCGGTATTCGCCTCAGGTCGCCAAGTACGCAGAGAGCCCAACAAACAAAAGAGTTAAGCAGACAAGTTCAGTTTTGTGATACAAAACATTCTCAGCTCGCCCCTCTCAAGTTTCCCGCATACACATTTTTGTTTCTTTGACAGTCTTTTTCTGAACAGAAACAAATGCTGACACCTTGATTGTATGTGTGGAAGTGGGAGAGGGCCACGGGGACAAAGGGACAGGGCTCAAACTATTGCCCCGGATAAATGACAATCTGTCACGCTGCCCCAGCTTTAGCCAGCTAATACCAACTGGGAGCAGGATGTCCAGCGGGAGCAGGAGATGACGACTCAGTAAAACAGAATTTGGCTCGTTCTCAAAGCCTGTGGTTGTGAGAAAGGGCACTAAAAGCTCATCATATACACACTCCCTCCCCTACAGTCATCACCGCGTTAGATAGACCGGTGCAATCTAATGCAACAGCACAAATAAAGTCTGAATGGTTACCAAAGACCTGGCTTAACTTTCTGATCAGTTGACGCTGTTAACCAGCTGCGAGCAAAGATCTATTGAGCACTGTGTGACCGGTGTGTGACGGTGACCGCTGTGTGAAAATGTCACGGCCGGTCTACACACACACAGTCGTAATCAAAGCTTAATACAACACTTGCGTTTGGTTGCAAACCCACCTGCCTGCAAGCATGCCAAATCCAATTCTTAAAGCGACGGGATAAGATACACAAAGACTAAAATAACTTCTGGACATAAATATGAACAATGATTTTAGATGAACACTATTTCCATCACCTTCACAAAGGATACATGGGTTGTTGCTGTCTATGTTGCAGTTGTCCAGGATGAGGGGGATGCCTTCCAGATCTCTCACCTGAGGAAACATTCACTTTCAATGTTTGGCATCAATGAACATCTTTCAAATAGTTCTCCACAATTTAATACAAAACCTGAAGTCACATCTATGAAAAACAAAATGTGGAAAAAACAGGAATAAGTGTGCATGTCCTTAGCAGAGCCTCACATGCACGCAGCAGCAGTGTGGTTGTGGGTTAGTCTAAGGCCGTCACAACAGGGCGATCTGCTTTGCATCACGCGTCTGATTCTATAGGCTTAATTCTTGTCTGTGCTTGCTGTTGCCTTTCCTTTGCCTTTGCGGTTACCCTCCAAACATACTGGTGGGAGCTCCAGAAACGAGACAAAGTGCTGACTTTCAGAAAAGTAATTTAAAACTGTTGAGGAAACAAAGTCGCTGACCATTACGAGCACCCAGGTCTGATTTTCTGAAGTTGCTCACACTACGTCCAAACCCATAACGAGATGAATAACAAGCGGTCGGGCCCTGACTTCTGTCCGGTACACGCCGTAAAACGCTTTGCATGCATCTTAAATTGCAATCTCTCCCAAAGGTGAACAGAATGACATTTGGTTTACTGGAAGAGATCTTACTGGAAACAGATACGGGGTGATTTCAGACCACTGACGGACCACAGATCAGCATCCATAAATAATTTGGAGAGGCCAACTGAGGGTGGCCATCCCACAAGCATTCCACTGATCTGCTTCTATTAAGGAGAACGGAGTCTATAATGTGCCACAGAGAGAGGCCAACTCCTCCGCACCCCACGGTATTATCTGTCTGTGCTTTCTGTTAATAGTGAGATGCTGACAGATGGCGATGGAGGGAAACCGATAACATCACCAAAGCGAGGGAGGAAATATTTCACATTTCAGTCCAAAACCGAGTAATTGTGTTGAAAGAACTCCTAAGCTTGCAGTCATTGCACTCATTTCCAGTCCTCGGTTGTCCTTGGGTCCTCACGAGATCCTGTGGTTTGACACTGCAGCCCATTACTAGAACCTGCATTGTAAACATGCACATTTAGTGAAGATCGGTCTGATGAAGTAAGACCAGGGGAGCCTCTCACTCGCTCTTTGACCTTTGACCCCATTGTGTTAAGACTGAAGCACCCTTTTTCTGTCCTTTCCGCCATCCATCCATCCATTCAATCCAAACCTTGTTCTGGTTGTCGGTATTGCTGTAACAGAGGTTTCCTATCAGCCTGATGAGGTGGGCCTTGAAGCTGATGACAGGAGATTGGGAGGCAGGGTCTCCGTCTCCACTGAAGGAGAAGCTCTGAGCAGCACTGAAGATGTTCTTACTGGCCTTCCCTATAGCATGCACCTGCCGCAGGAGCTCTGCAGAGAGAGCGCACACAAGAGTGTGAGATGTGCAAACAAGACATTTAATCCACCCCAATCTCAAACTGTTACAACTTATTATTTAATGTATGGATTTAAATTTCGCAACAAATGTAAACAAGTAAATGTAATAAAGCGATTTGTGTCAGTCTTATTTGCTATGCGTTTATTGCTTGTCAACATGAGGCATGGTTGTGTGTTGATTTGTTTTCTGTGGGTGATTTGATGACGGATCTGGTTCTTTCACTATTTCAAGGAGTGTCTACGGTGTACAGATGACATATTTACCCTAAGACGGCCAAAATGGACTCACAAACTCACGCTGTGGATCCGGTCAGAGAGGTTGTGTGAGTGTTTGTTTTCATTTACCAACAGTAGTCCCTAGAAGGTCAGGATGGTCCTGCAGGAACATGAACTGCCTGTGGTCTGAGGTCATCTCACATAGCACGTCCAGCAGACTAATCACCGTCAGCGCCTCCTGCAGGACCTACAGGGGATTACAACACGGTGTTGGTCACATGGGGATAGGATGTTGGATGTGAGATCACGTCAGTGAGAAAATAGCACACTAAAACTGGAAAAACGCTCTCTAAATGTTTACACATGTGTCACGCACTTCATGAGGCACTTCTCTGTGTTTACATGCATCAGTCAGGTTTACTATCTGTACCTCATCACTGGAAGCGGAGCCGGTGGCGAGTGTCAGCACAGCCCCACAACCTTCCTGGAAGGAAGTTGCCAGGAAGCGAGCCACGTTGGAAGGGATGCCACACTCCTCCGAGTCCTCCTCTTGTAGCTGGGCAGAGAGCAGCTCTAACAGAGTAACTCTGAAACACACACACCTCTATGAAACATCCATTTACCTTTTAGTATTAGATATCAGTATTCTCTATGTGTACTAGGTGGTATTAGCTTTTCATCAACTTGCATACAACTTGTTATTAAGTCTTCTATTAGAGGTTTTGCTGGGGCGGTGTTTATTATAAGATCAGTTTCTGTGTAATTTGAGGAGGCCGATTGGTCGATAGCGACATTTACTGCCTGTCACTGTATCAAGTAAAGTACCTTTCATGGTGTGACATCCCAGAGTACATGCTCTCCACCAGAGCTGAAGACTTGAGGAAATACTGGGTGGCAATGAGAACCCTGTAAATCAATAAATACCAAATCAAAACTTCACCAACAACAAGCAGAGATAATAATTGGTCATTTCTTGGTACGATACATACACTGTTAGCTCTTTCGACATATAAACTAACAATTGCTTGACACACACCAACACAGACACACACTCTTACGTCCAGTCCAGGTCAGGCTGGGTCCTACAGAGCTCCATCACCTTGAGTGCCAGGTGGATGTTCTGTGGATCAGAAAGTTCTTCCACCTTGGCTTCATCCAGACATGTGTGGAGTACCATAGAGGCATAGCTTACCGCCTTCTCATCATCAACGCTGAGCAGCTGCCTGTTCACACATGTTTGGAGGACAAATAAATACTATTTATATAATAGTATAAATACTGATACAGACTGTGCATTAGTGTAAACAGTGACGGGCTTAATGTGGTGAAAGAGGCAGATATGTGGATGATTTGTATTAAGTCTAGGCTAGTTGTTGCCCAATGAACCACCAGGATGCTCAATAAACAGTGTGAATTATAACAATTGTATGTAATGGTGTTGCTGAGTGTGGTAAAACACAAAACTTACAGGAGAAGATTTGGAAAGCTCTGCTGCCAAATGTCATCTTTACACGTTTGGTTTCCGACCGACATGTTACCGAGGAACTGGATCCCACAACGAAGAGCTGGGGACACGGAGAATGATTTAAATGGTTTTTTAAGTTCAGTATCAAAAGGTTAGCCTAAAATCGAATCATTTTATTAGAATTACAGAATTTTAGACTTACGTTCAAATATGCCATCTCTGCTCTCGGTGGTCTGGAGGAAGCTCATGTGTTTCAGGGATACATCGATGAAACCAAGCTCCCTTGAGGAAAAAGAGAATTATATATCAGTGCGTATATTTAATCGTTTCCTTGAATGTTCATTTAGTCAAAGAAGGTGCACATGGACACATACAGTACAATGCAATCTAATACAATTCTGCATTATACAAAGTTGAATTGTTGTTGAGACTGTGTCTCAAACAGGTGTTGATTCATCCACACAGTTTGCGATGTCCCTACATGTGTCTCATGCTATCCAAGCTACTGATCCCATTACCTGAGCAGACTCTGGTTGCGGGTACTCTGGACACAGGCGTTCCTCTGAGCCCTGAAGCACTCAGCGGTCAGCTGCAGGGCCACAGACCGCAGGTCCTGGTCGTCACAGCTGACAGCCAGAAGCTCATCACGCAGTCGGGACAAGACCTTCAGAAGACTGGAGAACGCCTCCTCCTCCACAGCATCCCTGGGAGCAGAAAGAGTTGACCAACAATAAAACAGGAGGGACAGGTACTTCACTGCAGTGGTACCCAAGGAAAATGTAGAGTGAAACTTAGGAGGAACAGCTCTGTTTTTGTCTGTTTGCAATGTAATACTTGGCGGTATTGCGCCATCATTAGTAATTAGTTACACCTGTGCTTTTTCTGTGTACTCGAAATGACTGAATTCACAGAAAGATGGGACAGTCGTCTTTTGCAACAGCTGAAATAATTAAGTCAGTATAACGAACAAGGCTTTATTGGAGAGCTGCAGATGAATCTATTTAGATCCGGTTTTAACCTGTGATGCTAGTTATGTAACGTTATGGGTTTTGTTCCTTGCCGTTATGACATCCTTTTTGCTTGTATTGTAATTGCTTTTGTTTGTTTTTACCATGTAAAGTGCCTTTGAGTACCCTTTTAAAGCGCTATTTTATTATAATTAATGAACTTCCACCTTTCTGTTTATACACACAGAGGACAAGAAACAGGCCTGAGTAATAGTAGCCAATGGACCCGTTACGCCCGACTAATGTATCAATAGGATAGCTTAGCCGGTAAGCTAACACCCTCCGTTTCCTCCCAAAAAGGCAGAAACATTCCTTTGTCCGCACCTGTATTCCTTGTCCCGTAATGCAGCCGTGAATTTTTTTAAAACCTGCAAGTGTTCAGGGGAGTGTTCTTCACTCAAGATGCCGGCGATAGACGCCGAGATGTCCAAGTCGCTGTCGGTGGAAGATGCCATGCTTCCCTGTCTGCTTGGCTAATTCGTTTGGGCGAGACTTCCGGATAAATCTCTGCTGCACGCTATTGGTTAAATCCAGGGCGAAGGCGGAGTCAGAGCACGTGCTCGCTGCTGTTTTCAGACACAAGTCACTTGGAGCGATGCACGGGGATGCATGTCATTTGTCTGTGTCAAAAGTACAGAAAGAGACTAAAGAGAGAACTCTGAAAAAAGATGACATTAAAATCTTGGTTGATGTTGGAGTTATAGTCATTTATTGAGAGAAACTAGAGTGATAAGAAGCTTCTTTCTGTCTCCATATATCTACACTTTATGTCATATAAACAATCCCTTTGGCTGGCGCCTGTTCTCCTCGAGCATCATAGCTTTTCAGTTCTTTCTTTATTTAATAGTCTGTTGAGATTTGTCCTCATGCACAGACGACATCCAACATGACTCGAAGATAAAGTGTTTGAAAGTGTTATTTGGGCAATTAGGCAGCGCCCATTACATGTATTATTGTGTACTTCCAATCATTTCTGAGATAGAAGTTCTGTACAGACTGTCAGCTGCAGCTGCACTCGCATATGAAATCCATTCACGTAAAGCAATGATTACAGGTCAGAAGATCAATTCATTGAGAGTTGTGGGACAATGGTTGCAGCTGCAACAGCAAAGCCACAGTACTCGCCTTTTGGGATTTCCATATAAAGTGGCGAATTTTAGATTATAGGAGTTACCTCCGCGTGGTTGTCCCCTGTGTTTTCACTGGCCAGGCACAGCACAGCAGTGGTGAAAGGCAGATCAATGTGGAAAGAGGGTTGATGATGGATAGTGAGAGCTATCCACCTCAAGCAATTTGTCAGCTTTAAAATGAGGTATTCGAAGATCCAAACATTCCCAGTAAAGGATTCCCATAATTCATTCTTCTCAGTTGAATAATTGTAAATATCCTCACAAACTGGGAGTGGTATGGTTGTGATGGGAAATCAGACCATACCAGATTTGAATTACAGGAAAAACAGGACATACTTTAATTATTTTTTTTGTTATTCTGGGAACCTCAGTTATGCTAACTAGAGGACAGTTGGTTTAGTCTGCAGCGGCAGAGGATCAAGCTCTTCTCAGTGAAAAACATGAACACGATTAACCGCACAGAGGATTATTATTCACAGATGGCCGCTTATTCTGATGGTCCACAATCAATGTCGAAAGCAAGTCCATAGATGAAGCATTGTATTATCAAATGAAGCATGTCACATCTGGTCTCTCAATGCAGATGAAATGGAGCAAATATTAAACAGTTCCACACGTCAGCCAATGGTCTATCATAATGGCACTCGTGACAACAAAGTCTGAAATTCGAGTTAAAAGTGGTTAAGGAGATCAAAGCACCCTGTTAATCCATAACATCAATATATTCCACTCTTATAAAAGGGATGTAACTTTCAACACATCTGGGATAGAGGTATTAAGTGAGGGACAAGTCTATTTTGTTGCATAAAAATCCATGTTAGCGACGTGGCTCTGTGAATTCTTATGGTTGGTCGGTCCACCCCAACTGAAACATCTCAACAACTGTCAAATCGACTGGCAAGAATAGACATTTATGGTTTACGCAGAACGTATCCTAATACTTTGGAGACTTCTTTTTTATCTAATGCCACCATCAGGTCAACTTTTCTTTTTGTCCAATACTTTGGTTCATGACCAAACACTGATGACCTCACCTGTGCGTTATGTTCAGGGCTAATTAGCAAATGTTAGCATGCTAACACACCAAACTAAAAGGGTTCTCATGGTATTATACCTGCTAAACATTAGCATGTTTGCATTGTCACTGCAAGCATGTTAGCATGCTGACATTTGCAACATTAAAATATATTATACGACATCACACATGAAAACGTGTAACTTAAAGCACCACTGTACCTGAGTACAGCCTCACAGATACATCATTTGTAAACGTGTTCGTGTTTCATCTGTACAATTATAAATACCTGAAACTGATTCTGTAACTTTTTTCCATGACTTTATAACTAAAAACACTCGCAAATTGACCAAATCCAATGATTTATCTTATCTTGCACACACAGTGGTTTTAAATGTTCAGCAAGTGGGGCGACTCCAGACATTCAAAATGTTTGCCAGGTTATGTGCTGTATAAAGCTAATATCGTTCAATTCATAAGCTCAGAACCAGAACTCACAGATGAAGACCTGGATGATGAAAGTGTTGCGTTTGGAAACAACCCCTGACTTGAAATAGTTCATAGCCACCTGCAACTCAAGGTCCCTGGGGCCAAAGATAGGTTTCACCTGACGAACCACACCTAAAAGAAGAAAAAGACTACATTTTTGGAGACTTATGAGTACACGCAATCATCTGTATCTATTCAATAAAGGCTTTCATAAAGGATTGACTGCCTGGTTCAGCCTGCTCTCTCCACTTACCCACGAGCATGCCCTGGTGGGAACGACTGATCACATCAAAAGAGAACTGGTCATCTGTAACCAGGATGTTAAAGTAAACATCGGTGGCACCGGGTACAGGAACAGGGTTAGCCGCTGCAACTGTCCGCAGGAAAACTATTTCTGTTGGAAGAATTGTTTTAAAGTTTGTATTTGTCTGATAGTAGCGAACCACAGAGTGCATTTAGTCCTTCAAATAATATCACAAGTAATTGAGTCGTATGCGCTGTGTCAGGTTGGTGGACGGAAAGTTGAATTTCAATAAGGCTGCAAATTTGAAGCTACCGAGTTAACCCTTTCCGCCCCAGGCTAAAAACTGTGATCAGAATAAACACTGAACATGAATATTTTATGTAAATAATTGCATTCAAGATTCATGTTGGATTTACTTTGAATGTTGAATGTAGGCTCCCCTTGGAAACCTTGACACAAAATACATTTTAATAGAACTGTGAAGGTGTCAAATGTGGTAGCTCACTACAGACACAGTGATCTAACTAAAGTTGAATCTGCCAGGTCCACAAACTTTTGCTGAAGGTAATTTTTACTCCATTATTACAACCAATTAAAAGTTATTCCCCATCAAGGACTATGGGAATCAACCAAATAACATGATACGGGCTACTACAACATAGTCATGCACCATAGATCGTCATGCACACTATCATGTGCAATTATAACACCGAGGTTCCACATACTAAGGCCTTGCTGTACGTCCACCTTGTCTTACCTTGTGGTCCACGGAAGTCTCTGAAGCTTGGCGGAGAGATGGATATGTGGGAGAGGAAGTGGATGGGAGAGAGACGGCAGCCGACGTTGTTCGGTTGGCAGGCCTTAACACAACGCCCATTGCCTGAAGCATCTTTTCTGGATCGGAAAAAGAAAAACAGAAGTGATGGTTAGCAGGCAAGATGGAAAGATGAAGAAAACGGGCAGGACATGGAGATGTATAACATATGTGCCAAGGAAAGAGGAATGCACACAAAAGGAGAAGTGTGGGTTTCTCACAACTTTAACCTACACAGGAGACAACAGTGTTCATTCGAAAAAAACGTTGACCACAGCCTGACGGCTGAGTTGAGCCAGGAGAACCTGGCAACACCTGAATAGCTACCATAGACCTCTATGGTTAACCGACGACAGGGTGCCGTAACAAGGAGGCCAAACCCCGATCCCTCAACCTAATATCAAGTTTGTGGGGCTCCCCGGCATGAAGACATCAGCGCTTTCAATATATGAACTTGAAAACTGCAAAGGGAGCAGAGCCATGAAATTAGCAGCAAGCAGGTGAGTCCAAAGCCACAGACATGATTGTGTGGTGTTCATGCCACGAAGGGAAGACGGGATTGTAAACCAGGAGAGGGTAAGTAGGACCGAATGTCATTTGATGACATCACAACGAAGTGCATGGTGGACAGAAAACCCACAGCTTTGACAGAATCTGCAGCGGAATAAGCATAATTGCATTTCCAAACGATAGTGTCTCTCCAAAATAAGACACGTACACATACGACTATCTTTACATACAGCATTTCCCAATTTTTATGAATTTGAAATGATCAACTTAGCATTTGAAAAGTGGGTGGTTATATGATACAAAGATTTAAGAGAATAATTACCTCATATATTTAATTTCAATCAGCGCTATGCATTAAACCCCCAAAAACCACCAGGAGGGAAATGGAACAGTGGAAAATTTGTCTGGCTGCATTTATCCAGCTGACCAACACAGCTACTGGCCTTTTGGTATCATTTACAGCAAATCAACTGATAACCACCCAATACCAACACTAAAAGCACTATCCATCATGTGAGCTGCAATGCTGCTCCACCACTAATAGAGCCCCCATGCTGGCTGAGCCCCAGGTGCCCATAAATAAGTGCCACGCTTATTTTTCTTTCTGTCCTAAGGCGAGGCCTGTTTGATCCTACGGTGAGGCCGCTTGGAACAGATCATAGGAAAACATTAGAAATGACCACAGCGGAGGAAGTGCTAGAGTAGTGGCAGAAACCATTGACGGTGTGTGTGTGTGTGTGTGTGTGTGTGTGTGTGTGTGTGTGTGTGTGTGTGTGTGTGTGTGTGTGCTTGTGCTTGTATATCGGAGAGTAAAAAGTCATTTTTATCCGTCACTTTTTAATTCCACACACATAGAAAGTACACATAAAGGGAAGCTGCTGCAAAGACACGAGGTAGAGTGAGCTGCATCATGCAAGTGAATGCACATGAACAATCCTGTCACAGTGTTGTAGAGTTACAGCCAGAGATGGGCAGTATTTCTATTACTTGTATTTGAAATACGTATTTCAATTACTTTGAGTATTTTGTAATTTGTATTTGATCGGGCCGATAAAAAATCGAATGTAATTTGTAACAAAATACTTTAGAGTGGAGTAATTTAGTATTTAAAATACTCAAAATACTTTCTCCACCAATCAAAAAAACAGTTCACGAGTTCAGTCTTCAGATCTTCAAGTTCAACAGATTGTCTGTCAAGTTAAATATTTTATCTGAGTGTGACAGATATCAACTCGCTTGATGTATGGTTTATGTCTGGGTCTGGCTACATAGCCTATTGCAGTGATTCTCAACTGGTGGGTCGCGGACCCGTTTTCAGTGGGTCGCGGGCCTTTGACTGACCAAAAAAGAATTTTTTTTTTTATTATTTTGAAGGGCATTTTTTTATACAGCGGAATTATTCCAGCATTTACGGCACTTGTTCAGCGGTGCAGGAAAAACACAGACCAATGCGTTGTGAATCTCATCATGTGATGCAGCTCATCCAATCAAATATGAGTATTCTGACACGTTTCCTGACTTGAGTGAGATGTACACACACCGTGACACACGGGGAGAGACGAGGCTACAGAGAGCAGAGCAGGACTGTTGAGATGTGAGATGTGAAAGTCAAATCATAAGACGATCTCCAAAAGAGAAAATATCCAGAGAGACCAGAGTCATAGAGGTGAATTCTTCCAACAATAAATTCTCTTTTTAGAAGATGAGAAAAATATAATATTGTGGCATTTTCACTTCATCCTGAATGGACTGAATTTAAAGCTGCAGGGCAATTCAGTGAAAACTATTTTTCTAAAATTATTTTCGTTTACGAAATTTATTTTTGAATCCAGCCGTTATTTTACTTGAAATGAGAACATTTATTTATGTATTTCTATGCATTATTTATAATCCATCCAGTTACATTTGAAAAATTTGAATAATATTTGTTAAAATATAATTGATGTGTACTTTCTTTATTTGATTTGGCAGTTGTTTACGACACAGATACGTTACTACTACTAGACTTCTTGAATATAGATATACCCAAACTATATATATATATATATATATATATACACACATATATATATATATATATATATATATATAATTTGGGTAGTGGGTCCCGGCTTGTCATTAAGGGGTGATGGTGGGTCCCGCAGCCAGACCAGTTGAGAACCACTGGCCTATTGTATATACATGGTGATGGTTATAATATCAAGCTAGCGATCGATGCTAATGACGCCAGCATGCTGTCTATATACATGGTGATGGTTATAATATCAAGCTAGCGATTTATGCTAACATGCTAATGACGCTAGCATGCTGTCTATATACATGGTGATGGTTATAATATCAAGCTAGCGATTTATAACATGCTAATGACGCTAGCATGCTGTCTATATACATGGTGATGGTTATAATATCACGCTAGCGATTTATGCTAACATGCTAATGACGCTAGCATGCCGTCTATATACATGGTGATGGTTATAATATCAAGCTAGTGATCGATGCTAACATGCTAATGACGCTAGCATGCTGTCTAGGCTAGTGCATAGCCAGTGTTTAGCAAGTTAACTTATCAGTCGAGTAGCTAGCTATAGGAAGAGGGAGATTGGGACCTTGTATGTTCATGATAACCTTATCAAGACTTCTGACCATCTAATCTTGCACTGTATTACAAGTTATGCTGTATCTTCTCAATGTGGATGTCATAATGCCATATCAATTACTGGCAGATAATATAGTTCACAGTTAGCCAGGCTATGACAGTAGACGTCCATTTGTTAAAAAAAAACATGAAATATCCAATTTATTTAATTTAAAAGGCATATTGTGAAAGTATTCTTAGTTTTATTATTTCATACATTCTACAGTTGGCCAGGTGGACAACATGTCTGTGACTGTTCTTCCTTTTTGTGGGGTGCACCAGAGGTTTGTGTACATTATATAGCCCAAACCTGAATGCTTTGCTATACCAAATTGTGAGAAAACGGAAAATCCAGAAAAAAGTATTTCCTATATTTTAAATACAAAATACATGTATTGTATTTTGTTACATTTTCTGGCACCAGTATTTTGTATTTTATTTTGATCCATTTATTTGAGGGGTATTTTGTATCAAAATACATTGATGTATCTTTGCCCATCTCTGGTTACAGCTAATGAGCCCCATCTAGTGGTACCATGTCCTAATATTCTTCTGTATCTACTGCTACACCATATGCTGGAATAAATAACAAAAAAAGGCATTGCATGTTTAAAACAGCTGAAAAACAAGAGATTGTTTTAAAGAAATGCATCCCCAAGACCACTTTGCATATACAAATGCAATTCAATTAACAATTTTGACTTGTTGCTTCGACAATCATTCACTGTAAAGTAAATCATTTCAACACCATGTTTGAGGAATATTTTTTGTTCTTTTGGGGGAAATGTGTTTACATTTCAATTTGAAGTGAGATGAGAAGATCCATACTAATATTCTCAGATATTATTAAGCAAAGAGAAGAATTAAGCAATAACAATAAATAGATTTTTCTTTAATAACATAAAATTCACCATAAAATTCACCATAACAGACTGCTGCAGCAGCATTTTAGTTTGGTGTGAATCAGTGTTTTTCCACTCAACAAGAATGATAGATTTGCCCCTTGTGCCAAAGGGTAGAAGGAAAGCTGGAGCTCTGACTTCTGCATTCAGAAAAATATGGATGAAAATGAAAACCACCTTTATAATACATGAGTGGTGAGTGAAAAATAGGGATAGACTTAAAAACACTCCAAACTATTCCTTTAAATTTCAGTTTTCAAATATGTAAATGACCTGAGGGCTAGATGGACTGCCCGTGTGTGACAAACACAGCAATCCTGGCCATATACAGATGTGATGTCCTGTAATGAACCAGCCTCATCTCCACGGTCAGAAAAAAGTCTTGCGGTCGGGAGAATGTACGGCACAGTAAGATCTCTCCTCCGTGAGCGTGCTGCTCCACGACAAAGTATTCCTCCTCATCTCCAGAGACTATGTTGAGCAGCATTTTGACTCCCGGCATGGAATTGGAGAGTCCCATCCGGAAAACAACAGCGGAGGCGGGGGTGTTGGTTGTAAAGCTGATGTTGTAGAAGGAGATTCTCAGCGGGAGCAAGAGACACGACGCAGGATCCCGCGTGAACTGGCAAGTTACTCGCTCGCAACGGCTGAAAAGGGGGAAAAAATTAGATACTCATTGGATGGAGGGCAGAAATGGCTGCAGGCAGGGGTATAAAAAGAGGAAAAGAACAAAGAGAGGGAGTAAATGATGGAGAAAAGGAGAGTGAGAAAAGAGTTTTGTGACCGTAAACTGCAGGCAAATGTCATAAGCAGCCCAAATCTGCATGACAGGAAATGTGTGCAAAATGAGAAGGACGGAGTCTTAATACTACACTACAGAGTAATAAGATGCATCATGCTCAGCTGGGGACAATCAACCCTTTCAATCAAACAGCCCGTCATGAACAAGTCGCCATCAACACTCACCCCTGCCCTGCTTTCCGGAAGCTTTGCGGACATGCCAAGGACAGACAGCGAAATCCTCCCAAGATGTTGAAGCAGGTTTCAGAGACAGAACAGGTATGGGTCCCTACTGCACATTCATCAATGTCTGAAAACACAGCGGGGAAGCAAAGGTTAGACATTAAATACAAAAGAACACACCTCCACTTGTTTTAATGGCGAGGGTACCAAATGTTTTGTCTAAATTACCTTGGCATGTGTGTCCATTGTGTGCGATGGTGTAGCCTGTGGGTGGGCAGGTACAGTAAAAACTTCCTGGGGCGTTGGAGCAGCTGTAGGAACACCCATGACGTCCAGCAGGCAGAGCACACTCATCAATATCTGAGAGTAACAGACAGTAAAAGGTCATCACAGAATCAGACCTTAAAATGTGTCGCATGAGGATTCAAACGAGACCAAGTCTATGACGCAATGTGAATTACATGAAGCTGAGAGGTCGCTCATCCACAACACAATGAGCAAATCTGAATCCATGAAATGAGGAGTGATTTTTACCGTCACAGCTTCTGCCGTCGTGGGACAGTTTGAAGCCAGTGGCGCAGCTGCACTGGTAAGACCCCTGTGTGTTGTCACACATGTGGGCGCAGAGTCGTCCGGAATAATGCCTGCACTCATCGATATCTTGAGAACACGGGGGACAGACCATGAATCTGAGAGTCAGAACTGACTTCCACTTGTTTCGTGACACTTCTTTCTCCTCTACTCACTTGAATTTATTCACCGTAAACAATATTTAATTTCACAGCTGATATGCACAAAATATTACCAATGATGCAACAAAAAAAAAAGAAAAAGTGATGAGTTTGTACTGCACCTTCACACCGTTTGGTTATACTGTTGCGGAAGAAGCCAATTCTGCATTCACAGCGGTACGTGCCCACCAGGTTGACACAAACATGTTCGCCACACTCATTCCTTGTACGACACTCATCCACATCTGTAAAACATGAAGGGGAGAAGTTACATGTCTGAAAAAGGGAAATTAAGGTGACTTATAATGATTTCTGGCCGCAAACAAAATACATTAAACACAGGACATCATTGATTGCGACAGTATTCACCTTCACAAAGCGTGCCGTCCTGAGTTAGATGATAGCCTCGTCGACAGGTGTATGTGTTCCTTAGACAAGTGTAGGAGCCCACTGTGTTCATGCAAGTCTGGCCAGGCAGGCAGGCACTGGTATGGACCACACACTCATTTACATCTAATGAGGAAACACATTAAGCAAAGTCAGCTTAACGTTTACCCGGGGTTTGTTTTTAACTGAGTGTGACACTAAGCTTACCGATACAGCTGCCGACGGCACTCTGAATAAAACCGTCTGAGCACCTCCTCTTTTGGGAGCAGTAAAACGAGCCTTGTGTGTTGGTGCACAAAAAGTTTGGTCCACAGCTATGTGTCCCCAAAGTACACTCATCTATGTCTGGAACAGGCAAGGAGGAAAAGATGAAGAAAGCATAAATCATTTTATTGACATGAAATACTGTCGGCTATTGGACATGTGATGGCTATTTTACCTCAAACTAAAATTGCAGTGTTGTTACCTTGGCATTTTGTGTAGTCTATGAGTTCATACCCGGTGTTACAGCTGATTTGCGTCTGACATTGGAAGGAACCCAGCATGTTAATGCAAACTTGGCCAAAGACGCAGTTGTGACTGCCAGTCAGGCACTCATCAACATCTGAGGAGAGAGACATCCAATCAGAAATAAGAAGAGCAGTCTATCCGCATAGTAAAGCATTCTCAGTGGATGGGAAGTAGTAGAGCATCATTTTTAGGATACTGCATTTGACATGCTGTGTATTAGGACATACTAACTGTACTTTCAAATTTCCACACTACCATACTACCTAGTATGCCAAAAAAAGATTTAGGACGCCCCAATACATGTCAAAGGCAGTATGTTGAAAGCACCAGAATGTTCGACGACATCTGATCACATTTTGCAGTGTTTAAGCCAGTCTGCTGTTTTGGCTATTCTAACCCACAATCCTTTGTGAAGCAGACATATAAACAAGCGGGTCAAAGTTCAAGGTGCCATGTTATGAGGAAGTAGTATGTCCCAACTGAATGCATACTGCATGCAACAGTACGTACGAAAAGTCAAAATAAAAAGTATGTGATTTGGAAATGCAGCTTAAATCTTTTGGCACACTAGATAGCATGATGGAATGGGTATTGGAACGCACAGTCAGTTGTGTGGGTGTTGAAAAGCACAGCTTATGCTAATGTTTGCATGCTAACATGTTCACAATGATAATGCAAACATGCTCACGTTTAGCAGGTGTGATGTTTACCATGTTCACCATGTGAGTTTAGCATGTTAGCATGCTAACATCTACGGTGGCTGATGGCTGCTTAGAAGGGCTACTTTAAGAAGTAGGTACATTACAGCGACACTTTCATTTACATTACTCACCTTCACAATTCACTCCATCCTCTTGCAGTTGATAACCACCAAGGCACGCACACATACCGTAACCATCACACAACTGGGAGCACTTTGAGTCTGAAAACAGCAGAGACACACATGAAGAAGTAGACATCGCTGTATACAGTATGAGTCCTACATCACAGGTATCATGTCACTGGCTGATGATAGGCAACGCCACCAAGAGGCGGGTGCCTAAACCTCTTACGCCTCGACTTATAACAATAAAGATCACATTAAGAGATGGAGGTGGCAAACCTGTACAGGTGTCCGATCCCCCCTGACGCTCGGCCGTAGTGGTGGCCTGAGGCATTACTGTCACTGGTGCTATGGAAGAAAAGGCCTCATTAAAATGAAATTCCCTGAATAGCAAGCACAGGGTGAAACACTTCAGCACCTCATCACTCATTGAAACTCCACAAAGCTCTGTGGCCTTCCCATTAGCATGCTCTCATTGCTTTGGCCTTCAATCGACATCAGCAAGACACTTTTGCTTTTAAATCACTTGGCACCTAATATGTGCAGATGGCCGAGTATACAGATTATTTTGAGTGTCAGACAGCCAGTAGCCATTCTGTCTAGATGAGACAGAGTGGAGCCAATCAAGACACTGAAGACTGAAAGCACAACATTGGTTGCATCTCTTACCATTTGGAGTGGGATCGATTTCTGCTTTTGTGGTTTTGTCGCAGCAGGCTTTAGCGGTGTACGAACACGTGTTAAACAGAAACAACCCCTGGAACTCGCAGCTGGAACCCCGGCTTGCTGTGATCAGGCCGAGCATACAGCAGTCACAGCACATCTGAACAGGAGACAGGGAGGGTGAAACAGGAAGAAAGGCAGCTGAAAAAGAAGAAATCTTATCTCTTTAGTGATATTGTCCTAAAATCTAGGATTTCATTTTTTAGGTGTCTTGTTTGTGCACGCAAGAATGAAAAGACGTATAAAAGGTTGAAGACATTGACATCAGGGAGGAGTTAACCTTAGAGATTTGCGCTTTCCAGAATTGTCCTCGGAATAAGGGCATCTCACAGGACCCTTGCCTCTTGGCTGTCTCAATGCCATCGTCACAGAGTCGTTCTCCTACTGCTGCTGCACAGCACTGCTCCTGGGTGATCCTGTAAATAAACGGCACACATTTAGCTCATCCAGAAGAGAAACTGCATCCTTTGATCCGTGAGGAAATAGCTGTATAAAGAGCATGTGAAGAAATGCTTGTTATTTGAGTAAGATACAGTCCATCAGCTGGCTGCAAGTGGATTTATTCATGATGTAATACGTTGCATATTTACTTGCAGTGATAAGTAACCCACCTCAGCTTGAAAGACATTGTAACGGTCAGCAGCTACTTTGAAACTTTCAAATTATTTTTTAAATAAAAATGCTAAATTTCTTCATGGGCAAAAAGTCTCTCTCCCCCTGCCTTTCCTCTCCAAATGTTCCCTCTACTGACCGCCATGTGTCGACCAGGTGTTCCTCTATTTCATCAATCACACCTTCCATGTTCTTACAGTCAATCAGGGCCCTTTAGTGTTAAAGATGCTTCAGGGGGCCACTTAACGCCCGTCCTTACTGTGTAGTTACTCTGTGTCAATCCTCTCCTTAGCAGGACGGATGCCGTCAGAAACGCTGGCTTACAGGACACACACATTTCCCACAGGACAACGGCAGACACTCAATTGAAGAGGCCAATGTGATACATATTTGTACCCAGAGGAAAGTTTTTGATGGACAAACACAACAAACTTCATGCATGCCTTCTGTACTGCCCCGTCCTTGGTCCCTAAGTCGCATCCTGAGACCCTCTCTTTGGTGAAACCAGGTGTTGCTTACCTGCAGGTGTGGGAGGAGGAGATGATGGGGAGGTTTGTACAGTCTTGTCCTCCCAGGGCCCAGTCCTTCCCATTCTGACAGCACTCGTGTTCAGTAGGAAGCTTCTTCTCTGAGGATGAAATACACAGCAGAGGCATGATGGAAAAATAGCACTGCTGCCGCTAAGTGTTACTAAATCAGATTTAATTAAATGGGGCTCACATTCCCAGATCGACAGACAGTACTTCGAAAATATTACCACGCAGTACCTCACATCAGGATATAATATGCCCCTAAAATTAACAGTGTGTTAAAGTTGTTCAAACCACTAACAAAGACAAAAACTCAGCATTTCAATGCCAACATTTAGCTGTGCGTCCTACCTTGTCCATGCAGAACTCTGGATAAAGAAAACAGAAGTATTGTCCACTGTGTCATCGCACTCACTTTCAGATGTTTCCCTCACCGATTGTCTAAATGTCAAGGTTATTTGAAATTACCGGAATGATCGGCGGCTGAACGGCAGCAGTGGATGGTGTGTGTGGTGAGTGGTGTGTGTGGTGTGTGTGTGTGTGTGTCTACTCTGTGAAAGTGTCCCGTCAAGAAGGATCTCAGTCAGAGCGGCAGGAGAGGTGACTCGGGCCTCGATTTGTGGGGTTAGAGATTAGAGGGCGGTGAATTATCTGAGTGCCAGCAGTAAAGTCTGAATAATTGTTCTCCTGATGAAAACAAACAAGTCTGCTTCATGATAAAACATTGTTGAGTACATCAGCAAGACAGTTTTGCTTTTAACTCAAATCGAGTGTTTTTGCAGCTCTGTCCTTACCAAATGTACAAATGGCCGAGTATACCGATTGTTTTGAGTGTCACAGACCGCCAGTAGCAGTCTAGATAGTACAGAGTGGAGCCAATCAACACACTAAATACTGAAAGCATAAATAGCAAAAAGGAAAAATAGCACATTCAGCAAAGCCAGCTTAACGTTTACACAGGGATTGTTTTTACCCGAGTGTGACACTAAGCTTACCGATACAGCTGCCGATGGCGTCCGGAATCCAACCGTCTGAGCACCTCCTCTTTTGGGAGCAGTAAAACGAGCCTTGTGTGTTGATGCACAAAAAGTTTGGTCCACAGCTGTGTGTCCCCAAAGTACACTCATCTATGTCTGGAACAGGCAAGGAGGAAAAGATGAAGACAGCATAAATCATTTTATTGACATGAAATACTGTCGGCTATTGGACATGTGATGGCTATTTTACCTCAAACTAAAATTGCAGTGTTGTTACCTTGGCATTTTTTGTTGTCTATGAGTTCATACCCGGTGTTACAGCTGATTTGCATCTGACATTGGAAGGAACCCTCTATGTTCATGCAAACTTGGCCAAAGACGCAGTTGTGACTGCCAGTCAGGCACTCATCAACATCTGAGGAGAGAGACATCCAATCAGAACTAAGAAGAGCAGTCTATCCGCATAGTAAAGCATTCTCAGTGGATGGGAAGTAGTAGAGCATCATTTTTAGGATACTGCATTTGACATGCTGTGTATTAGGACATACTAACTGTGCTTTCAAATTTCCACACTACCATACTACCTAGTATGCCAAAAAAAGATTTAGGACGCCCCAAAACATGTCAAAGGCAGTATGTTGAAAGCACCAGAATGTTCGACGACATCTGATCACATTTTGCAGTGTTTAAGCCAGTCTGCTGTTTTGGCTATTCTAACCCACAATCCTTTGTGCAGCAGACATATAAGCAAGAGGGTCAAAGTTCAAGGTGCCATGTTATGAGGAAGCAGTATGTCCCAACTGAATGCATACTGCATGCAACAGTAAGGCAAGGCAAGTTTATTTGTATAGCACATTTCAACAACAAGGTAATTCAAAGTGCTTCACATAAAACCATCAAAAGCATCAAAACATAAGCAAAAATAAAAGGAGATTTAAAAATGTACGTAAAGTAAGTACGTACTTTGTGAGAGCAGCTGCAGTATGTACTAAAATTCAAAAGAAGAAGTTTGTGATTTGGAAATGCAGCTTAAATCTTTTGGCATACTCGATAGCATGATGGAATGGGTATTGGAACGCACAGTCGATTGTTTTCTGGTCAACTAGTTGTGTGGGTGTTGAAAAGCACAGCTTATGCTAATGTTAGCATGCTAACATGTTGACAATGATAATGCCAACATGCTCACGTTTAGCAGGTATGATGTTTACCATGTTCACCATGTGAGTTTAGCATGTTAGCATGCTAACATGTTCACAATGATAATGCCAACATGCTCACGTTTAGCAGGTATGATGTTTACCATGTTCACCATGTGAGTATAGCATGTTAGCATGCTAACTTTTACAGTGGCTGATGGGAACTTCATCAGTTTTGCAGGTATTTTGTCAAAGTGTATTGAGCCAATTTAATTCCTAACCTGCTGTCGGCACAAAATAATAAATGAAGGGATCACACTCCATCCGGTAGGGGCTATGAATGAAAAATTTCACGACAATCCATCTAATCATTTTGAGAAATTTTAGTCTAGGGCCGACCAACAGACTGGCACACTGACATTGCCATCCCCAGAGCCATGCTGCTTAGAAGGGCTACTTTAAGAAGTAGGCAATTATAGCAATGCTTTCATTTACATTACTCACCTTCACAATTCACTCCATCCTCTTGCAGTTGATAACCACCAAGGCACGCACACACACCGTTACCTTCACACAAGTGGGAGCATTTGGAGTCTGAAAACAGCAGAGACACACATGAAGAAGTAGACATCGCTGTATACAGTATGAGTCCTACATCACAGGTATCATGTCACTGGCTGATGATAGGCAACGCCACCAAGAGGCGGGTGCCTAAACCTCTTACGCCTCGACTTATAACAATAAAGATCACATTAAGAGATGGAGGTGGCAAACCTGTACAGGTGTCCGATCCCCCTTGATGCTCGGCCGTAGTGGTGGCCTGAGGCATTACTGTCACTGGTGCTATGGAAGAAAAGGCCTCATTAAAATGAAATTCCCTGAATAGCAAGCACAGGGTGAAACACTTCAGCACCTCATCACTCATTGGAACTCCACAAAGCTCTGTGGTCTTCCCATTAGCATGCTCTCATTGCTTTGGCCTTCAATCTACATCAGCAAGACACTTTTGCTTTTAAATCACTTGGCACCTAATGTGTGCAGATGGCCGAGTATACTGATTGTTTTGAGTGTCAGACCGCCAGTAGCCATTCTGTCTACATGAGACAGAGTGGAGCCAATCAAGACACTGAAGACTGAAAGCACAACATTGGTTCCATCTCTTACCATTTGTGGTGGGTTCAGTTTCTGCTGCTGTGCTGTTGTCGCAGCAGGCTTTAGCTGTGTACGAACACTTTCTGTCCAGCAACCCCTGGAACTCGCAGCTGGAACCCTGGCTCAGTGTGATCAGGCCGATCTCACAGCAGTCACAGCACATCTGAACAGGAGACAGGGAGGGTGAAACAGGAAGAGAGGCAGCCGAAAAAGAAGGAGTCTTATCTCTAATGTTCTATAGTCAAAAACTAGGTGTTCATTTATTAGGTGTCTTGTTTGTGCACGCAAGAATGAAAAGACGTATAAAGGTTGAAGACAGTGACATCAGGGAGGAGTTAACCTTAGAGATTTGGGTTTCCCAGAATTCTCCTCGGAAGAAGGATATGAAACAGGCCCCTTGCCTCTTGGCTGCCTCAATGCCATCGTCACAGAGTCGTTCTCCTACTGCTGCTGCACAGCACTGCTCCTGGGTGAGCCTGTAAATAAACGGCACACATTTAGCTCATCCAGAAGAGAAACTGCATCATTTGATCCGTGAGGAAATAGCTGCATAAAGAGCATGTGAAGAAATGCTTGTTATTTGAGTAAGATACAGTCCATCAGTTGGCTGCAAGTGGATTTATTCATGATGTAATACGTTGCATATTTACTTGCAGCGATAAGTAACCCACGTCAGCTTGAAAGACATTGTAACGGTCAGCAGCTACTTTGTAACTTTCAAATTATTTTTATAATAAAAATGCTTAATTTCTTCATGGGCAAAAAGTCTCTCTCCCCCTGCCTTTCCTCTCCAAATGTTCCCTCTACTGACCGCCATGTGTCGACCAGGTGTTCCTCTATTTCATCAATCACACCTTCCATGTTCTTACAGTCAATCAGGGCCCTTTAGTGTTAAAGATGCTCCAGGGGGCCACTTAACGCCCGTCCTTACTGTGTAGTTACTCTGTGTCAATCCTCAAAACGCTGGCTTACAGGACACACACATTTCCCACAGGACAACGGCACACACTCAATTGAAGAGGCCAATGTGATATATATTTGTACCCCGCGGAAAGTTTTTGAAGAATAAACACAACAAACTTCATGCAAGCCCTCTGTACTGCCCCGTCCTTGGTCCCTGAGTCGCATCCTGAGACCCTCTCTTTTGTGAAACCAGGTGTTGCTTACCTGCAGGTGTGGGAGGAGGAGATGATGAGGGGGAGGAATGTACAGTCGTGTCTGTCCAGGGCCCAGTCCTTCCCATTCTGACAGCACTTTTGTTCAACAGGAAGCTGATTCTCTGAGGATGAAATGCACAGCAGAGGCATGATGGAAAAATAGCACAGCTGCCCCCAATAGCCAGTTACTGAATTAGATTTAATTAAATCGGGCTCACACTCTCAGATAGACGGACAGTATTGGGAAAATATTACCACGCAGTACCTCACATAAGGCTATAATATGCCCCCAATATTAATAGTGTTGTTGTTCAAACCACTAACAAAGACGAACATTCGGCATTTCAATGCCAAAATGTTGCAGTGCGTCTTACTTTGTCCATGCAGAACTAGAGGGCGGTGAGGGCGGACCTGTGTTTATTCAAGCGTGGCCGATATTTGAATTTATTTATGCGACAATGCGCCAACACTAAGCGATTCCAAAGCGGATGTTGCCAGATTAAAAGTGAAATAACACAGATGAATTTAAGAAAAGTTGGATAAAACAAGAGAAAACTCATACAGACTCATACAAAAATCATTCTGTGAACTCTTTTTAAATTGAATTATGATTCGTTTTTTGAAAGACGTTTGGTTTAAATTTGAAGTGGTTTCTTATTTACAAGTCATAAAATGCAAAAGTATCAAGTCATTTATGAATTTAAAATAAACGGAAGTTAGAGGGTTAGTATAAAAGAAATAGCATCACTTTGTACAACTTAAATGTTTTGGTTTTCTCTTTTCATCTTCTGTTAATCAGCCTGAGGCCCCTCAGAGTATTCTTGCGACCCCTTGTGGGGATTCAGACCACTGTTTGAGAACCTCAACTTTTCAGGGTGTAGCGTCTCACATTATCTCAAAGAAGAAGATTTTAAAAAACAGAATAGAGATGACAGCGGGAGCAAAGAACAACTATCTACATTTAACCTTTTCATTACAAAGCGGACAAAGTTATCGACACTGAAGTTGAAGTGTCAGTTTGACGCCATGTGAGTTCCGGAAAGGTTGAGGGAACTGAACCTTTTTCGTTCTGTGGGTCTAATTGCACACTTTCATTGCTTTCAGTGAGGGAAACCAGCTCAACAAGGCGTAGGCCTAATCTTATGTAAAAGCATTCATGCTGCAGAAGAACAAGGACACAATTGGGAGAACACACACTGATGATTAGAAGGTTATAATCATGTCTCTGAATTATCTAAGAGCGCAGTAAAGTCGGAAGAATTGTTCTGATAAAAACCAACAAGTGTGCTTCATGATAAAACACTGTTGAGATTTGGCCTTCAATCTACATCAGCACGACACTTTTGCTTTGAACTCATATAAAGTGTTTTTGCAGCTCTGTCCTTGCAAACATATTTTGAGTTTTTCACCTGAAGCCAGCTATAGGCGACAAAAGCTACAAGCCACAACAGCGGTTGGCCCTGAGTTACCATTTGGCAAGGTGTCTACAGATTGGTCCGGTGAATAGCCCTGCTGGGACTTTTTTTTTTTCAAATTTAAAAAAATTCTAGGGGTGTAGCATAGCACATCCGAATATCCAAACGAACTCTCAGTGGTTGTGTTGAACAAATTTCAGGTCACCAGGTTTTAAAAAAAATCTCCTTGGCTGGTGTTTATCCTTTCTATTTCGCAATAGAGCAGTTATACATGTTGGTAATCCACTGGTCATGGGTTCCCCAGTTTCTAAAAAGCCTTTATAAAGTATGTAGTTAATAAGAGAGGTAAATAACTGGATTTTGTTCCAGATCATCTGAAGCCTTTTTCTAAAAATAAATGGTCTCATGAGTCAATTTCAGATTTTACATTTTAGGATTGTTCTTATTAATGGTTTATATTTTTCCTTCTATGTAGTATTAGGGAACTTTATAAACCATAAATACAAATTTTTATGAAGCCCTTATTAAGCGGCACCAAATGATATTGTGCTGTAAATCACTTGGCACCTATAATGTGTGCAGATGGCCGAGTATACCGATTGTTTTGAGTGTCAGACCGCCAGTAGCCATTCTGTCTACATGAGACAGAGTGGAGCCAATCAAGACACTGAAGACTGAAAGCACAACATTGGTTCCATCTCTTACCATTTGTATTGGGTTCAGTTTCTGCTGCCGTGCTGTTGTCGCAGCAGGCTTTAGCTGTGTACGAACACTTTCTGTCCAGCAACCCCTGGAACTCGCAGCTGGAGCCCCGGCTCGCTGTGAGCATGCCGATCATACAGCAGTCACAGCACATCTGAACAGGAGACAGGGAGGGTGAAACAGGAAGAGAGTCTTATCTCTTAAGTGATATTGTCAGAAAAACTAGGTGTCGATTTTTTAGGTGTCTTGTTTGTGCGCGCAAGAATGGCAAGACGCGTAAAGGTTGAAGATATTGACATCAGGGAGGAGATAACCTTAGAGATTTGGGTTTCCCAGAATTCTCCTTGGAAGAAGGGCCTCTCACAGGCCCCTTGATACGTGGCCATCTCGATGCCATCGTCACAGAGTCGGTCTCCTACTGCTGCTGCACAGCACTGCTCCTGGGTGATCCTGTAAATAAACGGCACACATTTAGTTCATCCAGAAGAGAAACTGCATCCTTTGTCAGTGAAAGACTTGTCACGGAATTTTTTCTTGTCATAAAAATGCTTAATTTCATCATGGGCAACAAGTCCCCCCCCTGCCTTTCCTCTCCAAATGTTCCCTCTACTGACCGCCATGTGTCGACCAGGTGTTCCTCTATTTCATCAATCACACCCTCCATGTGAGAAAACTCTCAAATGTCTTGAAGTATTTTATTGAACAGGCACTTAGAGTAATTCAGCTGAAAGGACAGAGCCCTTTCCCCACGGAGGGTTCGGAGGTCTAACAACAAGCCTCAGCTTCTGCAGCGTATGTTTCATATAACTGAATGGATTGTTCCAGCTGCACATTATCTCGTAAGCGTACTCACTTTTCGGAAGGAGCTAAGATCTCAAGGCTGGGTGCCAGGCCTTGACTGTTTGTACATGCACACAACGTTCAGAGTTAAGCGGTACAAGTTTCATCGAAAGAAGAACCACAACACTATATGTGGCAATCCTCTCCTGTGGCTTCCAGGACACACACATTTCCACACGGGAAAATGACACACACTCATTTGAAGAGGCCAATGTGATGCATATTTGTACCCTCTGGACATTTTTTGATGGATAAACACAACAAACTTCATGCATGCCCTCTGTACTGCCCCATCCTCGGTCCCTGGGGTCGCATCCTGAGACCCTCTCTTTGGTGAAACCAGGTGTTGCTTACTTGCAGGTGTTGGAGGAGGAGGAGATGGGGGGCAGGTCTGTACAGTCTTGCCTGTCCAGGGCCCGGTCCTTCCCATCCTGACAGCACTCGTGTTCAGTAGGAAACCCATTCACTGAGGATTAAATACAGAGCAGAGGCATGATGGAAAAATAGCACAGCTGCCCCTAAGTGACAGTGACTGAATTTGATTTAATTAAATTGGTACTTAGTGTTGGAATATATTACCTCGCAATACCTCACATAAGGATATATTATGCCCCCAAAATGAACAGTGTAACAGTGTATTACTCAGCATTTCAATGCCAAAATGTAGCGGTGCGTCTTACCTTGTCCATGCAGAACTCCGTATAAAGAAAACAGAAGTATTGTCCACTGTGTCATCGCAGATGTTTCCCTCACCGATCGTCGAAATGCCACAGCTGTTATTTAAAAATTACCGGGATGATCAGCGGCCGAACGGCAGCAGTGGACGGACGGTGTGTGTGCGTGCGCGTGTGTGTGTCTCCTCTGTGAAAGTGTCCCTTTAAGAAGGAGAACATCTCAGTCAGAGTGGCAGGAGAGGCGACTCCGGCCTCGACTTGTGGGGTTCGAGATGAGGGGGCGGTGAGGGCGGACCTGTCGTGGGTACATCCCAAATCTCGTCAACGCATCCACGGTTTCCCTGCGGAGAGAGGAAACGAGGAAACACGGTTTGAAGAGAAATGAGACGTCCTCTCCACTGTGCAGCGTCACGTGAAGCGACACCTGTTTGTGATGACTGCGGTCTGATCACATCTGGATCAGCTGTCTGTCGGCTTTTGTGTCTGCACACAGGTGAACTGCACTTATACTAATGAAGACACAGTTACCATCACTGCCAGGGTGGAGATGTTTTTCACACTGCATTGAGTTTTTACTGTGTCCTTCTGATTGTGAAGTCCTTATTAAATAACCCAGCATCTCTTGAACACTGGAATTCATTTGTCAGGCTCTATATTTTTGGAGGAAATTGAAATGACATAACTTCAAACCCGACAGGAAGGAGTTCAGCCTCACGTGACTGAATTGAAATAATGATAAATTATGTAAAAAGTGTTTCGTCTCTCCAGCTCTCTCTGACTTTAATTGCATCCATAATACAAGTTATTGAGGGAAATAACAGATCATGAAAATAAATCTTTCTAACAAATGAAGAAAGTTGTTTGTGGTCCTTTTGTTGTTCCGACTACAATGAACATTTTATCCAGATGGTGAATCAGAAAACTAATCAAATATAAAACTTGACTTTAATCTGTGATCTGTCTTCAGTCTGGTATGAAACTCCAGTGATGTTGAGAACAGTCCGATCGGCTGCAGCGTCCAATCAATTAACTGATTAACAATGAGGGGGCGTGTCAGCCCGTAAAACACTTCCTGGAAGCCTGCTCTCGTGCATGCATCCTCCCTCCTCAGAGCAGAGCTTCTGAAGTTAGAGGGTTAGTAAAAAAATATATATAGATATCAGGTTACTTTTATTTATACCCGTAGGTAGACTTGGTTTGCAAATGAGAGAGGCATCCATCTCGACAGACATTACAAACAGGACAAGACAAACATGATGAAAGTACACAAGACTAAAAATCTGTCAATCAATATGTAAAATAAATAAGTACACACGTTTCTATAGCATCTGTGCACTATGCTATGATTTGTTCACCTGCGTGATGGCTGCTGGAACAAAGCTGTTTTTATACCGCGGATATATAGATATATATATTCCGTTTAAATTTTCAGCTCGTGGCCCCTCAAAGTAATCTTGAGCCCTTGTGAAGGTTTAAGAACCTCAGCTTTTTTTCAGGGTGCAACATCTTACATTATCTCAAAGAATAAAATAAAAATAAATAAACAGAATAAAGATGACAGTGAGAGCAAAGAACAAGTAATATCTTTATTTCACCCTGTTTGTTACAAATATTGTAAATGCAGGTAATAACATTGTAGAGTTCTTTACAGCTCCTGTGTATCCTCAATAAATAATAAAAGTGTCAATGTTGGACAACATTATCGACACTGAAGTTGAAGTGTCAGTTTGACGCCATGTGAGTTCCGGAAAGGTTGCGGTAACTGAACCTTTTTCGTTCTGTGGGTCTAATTGCACACTTTCATTGCTTTCAGTGAGGGAAGCCAGCTCAACAAGGCGTAGGCCTAATCTTATGTAAAAGCATTCATGCTGCAGAAGAACAAGGACACAATTGGGAGAACACACACTGATGATTAGAAGGTTATAATCATGTCTCTGAATTATCTAAGAGTACGGTAAAGTCGGAAGGATTGTTCTGATAAAAAACAAACAAGTCTGCTTCATGATAAAACATTAAGATTAAACATTTTGTTCTAAAACAACCAAGCAGCACACTTAAAAAAAAGAAAAAATCCCATTAGCTTTACATCCTTTCATACAATACTAACGAAATGAAAAATATGTAATAAAACCGAATAAAACGTAATTTGTTAATGAGCCCAATGGCTAGTGCAAGACAAGCCAAGGTCTATAAACACCAAAATGGAGGCATTGCTATTTACATCGAGACGTCTTGCATGCATGACTAATCCAAAATCCTTTCTCAATTTGATGATGTTGACTTACAAATGATCTCATGACTAAGAAAACCATTTTTTGTGTGCTTTTCAGTTTTGTCATTACAGAAAATAACAACCTATGTTACAGTAAAATTGTAACTTCTGTCCAGCGAAAAAAGCTCATTTACTCCCTCCATTGTGCCTCTACTGCATGACTGCTACTAAATAAGTCCATTTAGCATAGCAGTACATTTTTTCCTATTGCAAATGTAACACATTACAAAATAATTGTGATTGCGAAATGTCTGATTGCAGCAAATGTCGGTCCCCACTGGGGCCACTTCTGCGGAAGACTGAAATCATCCATCTTGTCGACAGCGTCTCTCTGCTGTGATCTATCCCTCCTCCTCCTCCTCCTCCTCTTTAGCTGAGTCTGCAGGAGCAGACTCCACCTGGGTTTCGGGCGGATCCACAGCCGTGTCTGTGGGGAGGTCAGGGCTCTCCTCTTTTGGGGATTTGGGAGGCTCCTCTTCTTTTGTTTCACCATCAGCAGCTGGAGAGCTTTCCGCTTCCTTCGCAGGACTCTCCTCGTCGACCTCCTCGGCGGGAGGCGTGTCGCCCTCGGCGGCTGCTACCTTGTCGTCCGCCCCCTCCTCACTCGCATCGACCGCCTTCTCCTCCGTTTCGCACCTTTCTTCCTCCGCAGGGGCCGCTGCTTCTTCCAGAGGCGGCAAGTCGTCCTCCACAGGCGGGATCCCGTTTCCCGCGGGACTTCGTGGTTTGTCGTCTTCAACGGGAGCCGTGTCCTCCGCCGCCATCTCTTCCTCTTCGTCTATCTCCTCCTCCAGGGGAGGGATCATCTGTTCTTCCCTCCCTCCGGGGAACAGCGTATCTGGGTAGACCAGTTTCAACTGCTCCTCAAAGTAGTCCTCCAGGTACAAGCCTGCGCTCCCCACTTCGGAGGTCGCCTGTACGATCAGTGCACAGAAACAGGAATGAAAGTATGTACTTTATTATACGACAATTATTTTGCAGATAACTCATATAGAGCGATGTTTACCTTGTAGTACTTTGCGCAGTTGAAAAATATGAGCCGGACGTCTGTGACGAACCCCTCCGGACCGTTATAACCGTCCCCCTCCTGCGACTTCGACTCCAGTTTCTTCTTGACAATCGACAAATCCATCGGGTTCTTGATCAGCTCTTTGTACCGCTTTGTCTCCTACATTAAAGAAAGCAAAAACAATTCAAGCACCTCATACAACTGATGTGATAATCCTATTTCCTCTCTAATAAATACCCACTTTCAGACACATTGTTTGATACTCAACACAACTACAAGTCAATTTTAACAAATGTATGCTGGATTCTGGTAGCAAGAAATGTCACCTTTACTGAAGTAGGCAACTTCTCTATTGTTGAAATCCCATCAATTAGAGTAAGTATCAGCAAGAAAACAGCGCAGCCTTTCATGTATTGACATAAAAACTTACTGATGGAGTAGCAGCCTGCTGGAAGTCCGTGCTGAAGTCATTGCAGAACAGACGTAGGAGCAGCCTCTCACACCTCTGCATCGTGGAAGAACAGGAAGCATTCGATCAAACATTTAAGTGATCGGGTTATCGAGAGGAAATTGTCTCCCTCAAGAGGCTGAGACTTGGATGGCAAACAGTGAGGAGGACTATAAAAGCAGAACGACAAAAGGCTTAAGTGATGAAGAATATCATGCACGGAAACGAAACAAAACAGCTGAGTGAGCGTACCCTTCTTCCAATAGTTGGGAAGCACTCAGAGATGGGGTCATCCTTGCTGTCACAGTCGTACTCCATCTCAGGAGAGGCGAGGTCCCGGCAGAGCGAACAGAACCACTCCCCACTGGGGAGAGACATCAGGACAGGAGAAGCTGTTAGGACTCATGCATGGGCCGGCAAACTGCTGCTGAATATGATCATATCAGACCGCCCAGGGTTAGTCGTCAGGTTCACCAGAGTCCCCATCACCAACGTACGTTTTGGATCATCTGTCAATTTTCTAACGTAGCAAAACCTGGAGAAGTACCGTTCGGGTCTGACGACAGGAAATGCAAGAATTGCAGTAAAATATCATAAAAAGTCCTATAAAAACTTTAACATCACAAATATTGCAGCTGTAAAATAATATATTTGTTCATACTGTTTAAAAACAATAAAGACCTCGATAATAACTGTCTGCAAGAAATTTAAATGCCGGTAATTTTTATTGGGCTGGACCAAATGTCCTTTTTTTAACATTCAAAGCTTTAGATATTGTGATGTCATCACCCTAAAACAATAGATTGCCGATAGACCGCAGTGAAAATGTGTTTGAAGGCCTAAATTGCAGCAAACATGGATGAAAACTGAATTCTAGAAAGCTTAGAGGCGTTCGGTACGGCCCTATCAAAACGCTGCATTTGTAAGGCAAGGCAAGTTTATTTTAACTATGTCTACATTTTATCTGTGAAAGATTACATAATAACCTCAGAGACAATACACCCTGAGGTGGACGGCCAGTCGGCGCCTTTACTTGAAGAGCTCTTTTGTCAATCAGTTGTATTTGTCTTTTTAATGTCTAACTTCTGTAATAACTAGCAGCACCCTTTTGAACCCGACATAACGATTGGCATTTTTGTACATGATGTTCTGGTCTCGTCTAATCTGAGAAGCGTGCCTCGTTATGAAAAGTAAAGTTCTTTGAGCCGAATACTTAGACGCTTCAGTGGTTTTGAGATACGCATCTCTCACCTGGGGGACTCGTTCAGAGCGGGAATGTGGCAGGCCAGATGAAAGACTTTGGGACACTTGTCGCAACAGAGCAGCTCCCCCCCGTTCTGACAGACGGCGCACCAGTCCTCGTTAGGGTCCTCCTCCGGCTCCGCTCTCTTTTCGGACTCGGGCTGCACTGCGGGCTGCGGATGCTGCTCTTTGACCGCTCTGCTGGACTCCGCTGCGGCCTCCGCTCCGGGCGCCGGGACTGGTGCAGGTACCTTTAGCTGCTGCCGAGGCTTGGACTGAGCCCCGGTGCTGCTGTCCGGCAGGCTGGAGCCGACGCTGGACTGCACCTGTCGGGCGAATGAAACTGTAGGACACATGCAGATGGATACAACTGGTGCAGTGCCCGTTCGGAAACATCCCTGTTCCGAACGGGCCCGAATGCTCGGCATGTGACGCTCAAACGAACGGGCCCGAATGCTCGGCCTGTGACGCTCAAACGAACAAACTTCTGAACTCTGCGCTTCATTGTGTCCTCAGCAACACACCTGCCATGACAGAGTTGCAACACCAGTGCAACACGGTTCACAGATTTAAAATCATGTTAAAATATTGAATTATGTTACCGTTCTAACTCATTGTCCTCAGAAATAACTTACAAAAGGCACCCAAAGCACTTACAAAAAAATTCCAACTCAACTGTAAACTATTTGCTGGGGAAGGCAACCAAGTGGCGGCCTACTCTGGTTCCATTCTGCTTCCAGTTAGCTATTTGCTGGTATGGAGAAAGAGTTTGGCACAGTGAACTTTTGGCAATGTTCCGTGCTCTGCCCGCTGCCAACTACATGCTGGACTCAATCTGCAGACCCCCGAAGGCCCGCCCCCGCTGCTGAGCACTTGTTTATACACTTAAATGTATTAAAATGACGCGTGTCCAAATCACACCAAATTCGATACAAGTACTCCCTTGGATCTCCAGCATGACACCCACCAAGTGTGAAGTAGACCGGATGAGCAGTTCTCGAGATCCAAAGAGATTCCTTGCTTCATAATAACAATAATACATTTTATTTATATCGCGCTTTTCATAGTACTCAAAGACACTTTACATTAAAATTCTCATATATCAAAGCAACACACTAAAACATAAAATACACAATATTGGTCACACATTAAAAGCAGTTTTGAAAAGGTGGGCTTTGATTTGAGATTTAAATATGGAAAGGTCAGTTATAGTAAAATGACTCGGAGAAATAGAGCCCAGACAGTGGGACAGTGAGCATTTGGCATTTCAAGAAGCTAAACTTAGCAGGACATTCTGGACTCGTGCCGCAGTAATTCTCTTACAAATCTAACGTCATCCTCGTCCTCTGGTTCGTCCTTGATGACGATGACGGGCCCCGGGGACAGCCTCCGTCGTCGCTTGGCTGAGGGGGCCGATGGAGGCTCAGAGCTCTGCTTCCAGGAAGTCGTCCTTCAACGAAGAGTGAGAGAGAGAGAGAGAGAGAGAGAGAGAGAAGGGAAGATTATGACCAGGATATAGTTGTGTTTAAAGTTTGTCCTCTGAATCAACATAAATGTGACGACAGAGGGACAGTTTTTATTCATTCATATCTTAAATGTAAGCTGATATTTCAGGGAAGCAATTAAATTGCAGTCTACAACAACGGCGTGGAGTGTAAGACTGAGGGCTGATTACAGACAACTACTGTTAAAACATGACATCATTTGATGTCATTTCAGCGTTGTGCGAAGATGTTTAATCAACTATCAACTCCCACGCATCTATCTAGTTAACAAGCACAGAATCAAAACATCATGAGGGAAAAAGTTCAGTAACAATCTAAAGATGGGAGGAACTGTGATGTTGAGGACAGATTTTCGGATCTTTTCTTACCCTGTGCCTCTGTCTGAGGAAGACGGTTTGGCCATTGGGGAGTTCTGCCGTGCTTGAGCTTGAGAGAAGAGGAAAATAAATCTTTAAAAGGTTTGGAAGTCGTCCTAAATTAAAGACTAATTTTCACACAGGATAAGATCTTTGTGGCCGTTGTTGAATCAGAGCAGCGATAATGACCTGCTGTGTGATTAAACGCGCTGGTTTTATCTGCAATTGCTGCAGCTAGACTCGGACCAAAGCTGGGTTTGGGAATAGAGATGGTGATGGAGGGGACAGATCCACCAGACTCACTCCTCTTCAGGAAGGAGGACTCCATCAGGCCCCTCTTTAGGGAACAAGAACAGGGTGTAATTACTGATTCGATAAAAGTTACGCAAAACCAGCCTAAACAGCACTTTCTCTCTGGGATCATGAGAGACTGGAGACGCTCTCCGACCAACCTGTTGTGGTGACATCTGTGTAGCTGCTCCAGCAGAGAGGGGCTGCGGGTAGCGGGACATACCCTGCAACACATCCATGGGTTTAGGGGGGAAGCTGGAGCTATGGATCAGATCTCTCAGAGACTAGATGTAGAAAATAATTGAAGTTGAAATGAACAGTTTAAAGGTTTTAAAAATAATACGTTTCGGATACATTTTAAGTGACTTTTCCTGATAGAAGACGGTTAACAGTAATAAATACCATTCTGCTATTATTACACAGTGAGAATAAAACAAAATGTTTTTTAAGAATGAAGTCCTGACACAAGAAGCGAGATAAATATAATCTCATAGAACAAACAACTTGATTCACCCCACTGTCATAAGAGAACGTTTTATCAAAACTGATATAGCAACATTCACGTCAATGAAACTCATGCGATTATAAAACATGAAGTGGGCTGAAGACAAGACTAGTGATGGGAACGTGATGTCTTCCTGGTCATTTAAACTTTGTCTGTTCAGCATAGAACGCTCCATGTGACGAGCCTCACACACACATTTGGCATCCCACACACACGCACGTTTGCACACTCATCTTTCTACTGGCACTAACCTACCTGAGCAGCTGGGAATCCTGGGTTGTGGAGCATGGATGATGTGGGGCTTCTAGGGTTGGGGTAGGAGCTTCCGTATCTGCGCCCCGGCTGTCCCAAGCTTGGAGGGCCTTGGGAGGACGGGGACCCTCCGTGGGTGGGTCTGGTTGGGGGTGGAGGGCCGGGGTGTCCTGGGACCCTGATATTTTGGTACCAGGACCAGTGGTTAGGTGGGGGCTGTCTGTTGGTGGGCTGCTGGGCAAGCTTATCCACCTTGGACAGAGGAATAACAGTCAATTCCATTCTATTTAATGGAGTAGATGACAAATAAACGCGTAATATTCAGTATGTGACAGTAGTGAGAAAAAAGCATAAAGGACGATTTCACAAATTTGACTTGAGCAATGGCTTTGTGTTTTTATATTTCACTGTCGCAAAACAAGTTCACTTGTCACGGTGCCAAAACTACTGTCTGTGATGAATATATAGAAATATATGTATATATATATATATATATAATATAATATAATATATACATGCATCTGGAGCTGAGCCAACGTGCTCTGTCTCTGCTGAGCCGAGACGGAAAGACCTCCAGTGGGGGCTTCTGCTCTGGGACCTGGGGCCTGGAGGTTGGTGATGGGTGGCCGGCTCTGGCCCCTTTCTACCACCAAAGCACCTGGAGAAGACAAGCAAACCGTCAAAGGACACATCAGGTATGAAATCATATCGACCAGGTCGCCCAGCTCATCTCAAAAGAGAACCGGTCGAGTTGCAGTTTACATCCATTGTTGCTCAGAAGCAGAGCGATAAATAAGACGAGACAAATACACTGGGAGACTGAGATGCAACAACTATCTTGTTTACTACATTCAAGAGACGCACTGACGCGTAAAGATGAATTCAAAGTATAGGATGACGTCACCAACGGAAGCCTTTCGATGGAACTCTCCATCAAACTGCTGCGCGCTCATTCTTCTTATGAAATCTTATGAAAAAAGACTTTCCTCTTCTTTTCCTTCTCTTGAATCTCAGCTGCTGATGTAGTTATTCTATCACTCAAAGATCAACAGTAACTTTGCATTTTTTTCTAACTTTCTTCCCCAGTGTGCAGCAATAATACAAACACAAAGGTAACGAACACACCTTTTAAGACACACGAAGCCTTCTAGCGAATCATTAATCGGCGGTGCTTGACTCGTGATAAAGTTTCGACAGAAGTGCAAGTCTCACCAAGGTCTACGTTCGTGGCCCAGAAACCAGAGCGGCACTGAAAGCGAACAGTACTCTGAGGGACGATGGAGGGATTACAGCTCGCTCTCATCAGGTAATGGATCTGGAAAAGGATCTAGAAGACAGAACACACAAAATATATATTTACATACTATTTCTACAGCGACAGAAAGTGCATGGAACAATTGCTGCTGTTGGACGTTAACGCCACTCACCAGTCTCTTGCAGTACAGCAGGGCTGTCCCGCTATGGCTGGCTGTGGCCCATTTCGTAAAGCTGATGACGTGGTCTAGGTGCCTGCTCAGAGTGTTGACGTCCTCTTGCTGCTTTTTCAAACCCAGCTCGTGGTCTTTAGTCAGAGCCTATGAGGAAATGTTGGCGTGAATGAAAAAAAATGTATTTCACATGTCATAACTGCCTTTGAAACGTCGTTAAAAATGTACCTCAAGCTGGTTAACCAGAATCTTTCCCTTCCTGTTGATCTCCATGATCAAACTACAGATGGACTTCTTTATTTCATTGGTGACCGACTTCCGGTTTTCCTCCACTTGATGGAGTCTGTGAAAATGAATATTAATGTCATCAACATCAGTTTTTAAAGTGACTAAATTCTAATTATTACAATACACAGCAACTTATCCATGTCAAAATGTTAATGCAAACAAATATGCTCATATCTGAAAAAGACAAAGAAGCATAAACTGTGATGAGGTCCCAGCTGTAGAGGAGAACTTTACCCGGTGCTGATACAGCTGGACACATCCTCGATGGCCTTTCTTTTCTCTTGCAACTGCTGAGTCATGTTCTCCAGATGCTGCTTGTGGTTCCTGTATGCATCATCCAAAAACTGGTAGCTGGAAAATAAACAATATGTGTGTTAATTGTTGAAAGTTGATCTTTTTTTTCTTAAAAACAGCTGTTCTTGTTGTTGTGGTCCAGTTCAATCTATTCCTATCGCCAAGGACGACTTATATAATATGACCGATATGACTTGTTTGGATGCTAAACATGGTTTTGACATAAATACATAAAGCCTCATCAAACCTCGCAGCTGCGATCATCAAACATAAAAAATGGATGTAACAAGCTGAATCACCATTGCCAGTTGCAAAGGATTCATATTTATGGAAGATGAATAGAACAATACATGATTTTCATTTTAGAAAAAAAAAATAAAAAAAAAATAAAATCAGCCTACTTGTGATCCTTATGCTTAAGCAGCTGACAGTCCCGGCATGTGAGCCGGTCACACGTCTCACAAAACAGCTTCAGTGGCTCCTGCTTGTGGATGTCACAAAACACAGGCTTCTGTGTGGACATACCTACTGCTTCTGTGATACAGACATGGAGGGGGGGGGGGGGGGGGGGGGGGATTATGAACATTAAATGTTCGCTCAGCTTTTTAAAACAACTAAACAATCATCACATTTTGCCAGAAAAACGTTTGCCGACATCGCCGGAAACTCATCTGGTTGGTTGACTGCAGAGCTTTGAATATTTAACAGCGCTCTCTCACTAAAGTATAACCCTAACTGCTGTTTTTCTTCCGTGTACCACACACACTACCTGGAGACATCTCCTCCTTCTGGCGTATGGTGTGATCCCTGGTGAACTTGACCCTTTGGTGCGCCTCAATACACGCCACGCACAGAAACTCCACGCACTCCACGCAGTAACCGGTCGCCTCTGTGTTGTCGTCGCAGCTGACACACAACTATCGACGACAAAAGTAAAGAACATAAGGAAAAGAAGACAGGGGGTCATAAAAACTGTTTGGAGACGAGCGGCTCGGGATCGGACAGTTAGGGCCTGTACCTGGCTGGACTTCTCCACGGTGCTGCTCGGCACCTCAGCAGAGTCCTTGACGAAGAAATTATCCAACATGTCCATCTCCCAGCATTCCTGTCTGCATACCGGACATCGAACGGCACCCACTGGAGCAGGAGAGACAAGATCCACTGTTATAGGTGTCAGCTCACAACCCTTTATTACAAGCCTTTATTGTTTAAAACAAACACACATATGTGGGTGATGTGAGCCTAGGAATTCACCAAGGAGTTTGATATAATATACAGAGAGATAGACAATAGATGTGGCCGTTTGAGACTTGAGTTTTACTTTGTTTGAGTTCAAATTAGCACTTGTTTATCTGCTTGCTCTTAGTGACATGAACATAAGCTATTCTCACGTGATTTGGTGTCGACTTGACCTTGTGAGTCGCGCCTCGGGTCTGCGCTCCTGAAGGGGGCCGGGAGACACCTCTTGCAGAAGGAGTGAAGACACGGCAGCAGTTTGGGCTCTCTGTTGTGGAAGCTCAACTTGCAGATGGGACAGGTGTCCATGAGCCCGAAGGCGCCTTGCGGCTTCAGCCTCTCTTCCTCGGCCGGCAAACTTTCCGCCTCGTTTTCCACAATAATGACAATGTCGTCGTTGTCAACATTTTCGGCACTTTCATCCATTTTGTTTCACTGCCTCGTTTCCCTTTCAACCAATCAATATAGCGTTACGATTGAAAACAAAGGATAGCCTATTCCTGGTTTAACAAGCCAGAGAGCGAATACACATTCTTGATATTATGCATTACAACATGAAAGACGTGGACAATTCATCCTACAAAATGGTTTATTAAACTGTGCGATAACAGTTTTAGTTGAAGTGCAACTATTAATTATTTCCGTTTTGAAAGCTAAATTAGCATCGTAGCCTAATTCAACTGCACATTATATCAGGAACCATAAACAATTAAGTCCCCGGTTTGAGGCACTTCTTACTCATACCACAAGAGAGATAAGAGCGCATAGTCACTTATGACTTAAATTTACGCTACATGCATAGTATTTTGAAGCTCATATGTCCATGGGAAAGGCGGCCATCTGTGCACTCTTTACAGAAGGCAAAACACACACCAGATATTACCCAGAATGCACTACGGTTCTTTAAAGCTACAGTGCCCGGTTGGGGCCAAACTACATTCTATCCATGGGCAGACAACTTGAACTTTGACATTTTCAACCGGTGGTGTAAAATATTGAGCCCCATTTAACGTTATATATTTTAAACAGTAACTATTAAACCTCGTTGTACGTGTGAATGCCTTATGGTTTATCTGTTAGATAGTATGTTTGTGTCACTCTCTCAGTCATTTGCCAGCTAAGGTGGGAGGGTCCTAAAGGGAGAATGCTCTTTGTATTTGGGAGGAGTCTTTGCTGTGGTCAAAGAGCAGCAAAACAGGTCACATAAACTGTGTCAATGTGTGCAATTTGGCATTTTTAATCGCAGCTGTTTGAATTAACATACAAATAGCAGCACTGGGGAAGTTTGCCCTCGACGACTCAAACTTTGAAGAGCATGGAATTGACAGCTGTGAGTCACTCCATTCCTCTGAGTGACGGAAACAGCATACCTTTGATTGGACTCGGAACTTATGGGGATCCCCGCACGGTAAAACAAATTATTTTACCAGATTACTTACAGGACATTAATTAATAACTTGCATGTAAGTCACAATATCAAAATCACTTTTCAATCGGAGTGATATTTGTTGGAATGCTGTTAAGCATTACAACTATTGTTATCCTGTTTCTTTATTGTTGGAATGCTGTTAAGCATTCCAACTATTGTTATCCTGTTTCTTTATTCCACTATTTCTTCCGTCCCCCGTTTCGTCGCAACGCTTCTTCTTCTTCATTTTTTAAGCTACAGAAACCGTTAAACTATGGGTGTGTATTGTATGGGTGTGTATTGCGCAATACACACCCAATTTATAATGGGTGTGTATAGTAGTATTACTACTACTGCTACTGCTATTACTGCTACCATAATATTATTACTACCACTACTGCTATTACTACCACTACCACTACTATTATTACTGATACCACAACTGCTAATACTGCTATTCCTGCTACTACCAGTACTAATAACCAGTACTTATACTACTACAGCTATTAGTACGACTGCTGATACTACTACTTCTACTACTTCTTCTAATTACAAATACTTCGACGACAACTTCTACTACTACTGCTACTACAAATATCACTACTGCTACAACTAGTACTTATTCAAATGCTACTCATACTTATACTGCGAATAATACTTCTACTACTACTACAACAAATATCACTACTGCTGGAATTCTTTTAAGCAGAAACCGTTCGAATATCAAAATGTTCAGCTCTTTCAGGAGAGGGGTGACATAACTTCATATTTGTATCTTTCAACTTTTTGAATTATTCAGCTTTTTGCAATTTTTTTTAAATTGGATATCTATTTTCAGCAATGTTTTTGAGATTCATTTCAGCTTTCAGCATTCCACCGCATTTTCAGCAGGAAATGCATTTTCTAGTCTAAGATATTATTCACTCATGAGATTTTCTTTTTTTTGACAGACCCCGAAAGGAACTGCATACGAATCAGTCAAATTGGCAATTGACATAGGGTACAGACACCTTGATGGGGCTTTGGTGTATTTCAATGAACATGAGGTGGGACAAGCTATAAGGGACAAAATTGCAGACGGGACTGTGAAGAGAGAGGACATCTTCTACTGTGGGAAGGTTTGCAAAAGTTTGCTTTTTTTTGTTGTTGCAAGCGTCTGAAAAGTGTAGCTTTTGCCTGCAACATGTTTAATTTGGTTTTATGTGAAGCACTTTGAATTACCTTGTTGTTGAAATGTGCTATACAAATAAACTTGCCTTGCCTTACAACAACTAATACATTTCCCGTATGCACTGATTATGCAGTTGTGGAACACATTCCATTCCCCAGAATTGGTTCTACCTGCTTTGGAGAAAACTTTGAAGACATTACAGCTGGATTATGTCGACCTCTACATTGTAGAGATGCCCACAGCCTTTAAGGTATGTGTGTATGTAATTTGTTCTTCTTTATTACATTTTATTGATACTCATTGCTGTGAATTATAGTCTAAATCATTTCTCCTCACTGAATATTTTTTATTTTCTGAAGCCAGGAGATACATTTTACCCCAAAGATGAGAATGGGAAGTACATTTATCACAAGACCGATCTCTGTGCAACATGGGAGGTGAGTCACTTTAAATATCCAAGTTCCTCATTCGGTTTTATCCTCGATTTTAACTCTTGAAGTCTCTCAGTGACACATACTGAACATCCTGCTGAGGTTAAGTAGATTTGCGTACCGATGACATCGCTTCCAAAATAGCAGCTGGTCAGCACATTTGGCAGAACTAGCTAATTTCATAAAGCTTGTTTTTGTGCTAAAGGTAAATTTCAACACATTTAACAATGCTGCTTTGATAAAATGTCTTACATTACATCTAAACTATTTGTCACAATAAAAAAATGATTAATGAGTTGCTCAATTGATTTAGCTGATTCACTCATTTTTAATTAAAACATGTTCTGTTGTTTAATTCAAGACATTTATACAAATATAAAATATTGTCAAATTGATTAAATTATTAGTCAAGAATGTTTGCATATCCGTAAATAAAACACGCAAACAAACTATATTTAACGATCCTATTTTGGTCCTATTTAAAAGTAATTTCATATATTTTTTGCAGTAAGGATTAGAATGAACGATGCACTTTCATTTCAGGATGCACTGAAGATCATCCAAGGAGACATTTTTGTCTTTTAAAAAAAATCTGAAAAAGATTTTTTGCCAATCAAAAGCCAAATTGATTGATTTTCAAATGAGCAATACATTTACACTAAATGCCATTGTGACATATGTAACATTTCAGATATTTGCCTCTTGGCGGTTGTATTGAGAAAATATTTCCAGAAACGTGTTCCATGTGGTTCATTTTGTCTGTTATATCCTCTATGATTTTCATTTAATAAGGAAAAACGGTCTGGATTCTTATGGGTTAAGGAGAAAACTGACCATAATTTGATAATTAAACATGAAAATCTTTGCCTTTTGTCTCGGCTCAAGTCTACAAATCCATTTGTTCACAACCACAGACTCCCGAGGTCAATAAAGAGAATAGAAATGTGCTGACGGTCACTTTCCTGTGTTGTGTGCCCATAAAACATTTCTGTTCAAAGTCTAATTTGTTGCTTTATGACTGTGCTCTTTTTGTTATGTTGTGGACAGGCTTTGGAGGCTTGTAAAGATGCTGGACTGATAAAGTCTCTCGGAGTATCCAACTTTAACAAGAGACAACTGGAGCTGATCCTAAACAAACCTGGGCTGAAACACAAGCCTGTCTCAAACCAGGTAGAGAGACCGGATAATAGCACACTATGTTCTGGAGATGAGGCAAATCAAATAAATATATTCAATTTTTGATGAAAGAAAGAAAAGAAACCTCAGACAAGAAAATGCCCGAAGTCAGTGACTTATTATTATGCTAAACAAATAGAATACAAAACTGTAGCTACGCCCTAAGAAGACTTGCTTGGCAAATAAACACAAACTAAGACTCACATGAAGAATTGAGTCTTTCTTCAGCAACTGACAAAAACTATTTGTGTTTTTTCCCTTTTTAAAAAAAATACAGGTTGAATGCCATCCCTATTTCACTCAGCCAAAGTTGCTTGAGTACTGCCAGCAGAAGGATATTGTCATTGTGGGATACAGCCCATTGGGGACATCTAGAGATGCATCGTGGTATGGGAGAGAAATGCACTTATCACATTCAGTTAATGTGTAACTTTAAAAAGCCAGTGGATTCAAGGACATGACCACATGACCATGAACTTACAAAGGTAGCATTTAAAGAAAATGTTATTTGCATCATCATATAATGCCAATCGTTTCAACAGGGTCAACTTAAAATGCTCTCCAATGTTGGAAGACGAGCTACTGACATCGATTGCTAAAAAGCATAACAAGAACACAGCCCAGGTGGTGTTAAGGTTCAACGTGCAGCGAGGCGTGGTGGTCATCCCAAAGAGCTTCAACCCTGCTCGCATTGAGGACAACTTTCAGGTTTGTTTGTCTTGCACCAGTTTCGACAAACATTCAGCATGCTGGGAGAGCCTGATCCTCCAGAAAAACAGGAAATGTATCAACTGTTTTTGTCTAAACTGTTACTCTTGTAAAGCGGCCTTGGGTCCCCTGAAAGGCGCTATATAAATTAAAGTTATTATTATTATTATTAACTGTGTTGTTAACACTGCAGATATTCGACTTCTCTCTTTCTGATGCTGAGATGAAGGCAATTGAGGGATTGAACAAGAATATTCGTTTTGTGGAGCTTCTCATGTGAGTATGCTTACTGTGAGTTATGTTTCTGTTCCTGTAATAAACAAAAATAGTATTTATCTTTTATTGACTCAACAGGTGGTCTGATCACCCAGAGTATCCATTTCACGATGACTACTAGATACCATAGATGTCAAGACTTCAATTCGATCAAATAAGCTGACTTGTTGTTGGAATGCTGTTAAGCATTCCAACTGTTGTTATCCTGTTTCTTTATTGTTGGAATGCTGTTAAGCATTTATTCCTAAACATTTACAGACCACCTAAATACTGTGCAACCTTCTTTGATGAGTTTACTGAACTGCTGTCTGTAATCTGTATTGATTTTGACTGTGTTGTTATTGTTGGTGATTTTAATATCCATGTTGATAATCCCCAGGACAGAGATTATATAGAACTATGTGGTGTCCTTGATAACTATGATCTGACTCAGCATGTGACAGGACCCACCCACAACAAGGGGCACACTCTGGACCTAATCATCACCAAAGGTGAAACATTTCCAAGGTCGCTGTGACTGATGTTGCACTCTCTGATCATTTCTGTGTTTTCTTTGAGAGTGCAATCTCCTTGCACACAAATGTCCAAACCAAGGTTGTGACAAAGCGTTACATCTCTGAAAACACCAGTGAACTATTTATTCAGAAGTTCTCCTCCACACCAGCCCTCTCTTGCCTCTCAGTCAATGAGCTTGTAGATGCCTTACTGTTATCCTGTTTCTTTATTGTTGGAATGCTGTTTAGCATTCCAACTACTACTAATACTGCGACAACTACTACTACTGCTAATATTTCTAGTATTACCACTACAACTTTTGCTGTTGCTACTATTACTACTGCTATTACTACCACTACCACCACTATTATTACTGATACCACAACTGCTAATACTGCTATTCCTGCTACTACCAGTACTAATACTACTACAGCTATTAGTAAGACTGCTGATACTACTACTTCTTCTAATTACAAATACTTCTACTACTACTGCTACTACAAATATCACTACTGCTACAACTAGTACTTATTCAAATGCTACTCATACTTATACTGCGAATAATACTTCTACTACTACTCCAACAAATATCACTACTGTTGGAATTCTTTTAAGCAGAAACCGTTCGAATATCAAAATGTTCAGCTCTTTCAGGAGAGGGGTGATATAACTTCATAGTTGTAATCTTTTTGGATTGTTCAGCTTTTTGCAATTTTTTTAAAATTGGATATCTATTTTCAGCAATGTTTTTGAGATTCATTTCAGCTTTCAACATTCCAACGCATTTTCAGCAGGAAATGCATTTTCTAGTTCATTTTGTTGCATGCTTTTAAATTCTGTGTCTTTCATTAAAAATAATTTTGATGGTGTATTTCATGAAATATTTTGATGTATGATTTACCTCAATGATTAAAGCGATTTTAATAAATAAAGACCATATTGTTTTCTATTTTCATTGCAAGCCTTTGTAATTGATTTAAAGACTGAAGTGGAGGATGGCTCCTGCCGTTTGTACGCTGTTCAAGAAACCGCAATCGCTTATTGTTGCAACAGCGGCTGTTTATGAATGTGACATTTTAAATTGAGCATTAAATAGTAAGTTAGATCACTTTTTCGGCTGTGATGTAACATACATTTTCCCCGTCGTTATTGCGAAAAGAGATCGCCTATAAAAATGCTACCTTCAGGTTCCGTAGGAAATATTCTAGTTATGCCCATTGAAGTGTCTGGTAAAGTGGTACAAAGGGCTGTCAACATATTTTTAAAGGTAAACAGTTGCTAAATGTCTGCTATCTAGATAGTAGCCGTACCATGTAAGCTTGTAACAAGTAATGCGACCACGTGTGTCCTTGATTATAAACAGAATGCCATTGTTTACACTGCCTTTTATTCAACCTGCGAACTCGGAAGTAGTAAAACGTTTCAGAGTGTTGTTGAAGGCACCATAATAGCTATCCAACCTTGCTACCTGTAGTTAGCACGTTGGCTAATGCGGATACAACACCCATAGACGACGTTATATTATACGGAAAGACACACCCGGCAGAACAAAGCAAAAGGATTATAGCCTTTTTTCTCTGTGATTCCGATTAACCTACTAAAGCCATGGCAGACTGTCCTGCCCAGCGGACTTTCTCAGCTGACGTCAATGTTAGCTGCGCAATAAGCAGCGGCAGCTACGCTGATTTTAGCCAAATTAGCTAGCTGTATGCTAGTTTTTCATTGCCTCAAAGGCTTCTATGAATGAGGGTTGTCGCACGGACAGAAGGCATCAGTAAACAATGTACGCTGGCTACTTAGACTCCTCCTTGTTGTGGTCCAGCTCGACTGGTTCAAGCTACCAGATGCTCAAAGAAGTGGACGTTAAGCCCGGAGAGCGAGTGTGATTACGTTAGCTAATAAACACTACCAGCTAACCACGGGACTAATCCAACCGTGGATAACTTTGTTGGGAATGCATCATCACGAAGAAACCATGTATTACACAGGTACACAGACGTAGCAATGCTAGTTTGCGTAACGTAATATCGTAGCCAGCATTCTAACGACAGAGCCGGGGTGTTTTTGTTTCCAATGCTTATTTGAGAATCCTGTGATCGCACCTGGCCCAAGTCCTGATTTTGTAGAGTTGTCGTTTGCGGAACGATGGCGTTTCTGACTAACCCTGCCCTCCGTCACAGGTAGGGGAGTGGTGGTGAAGACAACCCTGGCCTGGCTTGTCCCCGGCCCGCTGTTTACGGATGATGGCAAGACATTGATCATTTGCAGCCCTGTTGTATTTGTGCAATCACCTTCGAACCAGATTTTGACTCGCGACTGGGATGCCATGTCATTGAAGTGAATAGTTATTCGAGATATTTGAAGGATCATGATGGACACGGAGGAAGTTCCCCAAGACGAAAATTATTGGAAATAATCATGGACTGTTGAGCTCAACTCGGTGCATTTTTATCAAAAACAATTTTTTTAAAAAAGTGTGTTTCACTGGCACCACACCAACATGTCGGCATTTGCTGAGTTCGTCCCCCCTCCAGAATGCCCGGTTTTTGAGCCGAGTTGGGAGGATTTCTCGGATCCTTTAGGATACATCAACAAGATCCGACCCATTGCGGAGAAAACGGGCATCTGCAAGATCCGACCCCCCGAGGTAAAGTCTCATCTTATTTTTGAAACAAACATGGAACCAAAGTCTTCGATGGTTTGCCTGTAGTGCTCCTGCGTAGATAGAGCTGGTTCACCAGGGCCTGCGTGGATTGTGCGATAGGCAACGACGTTAATAGTTCCCATTAGAGGTCAAATACGGATTAATTTATTTTGCACTCAACAGCACACATTTGGTACTTCGGTAAACTTTGTTGTTTTCTGTATTATCCAGAAAAGTTGTGTACAGGCGAAATAGATTAAACAGTTTTCGGTCACAATTCCTTTGTTGTTGTTTTCTTCATCGCTAGCTTAAGTTACAGCACAGTGATTGTTATCGTTCGCTGCGAAGATGCGACATTGGGCTACATGCGGGCCCGTGGCTCCTTTCACAATGTAAACCAACATTTATACTGTAGTTATATCTAATCACTAGCAATCATTCGATGCATTTACATTTTTTAGGACCTTTTTTAAATCTTACGGTGTGTCTTATGTGGCCAGCAAAGCACCGATACTCTTTCAGGACAGACGTAATTACACATAGAAAATAATAGCTTTAAGTGGTCATTATTTATGCAGATGTGTTCCTGTAAAAACAGGCTGAAAACTGCACTTTGACTGTGATGACTGTGTAATGAATAGTTAGAACGTATTAGGCTCTGCTCATGTTAACTTTCTTTAAAAAACACTTTGTTCCAAGTTGCAGTGTTGTTGCATCGTTTCCTCATTGATTGAGGATGAGTTCTCTGATTTTCTTGTCTGTCAGGACTGGCAGCCTCCCTTTGCCTGTGATGTACGCAACTTCCACTTCACTCCTCGAGTACAAAGACTGAATGAGCTTGAGGTGAGTTTGCTCAGAAGTTGCATCACAATAATACTTGAGTGAAGGAATGTCGCCCAGCCTGCTTCATGAATAACATTCAGAACGACATGTGTTTGGTATTATTTGAACACATGCTACGTACACCTTGGAAAGAACTACGCAGACTCCACCTACAGTGTCTTCTGTCTTGCACCTGTTGAGATGTGTGAGTTTTTTTCAAGCCTTGTATTCCTTTTTTATGTTATTTAACATATGAAGAGTGTAGTGCAAGAGCAGCAGGACAGGTTTTCACGGTATGGTCGTGTATCCGTGTGCAGCCATTCAAATGTCATTGTGCCCGAGGTGTTCAGTGTTCGTGAGAGCAGAACATTGGGCTGCATTTAGAGTCCTCTGTGCTCTCTCTCTCCTGTCTGTCCAGGCCCTCACTCGGGTTAAGCTCAACTTTCTGGATCAAATTGCAAAGTTCTGGGAGCTGCAGGGATCCAAGACCCGATTTCCTCATGTGGAGAGAAAAGTGCTGGACCTCTATCAGCTCAGCAAGGTAAAATTAGATCAATTTCTTTTCCTTTTCTTCTTTTTTTAGCCCATTTCCTGTGTCTTTTAACTTTTGGTTTTGCACTTTGCTGTCAATCTAAGTGTTGCTTTTGTCCTTAACGTCAGTAAAAATGCTCACCTGGACACCTGTGTGTTTTCAGATCGTGTCCTCAGAGGGCGGTTTTGAGACTGCGTGTAAGGAGAAGAGGTGGTCCAAGGTGGCCAGCAGGATGGGCTTCCCAGCGGGGAAAGGCACCGGCTCACTGCTGCGCTCCCACTATGAGAGGATCCTCTACCCATATGAACTCTTCCAGTCTGGGGCCACGCTGACTGTGAGTGCTGCTCATTTAACAGAAGCTAACACAGACTTTGTGGGGGATTATATTCCGTCGTTTTATTTTTATTGAGCACTTTTTTTTTGGGCTCAGTGTCCCTCTGAATATTCAGTCTAGAATTGTTTTATACTTTGGCATATTAACCAAACCCGCCAAACCAAATCACACACGTAATGTCACAGTCATACTAAAACCTTCCAAGGACCGATTTAAAAAAAAATGCTTTCGAAAACCCAACTTGTTTTCACTCCGCTCCTTTCTCCAACCAGGGCATCCAGCGGCTATACGAGGAAGGAGACGATGAAGAAGAGGTGGATGAGGGAGTCGGTGAGGACGCAGAGGAGGAAGATGAACTAGATGAGGAGGAGGAAAAAGATGGCGAGGGCGATGGGATGCAGACTAAAGAGCGGCTTCTGCCTGAGAGACGCTCCAGGCGCCTTAAGTCTGAGGTAAACGGGGATATATATATATATACACACACACCACATAAACGTTTTGCCAAACTGATCTCAAAAGTGTAATACGCTGTTAGTTATTTGTAATAACATTCTTGGTTAGATATCATTTACATAGAGTGTTATTTATTCGTTTAACATTCAGTCCGTTGAACTTTCTCAGCTGTGCAGGCTTGCTCCCCAGAGGCCATCTTAACATTTGGTCTTTTAGCACGATCACTTTGTTTCACCGTCTGCTGTTGTGTTTCTCCAGAGGGAAAACAAGGAGCCAAAAGGCCTAAAGATCTTCGGCACAAATCCCAAGATGGTTGGCTTGGAGATTGTATCAGCTGGTAAGTATCATTTTTGGTTGACTTGTGTTTTTACACACGGCTGACGCCGAGTGTTTCTATCGTCACGCCGCCGCTTTCCCCCTTTTTAGATGACGGATTCAACAAGAAGCAGCGTCACCTCAAAGCCCAGGCCTTTGCCATTAAAATGAGACCACGCAAGGAGACCCTGGAGGTCAACTTTGTGAGTGGCAGTTCATTTCCTGGTGGTTGATGTTTATTATATCTGTGAGGAACTTCTGGGCGTGACTACCCCTGTACGTTCTGTGGCGATTTCCCCCCCCCCCCCCAGATCGACCTCTACCTTTGCCTGGTGTGCGGCCGGGGCGATGAGGAGGACCGGCTCCTGCTGTGCGATGGCTGTGACGACAGCTACCACACCTTCTGCCTCATCCCGCCGCTACAGGACGTTCCCAAGGGGGACTGGCGCTGCCCTAAGTGTGTTGCTGAGGTGAGGCGTGAGAGCTGTCTGGCCAATCAAAAATGAATTACACATTCAACCCTCGTATATGCATAACGCACACGATGTTAATTTCTATTATAATGAATCTTCCCTCACAGGAGTGCAGTAAACCCAGGGAGGCATTTGGCTTCGAGCAGGCAGTGAGGGAGTACAGTCTGCAGAGCTTCGGAGAAATGGCCGACCACTTCAAGTCTGACTACTTCAACATGCCCGTTCACGTATGTAAAATCCACTCGGCGAGCTCAGAGTATGTGTGCCGTTACGTCGCTGTCCTTCTGTCGCCTGGCTGTCACATGTTCTGCGTTAATAATTAGAGGTTGAATGTTATTGCTCACAGCAGGGGTTTTCATTATTTCCGCCCTTGTTCCTCCAGATGGTCCCCACGGAGTTGGTGGAGAAGGAGTTCTGGCGCCTGGTCAGCAGCATCGAGGAGGATGTCATCGTGGAGTACGGCGCTGACATCAGCTCCAAGGAAGTGGGCAGCGGCTTTCCTGTCAGGGACGGTAAAAGAAGGCTCCTGGGAGATGAGGAGGTGAGAAGATCGTTACTTTATATTTCCATAAACTCGTCCAAGTGTTCTTAAACTTTCTATCAGAGGTTAATAACCAGCAAAGTACTTTTTTGATGGGGATTCCCCAGGGTCCTAAAGGCATTGCCTGGGTCATTTATTCATCAGACTTCCATCTCACAGATCCCCTTAAAGCTTTTTTCTCTTTTTTTTTTTACTTCATGTTACATTAAGTGAAACCATGACATCTGCCCTGAAGTGAAAGAAAGCACTTTGTTTCTTCTCCTGTTAGGAGTATGCCAACTCAGGCTGGAACCTGAATAACATGCCAGTGCTGGAGCAGTCGGTGCTCACCCACATCAATGTGGACATCTCGGGTATGAAGGTGCCCTGGCTCTATGTGGGCATGTGTTTCTCCTCATTCTGCTGGCACATCGAGGACCACTGGAGTTACTCCATCAACTTCCTGCACTGGTGAGACAATTCTGACCGCTAACCTTATTCTGCTCCACTTGTGTGTCTCTTTGGAAAAGAGCATTAGAGAAATATCTTTAATGTTAATGCATTTCCTCTGTTCTCCAGGGGTGAGCCGAAGACTTGGTACGGAGTGCCGGCCTCGGCAGCAGAGAAGCTGGAGGCCGTGATGAAGAAGTTGGCTCCAGAGCTGTTTGACTCCCAGCCTGACCTCCTCCATCAGCTGGTCACCATCATGAATCCCAATGTCCTCATGGAGCACGGTGTCCCAGTATGTAGTCTGAGCCGTGATGTTTTGTGGGGTTGGATCTGGTTTAGATGTTGGTCGTTGGGGTTCATGTTGGTTGTTAGTGACACATATGTGCATCTGTCCTCCCTCAGGTGTACAGGACCAATCAGTGCGCGGGGGAGTTTGTGGTGACCTTCCCCAGGGCCTATCACAGCGGCTTCAACCAGGGCTACAACTTCGCCGAGGCCGTGAACTTCTGCACCGCTGACTGGGTGAGGGAACAGCAAATACTTCTTCCATTTTTATTTAAAAAAATAGATGCATTGAAGCGATTTTTATGTTGAATGTGCATATTCATCTTTCACACATTCCCTTCCTTAGTTACCGATGGGTCGTCAGAGTGTGGCCCATTACCGCCGCCTCCGCCGCTACTGTGTCTTCTCCCACGAGGAGCTGCTGTGCAAGATGGCCGCTGATCCAGAGAGTCTTGACGTGGAGCTGGCTGCGGCCGTCTTCAAGGAAATGGGAGAAATGATGGAAGAGGAGACAAAACTCAGACAGGCTGTCCAAGAAAAGGTAAATGTCTTCGTCTGTTTGTTTTTTTTGTTGCTCAATTTAAGCCTGTAGACGTTCTGGGTGATTGGCAGTTATCTGGCTTTGAACCTGTGCCTGACCTGTAATATAGCTGTTAATAGCCTGGACTAGCGCCTTTTCTACGTCCCCTTAAAACGGCAAGTTTTGTATCGTCACATTATGTTTAGAGTTGGCTTCATCCGCGCTCTCCTCATCTACAGGGGGTACTGTCGTCGGAGCAGGAGGTCTTTGAGCTTTTACCCGACGATGAGCGCCAGTGTCACAAGTGCAAGACGACCTGTTTCCTGTCTGCACTGACCTGCTCCTGCAGCCCCGACCGACTGGTCTGCCTCAACCATGCAGCAGATCTCTGTGACTGCCCCCTCGGCAACAAGTGTCTTCGGTAAGAGATCTTTTGGGTTTTGGTACGGTACAAACGATTTCCAACGACATGTACACGAGCAGCACACTGTCGAGGAGTCCAATTTGTTTTGGCCTCGAACATACACCACGTTCCCAAGTACATGTGTGCATGATATATTTCAGGTATCGCTACGATCTGGAGGAGTTTCCGTCCATGCTGTACGGGGTCAAGACACGGGCTCAGTCTTATGACACCTGGGCAAAGAGGGTCACGGAGGCCTTGGCTGCCGACCAGAAAAACAAGAAAGGTTTCAAACTTAAATACCGCCACAAGATATGCACATGTTGCACATCTCTTTGTGCCACTGTGTGATTTATTTTTCTTCTTCCCGTGTGTCTCATAGATCTTATTGAGCTCAAGGTTTTGCTGGAGGACGCGGAGGACAGGAAGTATCCTGAGAAAGCTTTGTTCCGACGCCTGAGGGAGATGGTCAAAGAGGCGGAGACATGCTCCTCTGTAGCTCAGCTGCTGCTCAGCCGCAAACAACGGCACAGGTCAGTGGACATGGATACACAGGGGCCTTCATGTCATCCAACAGAAAGGCAATTTACTGATAACCCAGCATGAACGGACATTTTTGTTTTTTTTACCCATTTGCAAATCTATACCGTATCTGCTCAGGTTCAAAGGTGAACTAAACCGTCAATGTTTTTCCATGTACGTCTGCAGCACCCGTCTACGGTCCGAGAGCAGTCGTAACCGTACCAAACTGACAGTGGATGAGCTCAAGGCCTTTGTGGATCAGCTCTACAGGCTGCCCTGCATCATCAGCCAGGCCAGACAAGTCAAGGCGAGTCCCCTCAATACCTATGTGCCGGCTTCCTTATTCCCTCTTTTCCCTCCTAACTCCTATGAATGCCCTTATTTCACCATCAATACTGTTGATTAACTGCTAAAACGACCTTCTTTTCCTTTCGTCACAATGTGTCTGTCACCTCTCGTGTCTCCAGGAGTTACTGGAGAATGTGGAGGACTTCCACGAGCGAGCCCAGGTGGCACTGTCAGACGAGATGCCCGATTCCTCCAAGCTGCAGGCGCTGTTGGACCTGGGCAGTGGCCTGGATGTAGAGCTGCCAGAGCTGCCCCGACTGAAACAGGAGCTCCAGCAGGCCCGCTGGCTTGACGAGGTGGGCTATCGCGACCCCCTTCGGATCTTGTGCGGTTTGACCTAGTTGTTGTAATCTGTGGCCTCGTGTAAACACGCCGCTGTCCTCTTCACTTCATAGGTCCGCGTCACCCTGGCCGAGCCTCACCGCGTCACCCTGGAGCTGATGAAGAGGTTGATAGACTCTGGGGTGGGCCTGGCTCCCCACCACGCCGTAGAGAAGGCCATGGCCGAGCTGCAGGAGATCCTCACTGTCTCCGAGAGATGGGAGGACAAGGCCCGCGCCTGCCTGCAGGCCAGGTAAGGTTTCACACATGCAAATGCACACGGACACGGTGTTTGCACTTGCCTAACTGATCTGTCCTCCGATAACCCCAGGCCTCGACACAGCATGGTGACTTTGGAGAGCATTGTGCTGGAAGCTAGGAACATTCCAGCATACCTGCCCAATATCTTGGCCCTCAGAGAAGCCCTGCTGAAGGCCAAGGAGTGGACATCTAAGGTGGAAGCCATTCAGGTACCGTCTATGTGTACGCTACGTCATTTAGGAGCCTTTCTAATCCATATCTAAAGCCGTGTGTCCCCTTTTTAGGATCTTTGATTGAGACTCAACGTGTGTCTCGCTGCTCTGAATACGGGCGTCAGCTGAAATGTCTCTAACCTCTCTCCTGCCATGTTTCCACCTCACACAGAGTGGCAGCAGCTACGCTTACCTGGAGCAGCTGGAGAGCCTGCTGGCCAGGGGTCGCTCCATCCCCGTCCGGCTCGATCCGCTGGTCCAGGTGGAGTCTCAGGTGGCCGCAGCACGAGCCTGGAGGGAGAGGACCGGTCGCACCTTCCTCAAGAAGAACTCCACGTACACACTGCTCCAGGTGGGCCACCAGGGGGAAACAAGTGTGCCTTATCTACTGTGGGCGGAATAAAAACGTATTCATATTTTTGTTGCTGTCCTGTGCGCCTCGTCTTTTAGGTCCTCAGCCCTCGCGTGGACATCGGCGTCTACGGCAACAGCAAGAGCAAGAGGAAACGCGTCAAGGAGCTCATGGAGAAGGAGAGGGGAGGCTTTGACCCCGACGCCCTGAGCGACCTGGACGAGAGCCTCGAAGAGGTGCGGGCACCTTCCACCGTCGTGGCAGCCTTCAAGGGCAAAGAGCAGAAAGAAGTGGAGGCCATCCACTCTCTCCGCGCTTCCAATTTGGCCAAGATGGCCATGGCCGACCGCATCGAGGAGGTCAAGTTCTGCCTGTGTCGAAAGACGGCGAGCGGCTTCATGTTGCAGTGCGAGCTTTGCAAGGACTGGTTCCACGGAGCGTGCGTGCCCCTGCCTAAGACGGGAACCCAGAAGAAGGCGGGCGTGGGTTGGCAGAGCAACAGCAAAGACTCCAAATTCCTGTGTCCGCTGTGTCAGCGGTCTCGGAGGCCGAGGTTAGAGACCATCCTGTCGCTGCTGGTTTCGCTGCAGAAACTGCCGTTGCGTCTTCCGGAAGGAGAAGCCCTGCAGTGTTTGACAGAGAGGGCAATGAGCTGGCAGGTATGGAATTACTGATTAGTACTGCTCTGTGTCGATCACTGAATTTCCGGGGTTTACTTTTGATACTAAATGGCCATCCTCACACCGGTCTTACTGTCCCTCCAGGACCGAGCGCGTCAATCTCTGGCCACGGAGGAGCTGTCCTCGGCCCTGGCAAAGCTGTCTGTGCTGAGTCAGCGCATGGTGGAGCAGGCGGCGAGGGAGAAAACTGAGAAGATCATCAATGCAGAGCTGCAGAAGGCTGCCGCCAACCCGGACTTGCAGGTACTTTTCTTTTCCATCTTAAATGCTTTGACATTGTTCTCATTTCTGTTCTAAACCAGCGCATCAGTGAGACTCTAGGAATGTTGTTTTGAAGTGTGGACTGTAATTCTTGTGGTTTCCACTGGGGCTTTGTATGTAAAACTAGAATGCACCAGAAGAGGGCACTAATGTGTAAACATGAAGTCGACCACAAGACCGGCTCTCAAATGTGAATAAATGCAGGGAGTTACAGACGACAGGTGGTCCACATTTGTGGCTAAGTACGTCATCAAATAAAACAAAACAGAAGAGACATTGATTGTGTGTGTGTGTGTGTGTGTGTGTGTGTGTGTGTGTGTGTGTGTGTGTGTGTGTGTGTGTGTGTGTGTGTGTGTGTGTGTGTGTGTGTGTGTGTGTGTGTGTGTGTGTGTGTGTACGTTTCTGTTCTTCCTCAGGGCCACATCCAGACCTTCCAGCAGTCAGGTTTCAGCAGAGCCGCATCACCCCGCCAGTCCGTGGACTACGACGACGAGGAGACCGACTCGGACGAGGACATACGGGAGACTTACGGCTACGACATGAAGGTATGTGAGGCAAGTGATGTTGTCCAAGCCGCCTGTAAGCGAGCAGGATTTCTTTTAGACTGTTGCTGTCTGTTTTGTTGCAGGACCCAGGCGAGGTGAAGCCCTACCTGTTCTGCGACGAGGAGATTCCTGTTAAGTCCGAGGAGGTGGTCAGTCACATGTGGCCGGTCATCACGCCTTCCTTCTGCGCCGAACACGCCTACTCCTCAGCCTCCAAGTCCTGTGTGCAAAGTGAGGCCACTGACTAGGATCACCTGTGTTGCTTTAAGTCTGTCTACCCATGATCCCCTGTTCTTGCACAAACAATTCAGCTTTTGTAATACACATCTAATTACTCTCCTCTCAGAGACTCCAGTTTTGTTTGTGTCTCTGATTTAGTAGCAAATGCCGGCCTTCATCATGTCACACTCACAATATTTTACATTTCAGACATGGGCACGCCCAGAAAGCAGCCCAGGAAGACCCCTCTGGTACCTCGCAGCCTGGAGCCGCCGGTGCTGGAGCTGTCCCCGCAGGCTAAGGCCCAGCTGGAGGAGCTGATGATGCTGGGAGATCTGCTGGAGGTGTCCCTGGATGAGACCCAGCACATCTGGAGGATCCTGCAGGCCACGCATCCCCCCTCCGAGGAGAGGTTCCTGCAAGTCATGGAGGTAGGGAGGTCACCCATTACTGTATGCAACCTGGTGGCACACCTGGGCCCCACGGCGAATGCTGCGTAGCGACTAAACATCGGGTTTGGGTTTGGATCAATAGCTCTGGTTGGTTGTGATGAGGAGTTTTGAGATTGGATGCAGGTCGATTTAGGTCTAAAAAAGTACAGAATTAGAAATGGCTGTCTCATTTCGTCTTTCCTTCCTTTCCTGCAGCCTGACGACTCTCTGATGGAGAAGCCTCTGAAGCTCAAGCTTAAAGATTCGGAGAAGAAGAGGAAACGGAAGCTGGAAAGAGCCGAGCACCACCACATGCTGATGGCTGCCGCCGCCGCCGCCGGTGGAGTTTCAGCGATGGGCGAGATAAGACCAGCCAAGTCCAAAGAGCTGAAAAGGGTCGGTCTGGAACTGGGCCTCGGGGGCAAACCCAAGAAGAAGAAACTGAAGCTCAACCTCGACAAGAACCGGGAGATGAAGCAGCTGGCCAAACGGTTAGTCAAGGAGGAGAAGGAGAGGAAGAGAAAGGAGAAGGCTGCGGCCAAGGCAGAGTCCGTCAGGGAAGGGGTGGAGAAGAGGAAGGAGAAGAAGATTCTCGACATTCCCTCCAAGTATGACTGGTCCGGGGCCGAGGACTCCAACGACGAGAACGCCGTGTGCGCAGCCAAGAACTGCCAGCGACCCTGCAAAGACAAGGTGAGCGTTTTTCACTGCTTTTGAGAAATACTCCGACTAAAACGTTGGGGATTTGACATAGAAATGTCTTCTTCCCCACAAATATAAGTCTGAGTGTCAGTACTTGAGATTGTGTTGACAACACGTTGCAGTGAAAGAGGCACAATCGTAGATGAGTGATAGCTACAGTTTAGCAATTAACAGAGGTCAAAGGGCACCATGTGACTGCGCGCCGTTTTAAAACTCAAAGTTCTCAATGTTTCAATTTTTTGTTTTTGAGTATTCATCGAAATCTATGTATTTACTAATACGGACTAAATCTGGGTGATAACTGTCACAATGTAAAATGGTCTACTCAGCGAGGTCCTGTTGAGTCCAGAACTGCTGTAACTAAGTATTCTATCAATGGTTGTGGAATCCTCCCAATTATCTTCTTTTAAAAAGGTCAGAAAGGAGAAAAGCCGATCACAGTTTTCCAAAGCGCACGGTGATGTCTCCAAACGTCCTATTTTGTAGTTAGTTTTTTCTTCACAAGTTTGCTCTATTTTCACAGGTCCAATATTTTTTGGTACTCCCTTCTGCTGTGATTGAAAGCTGTGAATATCTTATTTTTTTATGCCTCCGCAGTGTTACGTTTTCGGGTTGTCCCTCAGTCTGTGCCATTCTCGTCAACGCGACGTCTCAGAACCGGCTTGACAGAATTTCTTCAGATTTCGTACAAACTTCTCCCGTCAAAAGCAGACTGACTGAATGAATGAAATTAGGACTTGAAGCCGTGTTAACATGTAGCTCGCCTCCAACTCTGCGACGCTGTTGGAGGACCGTGATGTTCGCCTCGTCAGTGAGACCATTCTTGACCCTCCGCAGTAACGAGGCGGTAAATTCTGGTTCGACACTTTCACCGCAGGAAGTTGGCGACCCGTTTGTTTGCTGAGTTAATAACAAACGCTTCACAAAAATGAGCATCATGGAACTTTATTGAATATCAACAGCTGATAACAGCACTGGAACATCTTAAAATAGTTACACATAACGTATTAACAGGACACACTGACGTGGTCCTCTTTTCGGAGACGGCCTCGACCGACCGAGACTGTCCGCCGGGTTAACCAGTGGCCAGTCGCCAACCCTGGTGTGTCCGACAGGGCAGCCAATCAGGAGCCGAGGAACCAGGGGGCTCGCAGCTCAGTGGGTGGAGTTTGGGAGATGAAATTAGGATGGCACCGCTCTTAACTCGGTCGACTACATCCGAAGGTGGGATGATTAACGTTTGTGTGTCGAGATGGAGATTGAGTATTTCCTCATCCGTTTCCATCTCGCAATCAAAAAGTATGTGACTCTTTTATTTAAATGAGGTCCACTTATTTAGTAGTGGCTTTATTAAATCGATACCAGTCAGAGGAGGAGATGAAAAAGGATAATATATGTATGTATGTGTATATATATATATATATATATATATATATATATATATATATATATATATATATATATATATATATATATATGGATTGTGCACAAGAGGCCCAATGTGTTTAAATTGGCTGACGGGCCTTAGTGGTGTGTAAAACACAAGACCATTTACAGATCATCGGTGTTTTGCCAGTTATGTTTCAGCTCTGTTTTTCAGTACATTAGATCAAATACAAACACTGACTGACTTGTATCTTTAACACATGCTGTTAAACATTACATTGAAAACATTGAAAACACGTGGCTGTCCACAGCCACGTGTTTTCTTTTTGTTGGTATGTTTCCCTCACGTGTCCCTCACGTGTCTGCCCGTGCGTTCCCCAGGTGGACTGGGTGCAGTGCGACGGCGGCTGCGACAAGTGGTTCCACCAGGTGTGCGTGGGCGTGTCGTGCGAAATGGCCGAGAACGAGGACTACATCTGCGTGGACTGCTCCGGGAAGGCCACCGGCGCAGGCGGAGGGATGACCGTGGAGGAGGTGGCGGCGGAGGAGGAGGAGGAAGAGGAGGAGGAGAGCGTCGTGGTGCTGTCCACGTCCATGTGCAGCGTGCAGAGTCTGCCGTCGCCGTCCGTCGTGGCGACGTGGTCTCACGTCGCCGCCGCCTCTCATCTAAACCCAGCAGCCTCACATCAGCAGCAAGAGACTCAGCAGGGCAGTTAGCACTTACAAAAAAAACAAAAACAGCCTAGGACTGAGTTTCAAAACTGTACCTCACACAATGAGCATAACACAAGACCTAGTGCTAGTGTTTCAGCCTCTCAACCCGTAAAACAATTGCCCTTTGTGAATGAATCTGAACGGAGGAGGGACAAAACCGAGGTGTTTCTGCGACCACCTTGATTATAGAGCACAAGAAAGAAGAGAACTTGCATCTGGAACTCAAAGAGGAGAGTCCTGCAGTCACCGTGTGGCTTCAGCAAATGTTCTCTCTCTCCAAGCACCGAGATCTGTTGAAAAGGTTGTTGGCACACACGCAAGACTTAGTCCTCCCACGACAGTTTGAAGTCTAGAAGCGTCCACCAGCTACTTCCTGGTCTTCCCCTGAACAATAACGCGCCATTGGTGCACTTAATTCCAGTCAAACACCCACTTACTCCAGCTGTTGTATTCAGTGCAAACGGGCAAATAAACTAAATGTGTCCCCGGTCGTGTTTTACTGGACGCCCTGAACCGCTCCCCCCTCTGTGTGGCCCTTCAGTCAGTAACATCTCAATATGTAGGACTCCAGACTAGGAAAAACACAAATGGTTGTAATGTAGTGGAATTATTTATAATGTACATACTTTTAAGCAATTAAGCAAATGGATTGTGGCTTTTTTTGTTTTGTTTTCTCACCTTTAATAAACTATTCCTAGTCAAATGATTGATGATTGTGATGTTTTTTTTCTTTGTGTTAATTTATGGTTTGTGATCAGTGTGTTGTTTTTCTTCTTTCTGAACATATTGTCGAATGTCATATGTATTCTTATTTTAGTCTTGGAAAAGAAAGGGAGAGAGGGCAGGACAACACATCGTGAAAACAAATCAAACGTACAATGTTCCGGACGTATCGGTCAAGATTTAAGACGAGCAAGAAGTCGAGCTCTCGTGTCTCTGGCTGAAGTGTCAGGACGATTGCTGGGTCAAATTCTGAGGGCTCCACGGTGATTTATGGCCGTGCCATTGAGAGGTTGGTTTCAAGTTGTAAGTTCATCTTCACATTTCCTGTGTTACTCGTTAGGCTCAATTAGAGGAGACGTGTGTTGAGCTCTGGCGTAACGATTTCCTGAAAGAATGTGCTTTTCTTTCGTGTTGCAGTTCTTTGTCCCCTCAGTTATAAGCAGTGTCAAATGTGCATTTTGTGCAAAACAAATTCATCTTTTTGGGGGGTTTTGTTTTGGGAAGGGGGGGGGGGTATTTTGGGGTCTATTTATTTTCAGATTTTTCATTTTGCAATCCTCAGTTTTTCACAATGGTACCCTGATTTTCTAGGTGTGTGTGGGGGGGGAAGCAACAATTTGCTGTCACTTCTAACTCAGCCGAGTCAAATCCGGTGCGAACTGACCCGAAGCTGCTTCGCTCACCTCTGCCACCGTGCTGACTGGGAGAGTTGGCGCTGCGAGGCATCAACGACACGACCGGTAATGGTACATAATTGATTGCATAACGTCTGCTCTGTCATCTGGTGCCACCACATCCCCATCGCCCGCTGTTTGTTGTTTTCACTCTGCCTGTGAGTGGAATGTCAGACTTGAGACTGTGGTTTCTCAACGGTCACAAAAGCCTTTTTGCAATCGTCACGTGATATCGTATTCTAGTTTCTGTGATTTGTTTCTTTCCCCCCGTTCATGGCTTCCCTCCTCCCTTCATCCATCAGCCAGGGAGCAATACTGTACGGCATACAGATATACATTTTTGCCAGACTCAAACATGAGCTCCTTTTCTTAAAATACTTTAATTTATAATTAATTGATTTCTAATTCAACTGGGAGCACCTTAACCTCGCACATGAAATTGGGATGAACTGTGTTGCAGACAGGAAATGTATGGAATGATTATTTAAATGAATGATTCATTTTTGTTGTTGTTAAATAATACAGCTTCTGCAGCAGAAAGTGGTCCACTGCAGCGGACATCGACACTGTACAGCCTGCTCCGGTGTCATCCTGTGGTGCACCTTATTTTAAGCATGGAGTCACGACAGGTGATGTACTTTGCTCTGTAAGGGGCAGACCAGGGCAAAGGAGGGAAGAAAGAAAGAGGGCTGGCCTCAGTTTAGCATTACAACCCCCCGCCCCTCACTCCAGTGCGGTTAAATTCCTAAAACCTGAGCATTGACTGATAAACCTCCAGAGACCGCTTCAGCCCTGAGACTAGAGCCACACACAGGAGATCAAGTGACACTGCAATGAAGGGTAAGCTGTCAATGCATTTTACAAATTGACTATCTGGAGATTTTCAGCTCAATTGAGATTGGTAAATTATTTTGTTCGTTCAGTTATGGAAGAATTGCATTGCTATAAATCTCTTGAGCTAAAAAGCAGAGCATGCCTGCTCCTTTTCTTCAATGACATGCTTCACATCTATCCAATTGCACATACAGATCTTATATATCGTAAAAGTACACTATTCCACTGCATCTGGAGCTGTTTGGTGTCTTTGGTGCCTTGCTTTGGGACATCTCGAGCGTTACTGAGTAGAGGGAAACCAATCGACACCGACCGGGCTCTACAACCTGCTGCAATCCTCTTCTTCCTCTCTCGTCTGTTCTGTAGGTGACGCTGCCAAAGCGTGCGCCCCAAATGGCGCCAGCCAAGCCAAGGACCAGACGCCCCCCTCGGAGGAGAAGATGGAGGAGCGGGGCCAGTGGGCCAACAAGATGGAGTTTATTTTGTCCGTCGCCGGCTCCATCATCGGCCTGGGCAACGTGTGGCGCTTCCCGTACCTCTGCTACAAGAATGGAGGAGGTGAGTGGACGGAGGAAGGAGGTGTGCAAATGGAGCTTACATACTTTATCTCAGGCTCATGCTGAAATAATAATCTTGCTTCAGTGCACTTTTACTGTCAACCATGCAGTTATTTTTTTTACATGCACTAAATTTGTGGACGATTCAAGATAGCTGACGTGAAATTGAGAGTATGCAAAACACCCGAGGACCCTTTTCAGAATCTGTCAATCAAAATCGAACCTTCGACTCACTCGAGCTCAGGTGAAAGACGTAAAAACATATATATTCAAGGTCTCACACTGAACCACCTCAGACCCCATCGGCCATGCTTGTGTAGGTGCTTAATGCGACGCCCCTCTTCATCCCTCCATGGGGCGACAGGGTCAGGGTTCAGGGCCCGAGCGGGGTCGGGCAGCTGTTGTTGCTCCGTGCTCGCAGCAGCTGTCCCCGCAGAGAGGCGGAAATCTGAGCACGCCAAACATCCTCGGCGGCCCGACAGGACGTCGCCACAAAATGCCAATTAAAGAACGTTTCTCCATGTCCTCTTGCTGTGCTCCGTGCCTTTTTTTTAATGCTTGGTCTTATTAAGAGTCATAATACAGCTTCAGTTTGTTCAGGCATGTATTCTTTCATATAGTTGGGAACATCATTAACTCTTGGACATGAAATACTATATCATCTAGGCTTGAGCTTGTGCGGTTCTTAAAGGTTACACGGTTTAATTTTGTACTTTCGGTCCGTTCAAACCAGGTTAATCCGGTGATCTGTTCATCAGGTACAGGAAAACCAATCATGTAGGTAATATGTAATGAGTAATAGCAAATCCAAGAATGAAAGAGAGGGGTCATCATGATGTAATCTTGTATCTTGTACAGTTTCCTTAAGATTAGCATTTTTCTGCAGGACACTCGGGACTCAACATGGGCTTTTTGGACCATTTGTCCTGATTCGAGCAAACTGACTTTTGGAGCTGCAGTCTGGATTTGGGTCCACATTTTGTTGCAGTACAAGAAGGCCCTGGGTTTACGTTAACCCTGAATCCTTTGCTCTTTTTCTGCACTCAGGTGCGTTCTTCATCCCCTACTTGATCTTCCTGTTCACCTGCGGCGTCCCCGTCTTCTTCTTGGAGGTGGCCCTGGGCCAGTACACCAGCGAGGGAGGCATTACCTGCTGGAGGAAAATCAGTCCGTTGTTTGAAGGTAGGTTGGACACACAGGGATCCTGGCAAAGCATACACACACTTTAGCAAATGTTATGAAGCCATGATGCTAAAACCTGGAAAAAATGGAATCATTCTGATATTTAAAATGTATGTTAGAATACATGTTACTGAATATTTGTATTGATTATTCTGCAGGTCTTGGCTATGGCACCCAGGTGATCGTGACTCTGTTGAACTTCTACTACATCGTTGTTCTTGCCTGGGGCATTTTCTACCTGTCCTACTCCTTCTCCTGGGACCTGGCCTGGTCGCACTGCAACAACACCTGGAACACAGGTAACAAAGAGCACTTTAAAATACACGAGGAGCTCCACCAATGTTTTTGATACGTTTAAGAATGACATTTTGCTCTTCCCCCCCCCGCAAGAAAACTGTGTGGGGTTACATAGGAGAAACACCTCAATCGAACAAACAACCAACCCAAATGCCACCTCTCCCGTCATCGAGTTCTGGGAGTGAGTTTTTTCAGAGCGCCTCGCCTCCTCTTGGTTGATACCGCACTGTTGTGAAAGCGACAGCGATGCGTCGACTCAGCGCTTCTTTCCTTGTCTCTGCAGGAAAAGAGTGCTGAGGATTTCCCCGGGCATCGACCACATGGGCGCAATGAACTGGGACCTGGCCCTGTGTCTGTTCATCGCCTGGGTCATGTGCTACTTCTGTATCTGGAAGGGGGTGAAATCCACAGGAAAGGTGGGTGACCTGGTGACCCTTTTTATCGATTTATTGATTTGGCCAGAGACGGCTCTCGGGACACTTTAAGGATGACATCTGGTATTTATTCTTCTATTTAGCGTTTCCAGCCCCCCCGTCCCGCCACCCCGGATGGATGGATGTTTCTTTATTTGTTCGCATACTTATCAACGTCGTATGTGTGTGTCTGTATAGGTGGTCTACTTCACCGCAACCTTCCCCTATATGATGCTGATCGTGCTGTTGATCAGAGGCCTCACCCTGCCTGGTGCTGCGATCGGCATCCAGTTCTACCTTTATCCAGACCTGGGACGCCTGGCAGACCCACAGGTACCAACGATGCCACACAGACAGCTTACAAACAAAAGCCGAAATGCAGATCCACATTCACCACCATTACAACAAACTACTAATTCCCGAAGAGGGCCTTCAGAAGACGTGGTGATCCCTGTGGGCGAGGGGCGCACCACGTGCAGGTATCCCATGGTTCTCTGCTAGGGAGCCTAGTTTCTGCTGGGTCCATCTGCTCTCCATGAAAGAGGCAGGCACGGCAGGGCTTGAATGCAGGGTCAGGACACCACTAGGAGTGTAAACACCAGCTCTACCAGGACTGAGGCCCAGTCAGCGAACCAGGCTTAAACTGGCTCTGTGCTCGACGGCAATCGGAAGATTTTTGCAGAGTCCCCAAAATAATTTGCGTGTCTCTTTTCATTCTGCTTGTATTGTGTCGTCTTATTCCTGTTTAGTCGCACGCTAGTTTGCCACAAAACTGAACCAAACAAAGTCGAGTAAACACACAAAACTAATAATTCAACCTGCCATTTCCCTCTCTCTCGATCTCCTGACGGTTTGTGGTTCTTCATTCCCTTTGCTATTTTACAGTCGTTTTTTTTGTTCCTGATGAGGGACGAGTCTTTACTTGTCTATTTGTTACAGATCGTGCACTCTCTGTATTTGTGGAAGCTTGGGTCCTGAATCAATGTCGAGACAAACCAGACCAATACCAGACGTGTGACATTTGTGCAACTACATGAGTCAATGATTATGAACGGCAACACGCCAGCACGTGAATTCCTCTGGATTATCTAACCACACGTGGAACGCACGTGTTTGTACGTCGACCTAAGTAATGTAATGTATTTTGCCTCTTGTGTAAGGTGTGGATGGATGCTGGCACCCAGATCTTCTTCTCCTACGCCATCTGCTTAGGGTCGCTGACTGCTCTGGGAAGCTACAACAAATACAACAATAACTGCTACAGGTAGGTAAATATAATGTATACGCATACACGCTCAAATGAACAGGAATTCCTTCCTCATTTCTCATTTTGAACCAAAAAATCATCATCAGGTGTGATTTATGTGATCAGCTGTGTTGATCTGAAGCTTCACGATGCTGAAATGAATCTCCTGGAACATGTGCTGTCTGTTGCAGGGATTGCATTGCGTTGTGCGTTCTGAACAGCGCCACCAGCTTTGTGGCGGGCTTTGCGATCTTCTCCATCCTGGGTTTCATGTCCTATGATCAGAATGTTCACATCTCAGAAGTGGCAGAATCTGGTGAGGCTTTTCCTCCCGTTGCGTTCAAAAACGCTCCGAGGAAGAAAAAAAAAAGGAATAGCAATAGAGTAGGAAAATAATCTGTTCATGAATCCTCCTGTAGGTCCTGGCCTGGCCTTCATAGCTTACCCCCGCGCTGTGAGCATGATGCCTTTCTCTTCCCTGTGGGCCGCCCTCTTCTTCATCATGATCGTCTTTCTGGGGCTTGACAGTCAGGTACGTACCTCCAAGTTAATTAACACTTCTTGCTTTTTACAATGACACTGATTATTGAGGAAATACGGTGTGAATTTACTTTGTCTTGAGAAACAACACATATTTTAGAGTGCGGCATTTCTTTTTAATTATTTTAATTATTTGGATTAAATTTGATTCAATCGATTTTTACATTTTAAGAAATATTCTTTTTCCTATTTATACTGTTCTTGCATTTATATTTAACACACTTAATAGATCCCACCTCTCAGCATTTGTATTCACTATTTACACTGTGTATAATACATAATAACATTTCAATGTCTTTCTATATTTTACATTTCCTTGAGCTTATATATAAGAGCAACTGTAACATACCAATTTCCCACTGGGGATCAATAAAGTATTTATGATAACATTTTTCTGAATGTGGTACTTTGACTTTTAATGAGTACATGGTCCTGATTGTACTGATATACTTTTACTTAAATAACAATGCAGTACTTGTATCGTATTTTCAGTGTCGTATTAGTAGTTTTACTTCAGTAAAGGATCTAAATACTTCCTCCACCACTGTTTGCTCGGAGATTTAAATGTCACGTGCTGTTAACTGAGCCAGGAAGTAAGTCTTCCCTTCATCATAGCTGACAAACAAAAAAAGGTTTCATTTATTGATCAGTGCTCACACCTCTCTCCCCCTCGTCCCCTCACACCTCTCCCCCCCCCTCCTTCCCATCAGTTTGTGTGTGTCGAGAGTCTCGTGACGGCGATAGTCGACATGTACCCCGCCGTGTTCAGACGTAAAAACCGCAGGGAGCTCTTCCTGTTAGCTGTGGTCTTCGTCTCCTTCTTCATGGGCCTCATCATGCTGATGGAGGTAGGGGGGTCACACACAGACATCCATGCACACGGGCAAACATCTGCAGGCATCAAGATGCTTTTTTACTGACATGTTTAAGTCCTAATTATTCAGTAAAGTTAACAATATTCTTTTAAATGTAACAATGCAATGCTTAAGGTGTTTTCCCTCATCATATCACCTGATGGTTGTTTAGGGGTAAACCAGCACAGGGTGCCTTGTTCTGCTGAAAACCGCTCTTACATAGTCTCAACCTAGTTGACATGGTTTCACCGCTGCACAGCTGGAAACATGAATGTTCTGCAGAGGTGTAACCACCTATACATTAAATTACACTTTCTACAAATAACCATTGATATTCAAAAATACACCTCTGCAGACACCTGATGACACAGGTCATCATTTTGTAAGTACAAGCAAGTCACAGGTTTGGTGCAACGAGTCTCAGGTAAGTCTCAAGCATGTCAGAAGTCTCCAGTTTTTGGGCTTCGGTGTTTCAAATCGCAAACGTGTCGATCTTTCAATATCAACAGCAGGAGAGTAGATTTGTCTGGAGGCTGATATGCATTTTTGTACAGAAACAAAATGTATTGCTCAGTGCTTTGATTGATTCCCTGACACCATCATGTCGCGTTGTCTCACCAAGTGTGTCCAGTACGTCTGTACTGACAATGCGCAACAATTAAGACAACACAGACATTCCAAGAAAAAAAACACCTGCAAGTCAACAAAAAAATATAAAAATATTGCTGGAAATAATGAGTCCAAGATCTTTCCAGAATGGTCACACAAGCAATTTCATCTGATTTCAGTTTATTTCCTGTTTATATTTCTGGCTTAAGGTAGATGTGTTCATATGAATAGCATTAATTCAACTTTTATTCTGGTGTTTAAGTCATTTCCATTGTGTCTTGAATTTAAATGAATTTGTAGCATGGACGTTTTCCAGATATAACTTTGACTCAGTGCTTCATATCTCTATCTTTGTAGGGCGGCATGTATGTTTTCCAGCTCTTTGATTACTATGCAGCCAGTGGCATGTGTCTTCTCTTCATGTCCATCTTTGAAACCGTCTGCATTGCATGGGTCTATGGTAAGCTGTCCTCAAAACATAAACGGCTGTCTTTTACTGGTGAAAATGGAAAAACGTGTCTCATGAGTGTTTTCCGGTGTACATGCTGTGGAATAAATTGTCCTGATTACTGTCAACATCGATAGAAATATCTTTACTGTGTTTTTCCAGGTGCAGACCGCTTTTACGATAACATTGAGGACATGATTGGCTACCGTCCAGGATGTTACTTCAAGTACTGTTGGTTGTTCCTCACCCCGGCCACGTGCATTGTGAGTATCAACAAACTAATTAAGTAGTATCAAGGCTTTCCAAAAATGACAAAGGCGGACAGCAACTGAGGCCTCCTCTCCTCTCCTCTCCTCTCCTCTCCTCTCCTCTCCTCTCCTCTCCTCTGCTCTGCTCTCTCCTCTCCTCTCCTCTCCTCTCCTCTCCTCTCCTCTCCTCTCCTGTCCTCTGCTCTCCTCTCCTCTCCTCTCCTCTCCTCTCCTCTCCTCTCCTCTCCTCTCCTCTCCTCTCCTCTCCTCTCCTCTCCTCTGATCTACCCTCCTCTCCTCTCCTCTCCTCTGCTCTCCTCTCCTCTCCTCTCCTCTCCTGTCCTCTCCTGTCCTCTGCTCTCCTCTCCTCTCCTCTCCTCTCCTCTCCTCTCCTCTCATCTCCTCTCCTCTCCTCTCCTGTCCTCTCCTCTCCTCTCCTCTGCTCTCCCCTTCTAGACATGAAAACAAATCAGTTCTTCCTTCTTCGTCAATAGTCATGCATGTCTAATTGTCTCTCCAGGGTACTTTTGCCTTCTCTCTCATCAAATACACCCCTCTAAAGTACAACAACGAGTATGTGTACCCTTGGTGGGGTTATGTCATTGGCTGGCTGCTCGCTCTCGCCTCCGTGGTCTGCATTCCACTTTGGATGGTGTACAAGATCAGCACCACCCAAGGGACATTCAGAGAGGTAACATTTGATCCTGTTTCAAGTTGTTCAGTTAGCTGGGGGCTGTTATCAGATACATGTTATCGCATCCCTGCTAACCATGGATGATGTGTTTAAATTATGAAACGATTTGTGTGCCAGTTTTGGTCTTGGTCTTAAATCAGACGGCCTGTGAACTTGTCCCTAACCCCGTCTGAACTTTGACTTGACTTGAACCTATCCCATTTCGGAATTTTTTCCAAAAAAGACTCGAGCTCCTTCACACTGGTTTTACCTTTCTACAGCGCATCCAGCTGCTCATCACACCATCGGACTCCTTACCCAAAACCAAGATGGAGCAGGAGAACTTACTGGCCATCTTTGCTCCGGAGGGAGACGCTGCCATGGTTAGAAATGGCTACTATCCAGTCTCAGAGACAGACTCCAACTTATGAGGCCCCATGGTGATGTGTATGGGAAAGACATGTGGGTTTTTGGTTCCATCCTTGACTTGCTGCACCCTCACCTCCATTCCAAAGATCACTGCAGGGAAAGATCACCATGAAGTGTCACATCAGCGATTTTAAATGATAACAGATATGGAGGCCTCAGGAGATAACAGGCATACAGTGTGTGGGGTTTGGCAGTGCCTGTACATTTCAGGGATGGCAGTAATGTAGAGAAAAAAGGATAAAGATAAATAAATTAAAAAGTAATTTATTTGAGTTTTAAAAGGACAAAGGCACTTTTTTTTCCAGGGACAAAAGTTCTTAACTCTACTCAAACTGAAGTCTATGAATACATTGGCATATATTCAACTCTGCATTTCACGGATGATTTAAATCAACTGATTCAAAGTCAGCTGAAATGTACGGCCTTGTTAAAGTGTTACAATTTTAGAATGGAGGTTGATGATGACGTTTTCGTCTCAATCAAAGGTGGCAATTGTAGAGACAGACACACAGGTTCCCCCAAAAGTTTATAATAAGGATAAAGTTTGTGTCAATGTAACACGAAGAAAACCAGTGATGGAACAGGGTCACCATTTGTTCCCGCTACATGTAAGATATGTGTCCTTGTATATCTGACATTGCTTTGTGGCTACTTAGCCATATTTGTATCATATATTTTTATTATCATAAATGATTGGGGCATAGTTTCCCTTTTGTATTTACAAGAATTAAAATGAAATGTTGCGTTTCACATGAATGGGCTGTGTAATGAAAGGATATGTCAGTAAAACGTATAATACTGTAGCACTGCTGTAGCTGTAGGACTAACATGACATATACAACGTAGGTTCATATTTTGTACTGTAACAGAATATGACTGTACAAATGTGAATCTTGTAAGTATGTTTTTAAATAAACATGCAACATTTTATGTTTTCTTGAATAATTGCTATGCAGTGCTGTATTAAAGACTGATAAAAAAACTCTCTCCGAGTCCCCCAACTTTATGAAAGTACAATACTAAATTGCCGGAGTGCCTGACTGACTGAGCATGACACTGTATGCTCATAATTGTGTTTGCTTAACACATTCATTATGGATTGTGATGGCGCACAGCAGGTGTTGACCTTGCAAAAGCGTAGTTTGCATAAGGTGCCAACATGCTAGTGCTGTGTTTCCCATACTGGGGACCAGGCATCAACTTATACGACTTCCAGACTGTTCTCAGGAAAATGCAGAAACTATGCATTTTACTGTTTGGAAAAGGAAAAAACGTACAACCTAATTTCTAGTCAGGATCTTAATGAAATGAGACTGCTTCAAAGTATTTTACCCCATTGAACTCACACAGTATGGGTAAAATAATGATATCGTAAAATTATCAAATTATATAATACCCCTGGCTGGACAAAGAGGTGTGTCGTTGATGAAGACAGTTTCTTAGATGTCAAGAAGCCACAATGATGGAGCAGTTTTAGAGCATTTTCTCGAATAATTTCACCGCTGGGTGTCATGCTTCTGCTGTACTGTCGGGTGAGCTGCTGATTGGCTGAAACAGCGGCGTCGTTCTCTACGCGCCCCGGTGACGCCCCGCACTTTCCCACCATGCAGCGGGTGATGTCTGAGGAAAGATGGCGGAAGGAGGAGCGGCAGATCTGGATACCCAGAAAGGAGAGGTCGCGGCGCTGTTGAAAACACAGCTAAGAAAGGGAGACACTTGGTAAGACTTGAGCTGAAACCTTTTCAAAGATACCGCGTGGCCGTCGGCTGGCTCCGCCGAGGCTGTCAACGTCATGAAGGGTTACGAAAGCTGAGGTGGCGGGCCGTGTTGACAGTTAGCTTCGGTTTAGCTAACGGGAGCCTGTCAGCTTCATGTGTGTCAGCCTGGCATGCTAGCGGTGCTTGAGCTAACGCTAGACTGTCAATGAACAGCGATAGTCCCCCACATATCTTTCAACGTTAAATGTCGTATTGTGGTGGTTATATTCGCTACTTCCATATGGTCATGTCGCTGTTCGTCTAATGACATAATCTCAATGAGGCTGCATTTAGTTTGATCTAATCTGGTTAGCAGCGCTAATTGGCTAGCATACCGGAGCACTAAAGTGGTGTGTGCCAGCCAGAGGGTTCATCCGGCGCGACTTCGGCAGGGCGGAGTCGGAAAAGAAGCACCTGTCAAAAATCACAAAAACAGCTGGCCAGGCATGCAGAAACCTGAACTCAAGTCGGCTGTTACAGCTATCAATCTGTGTTGTCTTAACCTCGTGAACTCAGATTTGTTGAGAGCACTGACAGAAAGCCATCCTTCACCTGCTGAAGTATTTCTATTATCACCATTTAACCTCCAAAACCGATGGTTTACACCTCAAAGCTTGTTGCATGACCCTTGGACAATCTAGATTGATTATAAGTGTCTCATCAGAGCTGAAATCACAATACTGCTTGCTCTCTCTGTAGGTACCTGGTGGACAGTCACTGGTTCAAACAGTGGAAGAAATATGTGGGATTTGACAGTTGGGACAAATACCAGATGGGGGACCAGAACGTCTACCCAGGACCGGTTGATAACTCTGGTCTTCTCAGAGGTAAGACGGATGACGCTTCGCCTCCTTCGGCATTAATTCACAATGTGGAATGTATTGTATATACTGTGTGGCACACCACGGACTGCCTGTCAGTACAGCTTTATTATTCTGGAAGTAGTAACAAAGAGTTCAGAGGCAAAGGGAACAAAAACAACATTGTTGACAGACTTCCATAGAGCAGCCTTTTGAGGGGGTTTATAGAAAGCTCTCCAGCATACCTTTTTTTTCCTTGTGCTGTTTGAGACAGTCAGTGCTGGCTCACTGTTGTAACTGCTGCTCCACAGTGTATCTGCTTGCTTGTTTCTCAACCTTGCTCTTATCCCGTCCTCTCCTCTAGATGGGGATGTGCTGGCCATCAAGGAGCACCTCATCGATGAGCTCGACTACATCCTGGTCCCCACAGAGGGTTGGAATAAGCTTGTCAGCTGGTATGGGTTGACAGAGGATCAGGAGCCAATCGCACGGAAGGTAAGGGCTCAGTCATTCGCGTAAGGCTACCAATAGACTTCATGGTTGGAGGATGTTCCGCTCGTGGTTTTCTGTGGTCCAGTTCGATGGTTGTGGTTAGTTATTGCTTTGGTGTTGAGCTTGTGTCTGGGTGAAACGGAGAAACATGTGCGATTATGGCCGTTTGAGATCGGGATATCGGGAGTGCGGCATAATGTTTAAAGCAACTTGAGGTCTTTAAAATCGTTACTCAACATAGAATAATAAAAGACAGCCAACTAATACTGGCAAACTGCTCATTATAGATCTTTAACTAAATTAATTGCAAAAGACAGTCAAGCACAAAAGGAAGGAATGAAATACTTCAGGCTTGTGTGGCCATAAGAAATGTTGTAGTATGTATCTATTGGGTCACATGCTTGGCCAGATGTGCAGAGATACACTGCACAGGAGCTGGTAACGCATAAAGAGGATACTGGATATTTACCTTGCATGAAAAGGAAGCAACGATTATGGTGTTTTTCCTTCATCTTTTCATTCGTTTCGGTCATGAGCTGCGATGATTTATTTTAGGTTTAACAACTACTTTCACAGCCACGGTAGAGTGGAACAAACTACTACATGGCTGTATGTGTGGTTACAGTCGATCAGTCAGAGGAATACTTCACGGTGGCGCCTACAGCTTAACAGGACTTACGGTATCAAATCCCCGCTTCAAATCTCACAAGTCATGGCATCATGGCTGCTAGAAGAGGTTCCTGTCCCCCCCCTTCATCTCTGTCATTCTCTCTCTCGGCCTTTCTCCCCCCCCCCCCCCTTCCATTGACCCTCCCATTTAGCCATGTATGTCGTGGGACGTATCGGGTGGCTGCGGGGTTTCTATTTTCAGGCAATGTTCTGGATGACTGAAAAGCTACATGGAGCGATCTGCGAGACACAACATGAAACAGGTTCATTATTCGTTTTCCTCTTCTTTTGAAGTCCTTGTTCCTTTTTTTCGGGGTTGCCATCTTGTGGTGCGGAGGGAACGCAAGCGTCAAAAAGGATTTAGGAGGCTTGTAGTCACAGGTTTGGCGCTACGTTTCCTTCCGTCGTCCTCCGCCGGTGTGATATGCCCACAGCCGGCGGAGTGTTCCTGCGTGTCCTTGTTTTTTGAAGTGGAGGAATGCCGGCTGAGGTCACACTCAGCGAGGCAGCGTGAGCGCTTCTGAGAGGAGTACGAGAGGCATACGCAGTATGGGAGGAGGAGGAGGAGGAGGAAGGGGGTGGGTGGGGTAAATGGTTTTGGGCCCGGCTCTGATTTGACAAATTCTGCCGGAGTTTGGCGATGAGTTGGGCTTTTGCCCTGAGTTTACAAACACACGGGTGTTGTGCTGAGGGGTAGGATGGGCCTACCGGGGGTTTCGGGGTATGGATAGGGGAGGAATGGGGGGGGGGGGAGAATCTGAGCCGAATGAGTGTGCATGACTATTGCAGTTCTCAGGGACATTTGTGAAGTTGGTACTGTGTGTGTGTGTGTGTGTGCGTGTGTGTGTGTGTGTGTTGGAGGGGACTCAGCAGTGAAATAAATAGGCTGGGACCCCTCAGCTGTTTACACGAGGTGCTGCTAATTTAGGCACTCCGACACCGCTCCTATCAGATGAGCGGCAAGCAAGCCAGCAGGCTGTACTTTGTTAACCATGAGAAACAGAAGCTAGTGCAACCCCAGATTTACCCAACACCTTTCATTGTTTGAGCTCGCCAATAAATAATTATAGGGAGGTCATGTAAGAAGTGTACCTTGGACATACATGGAAATAACAAATAGCAAACGTACTAATTCCTATTCAAAGAATAACCAGCTCATGGCTATTGTTCCATGTTGGCAGCTGTTAAAGAGTCCATTTCTGTTTCATGGTTAGCAGGAGGAGCATCTTTCTCATTAGAACCACTTTTGTGTAGTAAGAACATCATGTGTTTTTAGAATTTCTGCAAATACTTCATATACACACATATATGTATGTATATGTATATATAAATGGTGTATTTGACTCATCATGGTTTCATTCAGATGATGTGGACAGTTAATCATTCATCTTTTTGTCCCCCCAGGTGGTAGAACAGGGTATGTTTGTGAAGCACTGCAAGGTTGAGGTGTACCTGACGGAGCTGAAGCTCTGTGAAGACAGCAACATGGACAACGTGATCACCAGACGCTTCAGTAAAGCCGACACAATAGGTAGGCCCGAGTCACTCTGGAGGAACTGTCGATTTCCACCGCCAAGGAGGTCAAAGTTTACTCGCACCGCTTACATTTTTTGTAATTAATACTCGCACTTTGCTGCAGACATGATAGAGAAGGAGATGAGGAAGCTGTTCACCATCCCTGATGAGAAGGAGACCAGGCTGTGGAACAGGTACATGAGCAACACCTTCGAGCCCCTCAACAAACCAGACAGCACCATCCAAGACGCCGGCCTCTACCAAGGACAGGTAGGGACCATTTCTAATTTTAATAATGGGAATGGCTCTGGAGGGTTCATTTTCAGGAATCAGCAAAAAAGAAAATAGATCGTATTTCCAAAATCAACACAGAGCTGTCCGAATACGGCTTGCTATGTAGACTGTTATTATTCCTGAGCTCAGTGAAATATGCTCTAGTTTAAATCGCCCCTTTTTCAGGTCGCTTATCCTCATTTGTGCTTTCTGCCAGTCGGCCCTTTTAGGCCTCAGCAGAGTGAAGCTTTAGAATCTGTATCCAACAGGTGGCCACTACCTGCAGAGGGCAGTCAAACTAATCTCAAGTTGTTAAATAACTTCAGTGCTCAATTCTCTTCAGATTCTCCATGAAAGTCTTTCAAAGACTCAGGAGGTTACGTTAACACAATGTGGCGGGACTGTCCTGTAATGAGTTGGTTACAACTTCAAAACCCACAACATCTGTTCGTCTGGCTGCCATGTCAGGCACTCGCCCTCTCTTTATAAGCCTCTTAAGCGCCATCTTGTATTCCACAGTGTAGGATGCATGTACGTGAACGTTTGGTGTCTTTTAAACTGAGCAGATGGAGCCCTGCTTTCCCTCTGCCGTCTCCCACAGGTTCTCGTAATAGAGCAGAAGAGCGAGGACGGCTCATGGCCCCGGGGCTCCACGGCACCCAAGTGAGTGAACCGCACTGAAGGAAAATGTAACCACAGAATGCAATGATCCCGCTGTATTCAAACACTGTCGATTCACCGGTAGATCACACACAGGTGGTGTATTGTTGAGTTGCTAGAGATTTAGTCAGTTTGAAGGGGAAATAATATGACGTAACACAGCGTCAGAATTTGTTGTCTTGGAAGCGGTCTGAAGCACCTTTCAATTGCTGCTTTTACATTTTATTGTTGCACCCCCCTCCCCCCCTTTTTCTTTTATTTCCCTGCTATGTCACCACAGCACCTTATCATCTTCGAAACTTTCCTGTCTACGACCTCTTCTGACCCTAAATCATCTCTGTTTTATTTTATTGACGCTCTGCACACCTTTCTGGAACAGCGCCCTATTTTCTCTAACTCATGATCTATTCTTTTATCTTTTTGAAGGTCATCTGGTGCTTCCAATCTCTCTGCTTTGCCAAAGATCTCGCCTTCATCCCTCACAAACAATCATAACAGCAGCTTCAACAGCAGGAAGTAAGGCCTAGCAGTGGGTTGAGTAGCTCGGGGGTGGGTTATCTTCATCCGGGTTTCGGATGCCAACAGACAGAGATGGAGTCTGGAGTGTTGCTCAGCACAAACCTTCACGTTAACCCTTCGCCCAGGAATCTCTGATTGAATTTGGCTTCCCGCAGAAATTCCTTACCAGAAATGAAGTTACTTTAGATTGATCTATTTGGACTTTTTTCTCCGTTTTGCCCCAGCTCAGTCATACTAAACACTATGACGTTTGTTCCATCTCTGCCTGTGGTTTGGGTCTTAAAGCCATCTTGTGATGATTCAGCTGTAAAAGCTGACGTTGGGGGGGGGGGGGGGGGGCTTACGAGGGATTGATCTATTTTCTCCAGCGACAGCAGTGCTCTCTATATATGGCCCTCCGGTGTCTCTGGGTGCCTTACTCAGCATTTAATCTTGCTCGTTGATCGTTCACATCTGATTTGCTGTCCTGACTGGTGGATGGCTCTGACTAGGGCTGCATGATTATGGTTAACGCGGCGATTATTTTTTCCCATTAATGTGTGTCACAAGGTCTGGATTTCACCTTTACCGTCTTGTACACCACTCGATCAAAAATATTATTCAAACGATACAATATTCGCAATGTATTTGGGGCTCAAAGACGAGCCTGAGACACGCTTGGTACAGACCATTTGCACGTGTTTTATCTGACTCAACACCGAGACATATCCAGATAACACGATCTCCTTTTAATGAGCTAAATTGATTTCATATTGTTGCCATGGTAGCTTTACAGAGTCTTAAAATTCTGTTCCGTGTTCTCCTGGTTTTTTGCAACTGTTGGTTATCTTTAAAATATCTTTAACCAAAAGTGATGCTTTCGATTCTTTTTCGACCATTTCCAAAGTAGGCCTCCGTAAGATTTTACTGCCCACATCCTCATTTTTACTCTTGTTCTTGGTTTGGAAGCTGATGCACCACATTAGGAGACCGCATGGAGCGTGCTTTTGTTAATCATTCAAAAAGAAAATCCCAGTGTGAGCTAAATCATGCAGCTCAAGTGCACGTCTACATTTCTTAACAGTCTTAAACCAAGAGGCGGAGGGGAAGCAAGTATGTGGTCAAATGGCATATCAATCAGTCAGTCCACATCTCTTGCTTTCTTTTCAACTTTCAGTATCTGTTTCCTGGAAATGTCTCCTTGCTTCCTGTAGCCTCGGTTAGGGTTTGTTGCTAAAGCACTGGGATCCAGAGGCTCTGTCTGCCCTCTGCTAGAGAGCACTGCTTGGCTGTGGGTGAAGCTTTTGCCTGTGCCGTCTCGCAGACGTTCCTGTCCACTCCCTCCACCTTCTGTGTGTCATTTACTGCATGCCGGAGTTTGTCTGTGCGTTTTAGATTAACACTCTGCGTTTTATGATCCTGTCGGAAAGCCAACCGCCACCCTGAAACGTATCAATATTGATAAAAGGAAGCAGGGTGAGCTACACTCACCAGCTGAAAAGAAACAATACCACTGCCTTGTACTTCCATTTACACATTATCATTTCACAGCTCTGCTTTGTTGTTTGATAGCAGCGGCATCTTTCCCTGCACAGAGTGGGTGACTTGGGGAAATTGGATCTTCACTCCCAGCAGCCCTCCTGTCCCTGATTCACTGTAGTGGCAGAGCTGTCGTTTCCTCTGAATTATGCATGGGGCCTCTTTTTTCTCTCTCTCTCTCATATGTAGTGTTCCCGCAATACGTAACACTTGTCTTTTTGAGTTTGCGGTTTTGGCCTGGTCGGTTTAGCCTCAGTAGCGATGCTGTGTAACAGCAGTATGTTTCACCGTCTTACTCTGGCAGGCAGTTTCTCGCTCTCTCGCTCTCGCTCTCTCTCTCTCGCTCTCTCTCTCTCTCCCTCCCACCCTCAGTCTGTCGCTCTGTCTCTTTACCTCTCCTCTCCCCCTGAGCTCATTGCGATGCACACGTTCTGCAGTCTAAGTGACCTTCAGTGACATTCTCTCAGATGAGAGAATGGTGGTGTGTCGGCATGTGTGAATACGTTCATGTGCGATGGCGAGAGATACTAGGAGTCAGACCTGTGAATACTGCAGCCTCAGCTGGATGCAGTGGATCAGCTGCTCCCTCCATCCCATCTATCTATACCCCCCCCATCCCGTGCTGTCCGCCCCTCCCCTATTCTCTCTCTCTCTCTCTCTCTCTCTCTCTCTCTCTCTCTCTGTGCACCTCTAGCTTCGGTAGCAGTAGTCTTGAGCATCCTCGCTGATGCTGCTATAAATATCTGCTGGTAGCAATAGAGTGGCAGAGAGCAGCAGGCAGGCCAGAGGGAGGAGCAGAGGACAGGACAGGGGGAAAGGATCTGAGGCAGAGAGGATAACGAGATGACAAGCGGTCAAGCTCGAAAAAGAAGAAGGGGGGAGAAGAGAGGAGAGGAGCTGCTTAGTTAGCTCTAAGAAAGAGGAAGAGTGCGTGTTTTTGTTCGTTAATGCTTCCTGTGGTTTGATTGTTGGCTTGGCCGGACTTGGAAGTCAATTTTAGGCCTAAACTTGGTTCGGACTGTATTCTAACAGCTACTGGAGCTGCACTGGGTTGAGCTGAGTTAACATTAGGATCCAAGACTGGAGACTGGAGCTGGACTTTCCTACGCGGGCCTCTAAATACCAGGCTTTGCATGCGCCGGACCTGAACCCGAACCCTATCGGAACCCTAATCCGGGCTGCTGGTCGTTCAGTTTCGTGCGGACATGCGGGCCGGCATGGGCCGGGGCGGGGCTAAGATGTCATGCTCCTCTGTTGCTGGTGGTGCCTGAGGCCAGAGGCGGCGGAGCTGGACAGCAGGAGGGTGGACCACCGTGTGCTCAACTGCGAGGCCAGCGCCTCCACCGCCATCACAGCTGTTTCCCTTGACCAGTGGGAGCCAGAAACTACCAACACTGCCCTGCTGCCCTCCCAGAGGTCTGCTGATTGCTGCAGTTAGGGAGGCCGAGCTTTAACACTCGGATTGTCTAGGAAGCCTGAGAGAGTGGTTTTTTTGGGGGCGGGGTCATAGGTCTAGCTTGTAGTTTGGTCTTTCATCGAAGAGGAATTTGCCTACTGAGTGTATTAACAGCTTTATCTTATTTAGCTTAACATAGATGTAGCATTAGCAGTCTAACAAACCCCATTCAACCCGATATAACGCGCCTGTTTGTGCTTTTGTATGTTTATTGCACAGTGTGAAGAATTCAAGCTATAGTCTACCGTCCTACCACCCTTACAGCAACAGCTATGACTACTCGGACCAGAGCAGGCAGAGTGAGCGCTCGGGCCTCTGTGGACTCTCCAACCTGGGCAACACCTGCTTCATGAACTCTGCTGTGCAGGTAACCGCATGCCTTCAGAAGTATGGGAAGTTATTCTAGTTCTTCAAAAGTTTGTTCATAAAGTCTAAAAGAATTGGATGTTTTTATACAGTAATCTGAAGGCTTGTGGTGGCTCAGCACCATACTGTAACACATGCATTGTGTTGTCTTCACCATTCTGTAGATAAAAGAAAAGTGACCGCATGATAGTTCAGAAATGCAGATCTTGCGAAGAGGCTGAATCCTCCGCTGATTATTGTCCTCTCCTGCTTCTGCGCGCCCTCAGTGTTTAAGCAATATCCCTCCTCTGACGGAGTACTTCCTCAAAGACAAGTTCACAGAGGAGCTGAACGAGGACAACCCGCTGGGCATGAAGGGGGAGATCGCCAGAGCCTACTCGGAGATGATCAAGCAGCTGTGGTCGGGAAAATTCAGCTACGTCACCCCAAGGCCTTTCAAGGTGACTACCTGGGAGGAAAGATTGTCAAATTCTCTGAGCGGTTTTGTATATTGGGGTCACTACCTAAGCAGTCCACTGTTTATACATTTTGGAAAAGGAAAGTCTGTCAAAATGATTGTGTCACCCACAGTAAGGCAGTTGGGCATGAAGCAAAAGTCAAAGGTATAAAGTAGGAAATGAGCGACTGGCCTAACGCACCAGTGTAAAGGCCTGGTGAGTGCAGGCAAAGCAGGTTTATTTGTATAGCACATTTCAACAACAAGGCAATTGAAAGTGCTTCACATAAAACCATTCAAAACATAAGGCAAAAGGAGATTTAAAAACAATTAAGAAGGCTTTCATAGAAATGTGAGGGCTAAATCGATGAAGTTTTAAACTAAAACCGATGGCCAAGAAAGCACCAAAGTATGTTTTTGTGAGAATAGACTAATTTAATTTGATCTCTGTCTAATATCGGGCAGAAAGTATCCTAGTTTGTCTTTTTGTTTCTGTGCCTTTTTGTTATTGTCTTTCATGCGTCTTCCGTCCTCCAGACCCAGGTGGGCCGCTTTGCCCCACAGTTTTCGGGTTACCAACAGCAGGACTCTCATGAGCTGCTGGCCTTTCTCCTGGACGGCCTTCACGAAGACTTGAACCGCATCAGGAAGAAGCCCTACATCCAGCTGAAGGACGCCAACGGCAGGCCTGACAAGGTGACATCACATCTTCAAGTATATTTAGCTGGAGAACGCCCTTCTGAATAAACACGGTCCTGTTGGTCAAAATGTTGTTGTTTTATATTTTACAGACTTTTATATCGCTCGTTCATGTGTTGCTGTTTATCTCAGGTGGTGGCGGAGGAGGCGTGGGAGAACCACGTCAAGAGAAACGACTCCATCATCGTGGACATCTTCCACGGCCTTTTCAAGTCCACCCTGGTGTGTCCCGTGTGCTCCAAGGTCTCTGTGACATTTGATCCGTTCTGCTACTTGACCCTGCCGCTGCCCATGAGGAAGGAGCGGACGCTGGAGGTCTACCTGGTCAGACTGGATCCTCTGGCCAAACCCACGCAGGTAAACACGCATTGCCCGGCTGGGAAAGCACCTGAACATGGCACCCTGAGTGTTGTACCCTGACATTCTGATTGTGTGCGTTTCCGCTTCAGTACAAGCTGACCGTGCCGAAGGTGGGCTACATCTCTGACCTGTGTACCTCCCTCTGCAACATGTCAGAGGTGCCTGCTGAGAAGGTACAAACATCACAGTCGGCTCTTCTCTGGGGCAGTAATGATGCCGACATCTCTTCAAACAGCACAAACCAAAACAGTGCATTCCATTTTCAACTGTCCCTCTTCAAAGTTTCCTTTTTAGATGTGTCCAAAATATTTCGCCTGTCTATATACCAGCGTACTAAATATCATGAGGAATTGGTTCATTCTGCCTACGTTCCAAAGAGTCTTCTGACTGCTTTTCTCTGATTCCCCAGATGATTGTAACTGACATCTACAACCACCGTTTCCATCGGATCTTCGCCACCAACGAGAACCTCAGCAGCATCATGGAGAGAGATGATATCTATGTGTGAGTGTCTAACGTGGCAGACTCCATCATCTAAAATTCCAAGTTTCCGGCCCGTGTTTACCACATTAATAACAGATTATTTTAGATTAATTCAGAGTGTAATTTGACAGATTCAGCGTTTAGTCTGTTCTCATCAAACAGCATCATTCATTCGTACAAGATTTGACTTCCTAATACAAATCGATTGACTGTTTTGACTTTATTACTGAAGGTTTTGCGACTTCAGAGATTTAAAGCGTGGAATCGTTTAAATCGCTTCTTTTGCCAAGCGCATACATATGCAGGCGTTAGGATTTCACATCTTGCCACTAAACGCGTAGCAAATCCACCGACTTCCAAACTGACCACGCTTGGTCCCGTGCAGGTTCGAGTTGGCGGTGAACAAGGTGGAGGACACGGACCATGTGGTGATCCCGGTGCACCTGAGGGAGAAGTACAAACAGTCGGGCTACAACCACACCAGCACGCCGCTGTTCGGACAGCCCTTCCTGCTCGCCGTCCCCAGAACCCTCAGTGAGGACAAACTCTACAACATGCTGCTGCTGCGCCTCTGGTGCGTTCATTCGTCTCCGTGTTTGATCCCACGGTCATTGTTGAAGAGTTGACGCCAGCTTAGTGCTTCTCAACTTTGATGGCGGCTTGTCTACGAGCCGCTTTTGGCAGGCAATCAAAACAATTGCTGTAAATAGAAATGGTTTTGTGTCTGCAGCCGGTTTGTGCGATCTTCGGTAGAGGAGGACGAAGAGGAGTGTGAAGAGACGCAGCCATCCAAACAACACGCCGTCAACGGTAACGCCACTAATGGACTGCTGGAGGAGGGGTCGCCGAGTGAGTGCACAACCCACACTCAGACGCGTTCTGGTCAGATACTTTACCCGTAACAGTTTTGACCTTTCCAAATGTCTTACTTTTGTGTCACATATCACTTGCTATTTAAAGTCATTGCTCTTTAGAAGCAGCCGAGGTGCTTTTAAAGTCTTCTGTGTCCCTCCCTCAGGCGAGATGGAGACCGACGATCAGGACGACGAGTCCAGTCAGGATCAGGAGCTGCCCTCCGAGAACGACAACAGCCAGTCGGAGGACTCGGTGGACAACGAACTGGAGAACGGCGTGGTCGGCCCACAGAACTCCACCAAGGGCCAGCAGACGGCAGGGCACAGCCGGAGGAGACTTTTTACATTCCAGTTCAATAACATGGGGAAGACGGACTTCTCCCTCATCAAGGAGGACACCAGGCAGATCCGCTTTGACGAGGCACACCTCCGACTCAGTGGTAGGGACTGGGGGGGCACAAATAAATCCTCACATACTATGCTCAAATTCAAAACTCCAATCATTACAGAAGTTATTTATCGTGTCGTTGGAAGTAGGTATTCGCATTTTCAAATGGTGGATATCTAATTTTGCGGCACAGATAAGTCATTTCATAATTTTGTAAGCAGCAAGATAAAGGAGCCTGTCGATGCACAGAGGAAACAACAGACTGGTTGATGACGATAGTAAAACTAAAACATCTGATTCTGTGTTTTGACAGACCGCTCGTATCTCTCCTTGGACTGGGAGCCGGAGATGAAGAAGAAGTACTTTGACGAGACCGCTGTCGAGGTAAAGCCAACTTTACAGCATTAATACAGCTTTCAGCTGGTGCACTTTGTTTTAGCATGCGCACCGTGCAGTGTGCTACCCTGTTACAAAATATGGCAATGTGACTCAGACGGGAGCAGCAGGAAGTCTCGGTTACGGGCAACAGCTGTTTGGTAATGAAGAAGTCACAGATCTAACGCCTGCTGCAGACACTGCATCCTGCAAAGACGCTTAAAAAACCCACTTTGCTCATTACAAGATGAGCCGTTTGTGGCTCAAATGAAAATGTGCCTCTTATATTTTAATAACATGAACTACAGTGGTTTCTTTTTCTTTTGCACCAAACTAGTTTCTTCTAAACTTAAGACACCGTATTAGTCCATGTTTTAAACTTGTGTAAAAGCATTATGTCTGCACAGAAAAGACTGGAGCACAAGAGGACTATGAGCCGAGTTGTCTTACAGCGTTATCTGTTTGTGTGTGTGACCGGGAGCAGGACTTTGACAAGCATGAGAGCATGGACTACAAGCCTCAGAAGAAGGCTTTCTTCAAGCTGAACGACTGCATTGAGCTTTTTACCACCAAGGAAAAACTGGGAGCAGAGGACCCATGGTGAGAACAGGAGGTGTGACGCACGCTGTCGGCCGAGTGCTGCGACGCGTTAGCTCAACTGCGTTGTGTGCGTCCTGTCTCGTAGGTACTGTCCAAGCTGTAAGCAGCACCAACAGGCCACGAAGAAGCTGGACCTGTGGTCTCTGCCGCCGGTGCTGGTGGTCCATCTGAAGCGCTTCTCCTACAGTCGGTACATGAGGGATAAACTGGACTCCCTGGTTGATTTTCCACTCAGGTACTCTCTCTCTCTCTCTCTCTCTCTCTCTCACACACACACACACACACACACACACACACACACACACACACACACACACACACACACACACCTCTATCATGTCTGCTATTTAATACAACTTTATTGATCCGTGAAGGCTATTTGATTTTGGGAAACAGTAATACACACAGACATGTACAAGCAAAAGAGCCGTTTAAGATGATGTTGTTTTTGAAATATAAATATGAAATAAGTCACAATAAAATAACGATGGAAGTAAATTAATAATAAATTGTACACTTGGCACATTTTACAAGACCTAAATGAATTTCATGTTTTCAAATTGTCATTATTTGGATTTGTAATACATAATGCATACATGATTTGTAATGCACTGCAATGTCTTCCCATAAGTTCAAACTATAAAGGGTTCCAGTTGCGTGTTAGTACCTCCGAACACCTGTATAGAAACACAGACCCTTTATAGTGTTGTGGTACGAAACCTCAAGTATACTGTGTATCCAAGACATTATCTTCACTTATGCATTCATGGCACATGACCACTTCTAGTACACCATGTGATGTGTTTCCTGCAGAGACCTGGACATGTCCGAGTTCCTGATCAACCCCAACGCCGGGCCCTGTCGCTACGACCTCATTGCGGTGTCCAACCACTATGGCGGGATGGGTGGAGGCCACTGTAAGATGCACCACACCACGTGCTCCTTTATGCACCCCGACACTTCGCAGCATTATCGAGGAAAACACTGTGCAAATATATTATTCAACACATGCCTGAAACGAGTCATAAACTAGTGTTGGAGCTCACTACAAGTCTGCTTTGAAGGCTGCTTGGACTTAAATTCTGTCGACTTTGCATCGCCAAAGTGTTTGAGAATACAAATGGTATGAGCACGGCACGGTAAGCGTAAACGCTGTGTAATACTGTATCCTTGTCTTTTGATCCCGTGCTGCTCAGACACGGCGTATGCCAAGAACAAAGACGACGGGAAGTGGTACAACTTTGATGACAGCAGCGCGTCTCCCGCCAACGACGACCAAATCGTGGTGAGTGTCGTCACCGGCAGCAGCGCTGCTGTAGAGAGTTCGTAAAGGCTTTTCCACCTCGCTACCCACTGACGAATCCACGAGACACACAACTTCTAAGTTAATTAGTTTGTCAGGTTCACAGCACAATCACAGCTGATGCTTTTTAATGACTTGGAGGTAACAACAACCACCGCCTGCTATCTAGGAAATGTGTTAAGAGTCCATACAGTCAAGGAGGAAGAGAGTAAGAAATATATGCGTGGGCATGTTTAACAGATGCTCACATTCATGTAATTGTTGAATTGTGTTTAACTGAAGTCATTGTAAAATAAATAAACATGACTTGCTATCGGCTGATCTTGGTAAATATATATCGTACTATATACTGCTTGAGGTTCAATGTAAAAACCAATGAACAGACCAAAGCCGACTCTATTAGTCTCATGTTTTGTCTCTAGTCCTCAACGGACGGATTTTGTCATGGCTGTAATTAATGGAGCATCCTGTTGACTCATTATCAAAGGATTAAAAAAATTCATGTCATGTCATTGGAAGTATAACGTAGAAGTGTTGACCTAAGTTAAAAAGGGAATTCTACATAAAAACAAAGTCACAGCAGTGAGTTTTTTTTGTGTAGCGAGCTAATGTTGTTCGTCGTTGTCTTTCTCTCAGTCCAAAGCCGGATACGTGCTGTTCTACCAGCGCCAGGACACTATGAAAGGCACCGGGTACTTCGCTCTCGACCGCGATGAAGAAGAAGAAGAGGAGGAAGGAGAAGATGAGAACGAAGCGGAGGAGAGGCAGGAGAGAAACGGCCCCTCGTCCACTCAAGGGGCCTCTTCCTCCGCCAGTGCCGTGTCCGCCAGTGCCGCCTCCGCCGGTGCCGCCACTCAGAGTGACGAGGAGGACGTGAACGAGAACCGGCGCAGGAAGAACGACAACGAGCAGGGAAATGAGGAGGAGGAGGAGGAGGAGGAGGAAGAAGAAGAAGAGGAGGAGCAGGCGCCCAATCCAGATGTCACGATGAAAACCAACTGAGGCAAACGAGGACGCAAACACATGGAGAGAAAGAGAGACAAGGATCTTTCCATCCAAAGCCATATGGACACACATCATGGCAGCGGGCGCCGCCGGTCCCGCCCAGCGGCCTCGGTCTCGGCCGCTCGACAGGCTGAGCCACTGCGGGGGTGTCGGCTGTTAGGTCAGGGAGCTGCCGCGGTACGCGACTCAGGGCCCTCCTCTGTGGTTGGAACACTGTGTGTGTGCGCGCGTGTTTGTGTGTGTGTGTGTGTGTTGCCACGTCCATTCGTTTAGGATCTGCTCACCTGCTCTCTGAAAAGAGTCACTGAACGACATTGGGGACGGATTTAGAGGCTAATCCCCCCCCCCCTGCTTTTTGTTTTCCTTTCTTGTTTTTTTTTGTAAATATTTTAAACACTGAATCATATCGGGTTTTCATGATGTGCTGAAACATTTTGAACTTGCACAATCACCAACCATCCAACTTCTTTTTATGTATTATTGCCATACTGTACCATAACGTTGTCTCTCAGAGGGTTTTCTCACGTAGCGTAGGAAGCTGCTTTTAGTGAGCCAGCAGTGAGCCTCACGTAGAGACGGTCCGCTCATCGCTGGTTTTTATAAAGTGTCGAACAGCCAAAACGTCTTAGCTTTGTGATGCTGCTGCTGCTGCTGCTGTGATCTTGCAGTTTTTAGATGGATTATTAGTGTATTGGCATGAATTTTAGTGATTTATGGCCCTGCTTTTGCCGTCTCTCGCTCTCTGGTCTCCTCTGTTGATCATTTCTATTTCTTGAAACCTAAAATGAAGCAGTATTGAGAAGTCATCCAGCTAATTTTGCAAAAAAAACAAACATTTTATCTGCAAAAATCAAATGAGTAAAAACATGTTTCACTGTGTCTTAATAAACTCAACATCATTTGCAGGGATTGTAACAAATATCTGTTTCAAAGTTAGCCGGCCGACTCTTAAGTCCTACGCCCCAAATCTCATCTTTCAGTTATTCATAGGTTGTGTTTAAGGCTTTACCTCTGCTTCCCCCCCCCCCCCTCTCTCTCTCTCCCCCTCTCCCTCTCTCTGCTCTTCATCTTCGAGGCACTGTGAGATTAGGAACATCAGTGATTTCGCTGACATCAGATGAATCATCTCTTGTTTCGGATCACCTCGGCCTTAACTCTTAATCTCAGACCGGTCGCCTTTTCTTTGCACATTACCAATCACACCTCACACCCTCTTCTATGCCCCCCACACACACACACACACACACGAATGTCCGTCTCGTTTGTCCGCTCGGTCCATCGCAGCCACGTCCTCTCCCCACAAGAGGGCCAGAATGTATGCTGAATGGTATGAACACTGACCAGATGTATGTGGTTGATGCCTTTTATTTTCTGTTCTTTATAGGGCCAGGGGGGGTTTTTTTCTGCATTTTTTTCCATGGTTCCCTTTCTTGGTTTGGTTGAATGTGATGGTAAAGGGATGTTATCGCCTTTGGTGTTAGCTGTATGAATCCATGGGTACTGCTGAATGCGTCCCTTTTCGAAGGGGGGGGGGGAAGACATGCTTCTTTGTGGTCCTGAGTGTTTAGGGAGGGTGGGGGACAAGACTGAAAAGTGGGGTGAGTCCACCCAAAAGGCCCCATCAACTGCTTGGATCATGATACGGTGAAAATGCAGGATGTGATGAAGCTGTTCTCCATGGTAGACTGTTCTTTTTTCTACCTGTTCTTCCATTGTAAACCGCATCAGCGTACCTGTTGCGTCCGAATAGTGGACGTGTACCATGCCTTTATGAGCATCGTCTGCTGCGCTTCAGCGCTGCCTTGCCTTTTGGGCGACTCACCCCCCCTCCCTCATCCTGACTGAGTGAGATGCGATTGCTGCTGTAGGCTTATACAATACTGTACATAAGAGTTCACTCTGTGAGTGCACATTTGATAAAGTTTATTTATATGTCAGCATTTAATAATTAACAGACAATATATTTAAAACCTTGGCAAGACCTGAAATGTCAGGGGGGGTTGGGATGTGGCTCGAGTCCACGCGTACACTAGTTTGCGAGGTCTCACCTGTGCTCTTGTCAGGGAGGGAATATTAAAATAAAAAAAAGGATGGTTCTGTTGTTTTGGGACTTTTTTTTGTAAAAAATAATCCAGACATTGTTGCATGATGACATAACGAAGGGGTTCCAGGTTTGGCTGCACTTGAGTTCACGTGGGTTTACATTTGAAATGTGCATGTGTATTCATACACAGTCTTCAATAAAGTTGTGTAAAGCGTCCCTCTGTCTCTGGCTCTCTGTTGCACTGCATGTGCCTCGTTCAATAGCTGGACTCTGTCTCTGGAGTGTTTGGCTGTGTATTCTTCATGAATAATTTAAAAGTACACATGTTAGTTCTCACATAATCAGAAGCAAAGTTCAAGGGAAATACCAAAAAGATACTTTTTATGATCATTTAATTCTTTCAGCCCTCTGAATCACTGAGTTCTCGTTGAGAATGAATTAAAACAAAGCCTTCCATTTGATTTAGCGCTCTCTGCTCCAGTGTGTGTGTGTGTAGTAGCTGCAGGCTGATCTGTGGAGGAGGAACACGGTGTTCTCTCCGGGTTATTACGGGATCTCTGCCCGCTCACAGCTGGGAGGTTCCCCGGAGCAGCGGCTCATCCTCCTGACCAATGAGGAGGAGGAGGAGAAGTGCTGTATGCAGGACAGTGGATCACTCGCGAGGCGAAAACTGAAACCAACCTACTGGGTTCAAAGAGGTCGTTGTATCCTAAACCGAAATGCTGATGTGGAGCAGAGCAAATAAATGTGTATTTCTAATTAGAGTATATATTTTAGTCAGTTCACATATGACTGATGTTACAATATGATTTGTATTGATATAATTTAGCAGACACTGTTGGTTGGGGAAAGATAAGCTCAACCAGCTGATGGCGCACTGACTGCGTTTTCCTCTTCTCAGTTTGGGAGTTTTGGAGAAAAACCCGTCAGAGTGAGACCTCTGCGTTTTCTCAGATCTCCGCTCGTGCCTCCACCCGTCCTGACGTTCCCCGCGAATTTTATCCACGCCGCTCCGACCAAATCTACTCATTTTTCCACACCTACCTGACATGCGGCATATTCGGGGAGAAAAAAGGCAAAAGAAAATCGCGTGTCGCCCCGTCGTGGATTTGAACACGCGTTCCTGTTTTGAACCGAGCGGGTTTGATTGCGGGACAACTTTTCCTCGCGACGCAGAGGCAGAAACAGACAACAATAGATTATAAAACAGTCTGCTGCGGTTCAAGCTGCAAGGTGAAGCCCGGGAGACGATGTGGAGTTTTTTTTTTTTTTTGTGCAGTTTCTCACATCCGACAAAATCCTGGTAATATTTATACAACGATATTCGTTTATTGTGACTTTTTGGTAGTCTATCTCAAGCGCAAACAAAATACTTCAATACATTAATTTCCTTTCAATACTAAATGACATTTATTGTGGTGTTAGTTAAAATTGCTAGACCTTGTTATATGTTTATGGTGATCTTTGCACGCGTGATTTATTGCTTTGATGACTGCAGCATTGTTGCGTAGCCGAACTGTGCCGATCGCAAATAGTTTTCTTTGCTCAGCTCATTCATGTTCTGCTAGATTTGTACTTTTTAATGCCATTGTGTAAAAGCAACATTAATACCACAATAACCATTTTTTTTTTTTTGTAATGTGACAACGCGATGCGTGTCGCCTGTGCCGCTCAGGAAATCCACGGAGTGCCCCGCCGCCCTTACCTGCCATATGTCGTTTTCACCGAGGTCATCCGAGGAGAGCAGCGGGTGCAGGAAATATGTGAACGGTACAAGAGGTGCGTTTTTTTCCCCCATTATTTCTTTGGGTGCGGTTTTTTGTCTCGCTTTATTGCGGCCACGTTTTTTGCGCGCACGCCATTTTCCCCTGTGCGCTTTTACGCACAGCGACACGGACTGACCGGGGATTCCGATTGAAAATGGAGCGAAGAGGACAAAAGGAAGAAAGACGCTGAGAGCACCGGGGGCCACGCGCTGGTTGAGGTAGTAGTTTGTGCTGTTGGTCGGGTAGTCATATTACCCCATGTGGAGATGACTGCGCAATCTACTGCCTTGCCGGCGCTGGTGACTTGCGACGTAGGAGTCAAAACCAGATCAACGCGAATGGCCGATCTCACTCCGAGCTCACTGTGCTGTAAAAAGAATAAAGTGAACGGTGAAGAATGCACCTTTAAAATAATCACGTCTCCTGTGAAACTGTTTTGCGTAAATAATCAGGATAAATGTGTTAGCAAGGCTCAAATATCTGTGGTTTTATATAATACATGGAATAAAGTGATTTTAATGGTATCACCTGCGTTTGTGTTTCTTATCTCTGTATCTTTGTTACTTTATTACCCAACGAAAGTCAGAACGAGTCAACAGGAACTGAAATTTGTTTTCATCTTGTCTTTTGGAATTTAGATACTTAACTTCAATAGACTGTAATTCACCTTCTGGCCTGTAAAACATAATCGGTGGAACTTCGGTTAAGTTTAGGGATTGTACAAAAGTTAGGTTGGAGGAGTGTGTATTCATCGGTATTTTAGTGGGGGGGGGGGGGTCCAAGGGTTTTGGCATGTAATGTATACCATCTTATATTATCTGTGCACTTTGTTATTAATGGCAAACTGAATTAAGCCCATCAATGGTGTTTTATTACTATTCTATAATGTGGGGAAGGTGTAGCACTTTTTCAAAAGAAAACAAACAAAAAAAATGACATTTTATTTTTAAAGTTAAAACATAAATCGGCCGTTTCCTCACCAATCTCCTTTGTAAGGTCCCTTAGGAGGCCCATGGTTTTGGATAAAGGCAAATGTTATCAACCTTTAAGTGGCCTTAAGTAAATAAACCTAATCATTTCAGTTGTACTAATACCACCCAAATAATGACGACATTCATCTGTTTATCTTTGCATGTCTTCGGTGATGAATGAAGATGCAAACACAATATAGAATCGAGGCTTTTACCCGGGTTAACCTCATCATCAGTAAGAGTTGTGTCTGTATTATTGTGCTCATTCAGTGAGTCCACATGAGCCTGTATGAATCAACCCGGTTCTGTGCTGTAAAACGTTTTGAGTTTCTGTGATTAGCTCTTCTGCACATCGTCTCTTTAGTTTCTTGCTCCTTCAGATTGATTCAGTCTGATGAACTGATTTGGACTGCAAGCGGAGAGGAGTGCTTGCATCTTGAGTGTATTTTACATTAAATTCTTCCTTTTTTTTTAATGATGCAAAAACTACATTTGTTTTTTTTTTACATTTATCTGTAACATTTATTTTCTTTTTTTTCATTTCTGGAAAAGAAACACTGAAGGTAAACATTTCTCTTTTTTTTGCACAAGGAAACATTAAAAATATTTCTTTTTGACTTCATAAGTTAACTTCTTGTTTTACAAAATGTACATTTCACATTCACATATGGGGAGGTTGAGGCGAGCACAATGGTCACTTAATGTTTCCCCATGGGCTTCAAACTTCCTCTTTGCTCCAGAAAAAAACCCTTCCATGCTTTTCTCCTTTTCCCCCCATTACAAACTATCGTCTAAAAGGTAGAAAAAAACCCACAACAGCAGTGACTACTTTCACAATACAGTGACTTCAAAAAGGGAAACTACAATCGAGCTGAAGGGACAAAGTCAACTTTCAAGAACTTCCTCTCACGTACTTACAAATGTAGTGGAACCAATAAACTGCCCTGGAGGACTCCCCGCCTTTTAGAAAATCACTCTTAACAGCTTGTCCACTTTACCCACTCATGATAATTGATCCTGAGTTGATGTGCAGCAGTTGGATGGCACAGTGGGATGAACAAATAAAATCATATATTCATTCTTTGACATTCATCTAAAAGCACAAGGCTGAATGACTGGTATGAGGATGAACATTCAACACATATTCTGATGCCCCATTACAACAAAAAGACATTCAATACATTAAATACAGATACCAAGTTTAAAAAACTTGGTATCTGTCAAATAGCTTGCGACACAACAGCAAATAATGACATATTACAATACAGAATTTTGAAATGAAATATTTCTTTCATGGAATGTACAGGAGGACAAATGCACCATATGAATTTCAGACAAATGTAAATGACTGCTGGGGGGGATGTCAGTAATTGTCAACAGCAAAAAAGCCAAAGCCAAGGTGATAAATAGCCCATGCTACACAATGGCACATATCATGTGACGTAAAACAAAAGTGCGACATTCTGGTATTTTTTTCTCAGACTGGAATCAAACTTTTCAAAAATGATGACTTGTATTTATTGATCTGAAGTGTACAGTTTCTCCTTCCACACCAGACTTCCTGCACTGCGTCTCAGCCCAGTGTGGCTGGCTGAGCAGTGTAGCCGGTATAAACGCAGAATAATGTAGGGAAGGAAAAAAAGACACATATGTGTCTGAGGTTAAGACCCTTTTTTCAGACAAGCGGAACTGTTCATGGTCGCTTTTTAAGTCCAGCCAACGTGATTAAAAAAGTGCAAAAAGGAAAAAATGAAGTTCTGTGTCTGGCAATTACCATGTTTGTTTAATTTCATTCCCGTCTCTCAATACGAATCATACCCTTAGCTCTTATGCTAAATGTCTGGGATGCTAATAACTCTTAAGGAACAAGCTCAGAATCATAAGCATGGTCTATGCACGTCTACAAACAAATGACATCATCACTTTGATACATTACAGAAATACAAATTCAGTCCATATAAAAACAAACAGCAGTGTAAACCATTGCACCGTCGCTCGTATTCCCAGGCCTAACATGTCACTGCATGCACTGACAAAATCACAACATCCAAACTCAATACACTGTCACTGCCAAACCTGTCCCTCGGAAGACAGACGGGCTGTGTGTCGAGCATGTAAAGCGCATGAAACATGCAAAACATGTTAAAGACAATGAAAAGTTTCAGTTTCTTTCTCCGTCAAACTTTTGTTCAGATTGACTTTGATTGTATTTCGTGATAGTTTTTTTTTTTTTTTAACAATTATGAATTTAATTAAATCCTCCCTGCTGCAGGGAATATTTTCCCCCTTCATCATTTCACATGTAATGGCTGCTTGGTTAATGATGTGGGTCAGTCTAAAGTGCGAGCATCTCGGTGTACAAGTCGTCTCATCTGATGTTTAGTCTTGTGAGGTTGTCGCTTTTTGGAAAAACTAAAGTAACAACACAATATTCACTAAAACGGTTTAAGGTTGACATTTTCGGGAAAGCTTATTCGTTAGATGAGAAAAATTGATACCGCTCTCACATCTGTACATGAAATACGAAGCTGTAACTAGGAGTTAGCTTAGCTAGACAGGAAGCAGCGGGGAAACAGCTAGCCTGGCTCCGTCTAACGGCGCCTACCAGCACCTGTGAAGCTCACAAGCAAACATGTAATACGTCCTTTGTTGAATTCATACAAAATATGTGGTGCAATGTGTTCATTTTGAGGTTTTAGAGGATGTTTCTACCTTTGTACAGCGGTAAGTTAGCTCCCCCTGCTTCCAGTCTTTAGCTAAGATGAGCTAACGATAAGCTAACGATATACGAGCGGTATCAAGCTTCTCATCTAACTCTCAGCACAGAAGCAAGTGGTTTTCCCTAAATGCTGAAACATACATGTTTCATGAACTAACTTTTTAACGAAAATAATAACATCCAGCCAAGTTGAAACACCATAACCATGACTGCTGTTCACCAACTAGCTGCAACTAAAAGTTACTGAAGACCAACGGATTCTTTGTTAGGAACATTTTTACATGTTACGACTCCATATCAGATGAAATGACTTGTGCTAGTGAACATCTTTTTCCGTGCAGATGTTTCAATGATGCCAATTTTCAAATGAAACTTTGTTGATAAAACATATCACATTCATACAGAGCTCCCACTCTGATTTGCCTTGCTATTGCGAGGTGGTAAACTTCAGGTCCTCGTCTCTTCTTTTCACCGTCCGCATTCTTAAAAAACATGATGTTCACCCTCCGACCCCACCCCCCGACCTTCCACGTGACAAAAGATTTCACACCAACTGAAAGCCACAAAAGATTTATGCTCGGATTAGGTCGAGCCAAAATCTCAGCGCTGCAATCAGCCCGTGATCTAAAAAGAAAATGTGGAAGCAGTTCTTCAGCGAGTGAGTCCCTTCGAAGCCACACTGTGGCAAAACAGAAAACGCAGCTGACCCCGTCAGCTCGGTCCAAGGTCTCAAGAAGACGAAGGAGGTTTGCTTTTGATAAACAAGTTGACTGCACAGGAGGAGAAGAGGGGAGGACTGAAAGAGTGGTAAGAAGAGGGGACATGTAAAGCAGGGACAGAAAGGGAAGAGGTCCTTGATTCGTTTTGGAAGAACATTCATCTATTGCAGCTTTCACATCTCTGCAGAAGTTCAGGGCCGGTCGCATAACAAAGCAGAGCTCACTGTAGTGGTCCCCAGAGCAGCCAGATTAGGTGGCTGACCAATTCTGAACCCCTATAGAGATATGAAACACCGACAAATCTAAACATCCAAACATTAGGATATCCTCAGTCGAAGGACGGAAAAGTGCAAACGGCACCGAGGAAACCGAACGGGGGGGGGGGGATTCTCAGTTCACATCGATCCGGTTGGTTCTCGGAAGCCGTTGAACCGCAGCCTGTCTGTCGGGGCTCCTCAGGGCTGAGGGTTGCCGTACATCAGCGGTATGATGAAGGCAGAGATGTCGTCTCCGGAGCCCAGACGCTCGTTGGTGATCCTCCAGCCTCGGTCTCTCAGCACGCCACGCGCTCGCATCACCAGGTCTTGTGCTGCCATGGTGTACCTGGACAGCAGAGAAAAACAACAAGGAAGCCTGTGATCCTCAGTATGTGGGGCCGAATAGTTTCACTAGTTAGTCATTATACCGTCCCACTGGATTATTCTCAGATTTTTTTATGACATTAAAACACGTGAAACCAGTTAAACCAGTTGCTCTCACAAGTGTGAGAGCAACTGGTTTAACCTTGAGAGAGAACCGGTGCCTGTTAAATAACACCGTTTAACAGTGTGGTGTCACAATGCAGACAGACACACTTGACATTTACTGGAGAACTAAAGCAGTAAAGCTGAAATTAAACAGAAAGTCTCATAATCAGCCCTGCTCTGAGGTTCTGTTTTGTTTCTTTTCATTCATTCGGTTCCCCATTTTATTTTTCACCTCGTCTTTCCCGCCCATGTGATTGCCCTGATTAGTTCCACCTGTGTCTCATCACCCTCCTTTCTTTGTGCGTTCAGTCTTTGTGCTCTCCCCTCTTTTGTCAGTGCACCCACTGTGTAGCATTCAGCCTTTCCCCCCCCCCTAGTGTTCACTTTATTTCCTTCTATCTTGTGGATTCACTTCCTGATACCGATGCCAGACAAACTGCTTTTGAACTCGGTCAGCGTTTTTACTTCAATTAATCATAGAAATCACTCTGCCTCTTACTTTTCTGCATTTGGGTTCAGTTCTAGTTTCTCTGCGTTGCTAACTGTGACAAAAACAAAGACCGACAAATAAAGAAGCAGCAGACCTGTGTAGGTCATCGGCCTCGCAGTTGGCCAGGAATGTGGCGACGGCTTCGGCTACTTCCTGGTTGGAGAGGACGTCCCAGAGGCCGTCGGTTCCCATCACCAGAACATCGTCAGCCCCGTGCTCGTACTGAATCAGGTCGTACACCATCACCTGCATGCCAAAACATGAAGAGTTCATTAAAAAGTAGCCGTGAAATGAATCGGCGTCTGACACGATGTCATACCAAAGTGAAAGATTCCTTGTAAGTGGCTCGCAAGATCAAGATTCACACTCAGAGAAAAGGAGCTGAAGTTTTTCCACCACACTGAAATCCATACTGACCAAGCCATCACACTACTCAACGCGTGGCGTTTGTTTTCACAACTTAATGAAGTCAGGGCGGTTTTCATTCACCGAGCGCATCTCGAGAAACCACTTGAAAGACTCTGCTGAGGGATGAAAGAGAAAGACGGAGACACAGAGCGCCGAGAGGAGTTCAGTCTTCCACGTGAACCTGGTATGAACCCCGGTTATTAATGAATTAAAGATCAAGCAGGGAGCGCTGGGAGGGGAAATGTAAAACTCTATAAGACAAAGTGCAACACATCAGGAGATGAAAGAGCTTTGAAGCCAGAGCCAGACAGGTGAGCTTAAGTTCTCCCCACAGCAGAGGACCCTTTTATTCAGACAGAGACACAGCTGTGACTGTCGGGCAGATACGACAGGCATAGACGCAGGGCAAGTCATGTGTTTGACTTATCCTCTCACATAGGACATGTGTCGTGAGTCTAAACAAGGTCAGGAATGTGGTCTGGCAAGAACTAGGACGAATGGAGGACAGAAACATCTGCGATGTGTGATTAGGGTCGTTAAGAAGTTGGTTAGTTGAGATTGTAACCTGCTCCATTGGAAGAACGTCTGAGGGTCAATGGGTTTAAGGGGATAGATGCACTATTCCTCATGTTTGGAAAGCCGAGCATGACAAAATGAAACACAGGCCAGCTGCAAGAACAGTTCCGACCTGCTGCCACAATCTGTAACTGTTGGCGGTGAGATGGCGTTCTTATCGCTGCCTTTGTTGCCACATATTCTGTGTGTCTTGGCTCGTTACACCTGTAGATCATTACATATCATGGCGTCCAACTCGGCAGATGTCTCCATGCATGAAGTCCATAGATAACTGCTGTGTTGGGCCTAATAACAGGTTGGTATAGCCTTGTAAAAAAATGTAGCCTTTAATTTAGAAAATATTGTTCTCCTTACATTTGGTTACAGAGAAGAGTGAGTCACGTCTCCATGTTTAATGAATTATAAAGCAGCCGAGCAGCTAATTAGCCATCTAGCCAGCAAACTGACTGCTGGCCTGGTACCTTTGTTTGAATGAGAGCTCTTATGTTATGAAGCAGAAATAAGGTTTCCATTTACGTAGACATGAAAAGGGGATGGCGTCATGAAACAGAAATATGTAAATGTCTCCCTTTTGGTTTAACACAACACAGTTGGCCTTTGAGCACACTTCGGTCATCAATGACTGCGTTTGTGTCAGCAGGCTATATTTGCCGAGTTGGCTCTTACCTCAGGGCAACAGGAAAGGAACGGTTTGATGTAGATGTTGGAGTCATGAACTTTGAGGTCATGGTCACCAAGCCCACGGGTCACGCCGATGGTGGCCAACACTCGTGCCTGTAAAAAAAACATAGACCGGTTCAGCTTTCTTACTTACATTTTAAATTTTTTTTACAAAGCATTTCTGTCAGAAAAGCTGCTGTTAACCATTAATGAATGTGTGGCTGTTCCCATAGTGACCGACAGTAACCACGTTGACCTGTTAGCTCCCTGTCAGAACACGTGGGCGGCTCACAGTGCAGTGTGTTGCAATATAGCTTTGCATTTTGGTGCATTAAATGTAAACTTATTGGGTGGTGCAATAAACAAATATCACAATATGCGACTGTGTTCAGAAGTGTTGTAAGCACGAGGATATTCCTTTCGATTTCTATTCTAATAATCAAATTCCACCCGTTCATCGCTGTGTGAAAACCCGTTTTGTCAACAGACATTCATCAGACAACACTGGCGCTGTGTGGTCGTCAGATGGCGTATTCCTTTAGCTTTGTCTCGCTTCGCATAAAACCGAATTGATTGAAATAATGAAACAAACTGACATGACGGAAAATTCCAAATGTTTTGTGCAATTTATTTGGTGGATTGCTTTCATTTTGGGTCACTTCTCCTCATCCCCTGCAGTCCAAGTGGGGATTAACTTCACTTCTCAGAGAGACGAGTGTCATCCCCGAGTGGTGTGTGTCTGTGTGTGTGTGTGTGTGTCTGTGTGTGTGTGTGTGTGTGTGATGTAGCTACTGGAGTGAAATGGATGGACTGTCTCCTCTCTCTTCGAGTGAGGGTGCACGTTGACACACACGTGCACGCACAGTGTGGCGCTCGCACATCAGAGGCAGAGTGTTCGCCCACTCTCTGGGTGGCTAGCAAGCATGGGGTGTGTGTGTGTGTGTGTGAGTCAGATTGACAACGTTAGAGCGAGTGATTTTCTCTGCAGTTCTGAATTCCAGAGTAGATGTACAGAACTTGGAGTAGACTTACACACACACACACACACACACACACACACACACACACACACACACACACACACACACACACACACACACACACACACACTTACCTTTTTCCCTTCCCCATATATTAGTGGAAACTTGAGATCTTCATCCCCGACGGTCTTGTACGCCCTTGTGTTTGAGGAAAGAATAGAAAAGCAGAACAAGACCGAGAGTTGAATCTTTTCTTTTCTTCCTGTCTGACACATTCACACTCAAGAGGCACATAATGGAGTGAGTGAGTGAGAAGAGCCTCTCCCTCAGGTGCATCATCATCCATCCAGATGTAACTAACTACAGTCGGACTGATGCTTTCTCGCTGAGATGTCTCGCATCTTTCACGGCGCAGTTGAGCCATTCAGAATTAACCGTGCATTAAATAGTGGGACTTGCTGGAGTCCATCTTCCGAAAAGCGGTCAAAATTGGTGCGGCAGGAGCCAAAATATCCTGACTGTTAATCCCTAGAATGGGACAAGCTCCAAACAACCTTACCTTGATGACATCATTAGAACTATTTTTACATTAGAAATTATAAAAAACTGTTGGCACAGGCAGAGTGGGGTGTGATGAATGAACTGATCTTGATGAGGCAACATGGTGAAGTGTAAAGTTTTAACATCTTTATTCAGCGAGAGAACATTGAGGGGGGGGGGGGTCTTCGACTACACGAGCGAACAAGACAGAAATGAGTTCAGAAGTGCACAAACGGAAGCAGAAGATCTGAAAACGCACTAAGAATACGGAGCTTTGATGTCTGACTGAAAGACTCTGCGGCTGACGCTGATGTCCTTAAACTAGCTAGATGAGACTCGGTGTCACCAGTTCAACGGAGAAGATCAACAACTTCAAACGGCTCCACGTCTGACCAGGGTTTGCTCCGTATCTCTCTCTCTCTCTCTGCCCATTTGTCTGTCTCAAGAGCGAGATGTGTACTTTTCCCGTCCCAAAATGCAACGCTCGGTCTGGCTTCTCTGTGCCTTTGTGTCGGACCCTCGCTCGTCAAACTGAACACCTCTTGATCTGAACAGTGAGTCACACGCTGCTCCGACCTATCCGGGATGTCTCTGCACGAGAACCATCCTTCTCACTATTTGAGTTCCACACATTGACTTCTTCATTATAAATGCCACCGTTTTGCGCTTGCCCGCTGCTCAAATGTGGGGTTTTGTATCTTAACATCCTCGGGTTTTCGATGTGTGCTTATGACAAGACAAGCAATTTCAAGCCCTCGCCTCGAGCTGATGAACCTGAATGCTGCCTTGCTCAGGGGCATCTCAGAAGTGTCTGCTAAGCCCCAGCAGCCAAAGGTAGAATAATTATAAATCTCTTGGCTTTCTCAAATCCTACAAACTTATTCTCCAGCTGTGATGGCCCCTCTGTTTGGTTCCCTCTGCTTTGCTTTCCATCTCCAGGGCTGCAGACCTGATTGGAGAGTAATCAGTGGCATCGGACACACCTGGGCCCGGTGTGCCTCGTGCTTAAAAGCTTGAGCAGCAGAATTCTTCGGATGGCACCGCTCCTCTCGCCGCAAACCTTTGTTGTGGCGTTTGGTCTCTTTTCTTTGTTCTTCCACCCATGCAGCACATTTTCATGCTTTCACTCCCTGCACTGCCTTTACAGTTTCCTCCCATCCATTTGTCTGACTCCCACACTTTTTGGGGCGATGAATCACTTTATTTGCTCAGTATACCCGAGATATGTTCGAGATAGGAAGAAAATCAGGGAAAAAAAAAAAAAAGACTTCAAACTACTTCCTTGCTTGGATGTGAAGGGAAACATGAACAGTAGTCCAACACAGTGGCACATCCTGGCTGGCACATATCTGCTCCGGAGGGGCGGTCTGGTGGTGAAATATACATCACAATGCACACTATGTATGTGGCTCTATGCGCCAGTGAGCGAGTGTGAGTGAGCGAGAGAGAGAGAGAGAGGATAGCGGTAAAAGCACATCTCATTACCGGCTTCCTCTGAAGCCACAGTCAAACAGCATGGTGCCCTGCCAGCCCACAGAACACTGCACATGCATCCATCTCTGCTGTATCGTCATATCATATCAAGTTAGGCTGCTCCCTCATTAGCTCTCTGCATGGTCTCTGGCTGTATCGGAGGCTGTGAGCAGCAGCAAGGGAGGGCAGCTCATGGAATATTTTTCTTATGATTGTTGAAGGCGGGTGCAGCTGGAGATGTCTGTTTGCCGTGCCATAACATTAGCAGTTTTCACTTCCATCTTAAAGCACACATGTTGAGGATGGAGGGGTCCGCCATCTTGACGTGCTTCGTCTGCTCGGTGCAAAACAAATAGAGCGTAAGACAGATAATGAACAAAAGACGGAGGGAGACTTACCATCCGGTCATGGTGAAATCTCTGTAGAGCATCCTCTTGCCCACCTCCTTCCTCTGAACTCTCCGGGGAAATTCCAGGTGCGTGAACTCATTTCCTAACAGGTGAGGCTGCATGAAACCCTGGAGGACACAACGATGGTCTTCAAGTCAGTCAAGCAGCTAAATGTGTGCAGATCAAACCACGAAAGCCATCCACGAAAGCCATCCACGAAAGCCACGAAAGCAAACACTCCTACAGCTCAGCGTTTTTCTCACCAGGAACTGGAGTCGCTGTCGTTCTGATTCTGGTGTGAACTCTGTCGACACAGGGATGATCTCGTTGTTTCTAATGATGATAGCCCTGCGGACACAGAAACAAAGTTGGGAGAGGTAATGTACAGGCAAAAACCTTGACGACCATATTTTTGAGGTGTGATAATAAGCCAATGGATGTGTAGCATGTATGCTGTGGAGGCGTAGCAGCAAAAGAAGGTGAGAAGGGAGAGACAGAGGACGCATGGAACAGCTGACTACCCTTCGAGTGTCGGCCAATTTCCCTGCTGAGGTTGGCCACGAGAGCGTCCAAAACAGCGGGAAGGCCGTCACAATGCACTGACATCACATGTTTTTGGGTTCCTGTGGTGCGGTGTGATTATCAGTGCCTGATTTAGAGGCTCTTTCATGTAGTGGACAGAAGATAAGCACACACACCTGCTGTCGCCTGCATTCCCGATGTAGAGTTTTCCAAGCAGGTAAACCACCGTGAGAGCCGTACAGCCTCCTGTGATGTTGTGGACTTGCTTCTCCCTCTCAATCTGGGCATCCTGGGAAAGCGAGAGACGGTTGTCAATCTTGAATGAAGATTCACTTAAGAAGCACAATCGGGGGGGGGGGGGGGAACCTCTCACATCTAACCACACAGTAAAAGTAAAAAAAAACAAATCCACACTGTGTGCAGCCCACACAGGCAGAGGGACGGTTTAAATACATGGACTCTGCCGTCGTGTATTTAATAACATTCATAAATACGACTGTGAGGACGTGAAGGAGGAAAATGATCAGGAACAGACACTGAGCAAGAAACAAGTCTGAGATAATCAGATCGACTTTCTTTTTTTTTTTTTAGAAAGACACTCGATGTTTAAGCATCGTTGTAGACTATTGATCGCCACACACACACATTTCATAATGCTCATTAACCTGTTTTCAGTTTGTTTGTCTGTAATTTCTCCTTTTTTTTTGCATTCCAATCTTGCAGAAGCCCTGCAGACAGACGGTTGACATCTTCCTACAAAGACGACGGCTTTAAATGACGCAGTGAAAATCTCCTACAAAGGGATGTCAAGTCAAATGTAAGAGAGCTTCTTTTGGTGGTGGTGGGTTGATCGGAGGGGAGCTTTCACAGTGATCTTTTTTATCTGGCTACCGCAGGGTCCAGCTTGAACAGCGTGGACTGTTTTCCATCGCCATCTAGTGGTACTACCGCATAGACTTTGGCTTCTTCAGATACGTCGCCACAAAGCAACTGAAAAGAAACGGTGAAGGAAAAATAACAAAGAAACACACAACTGAATGTTACAAAATAAGGAAAAAAAAAAAGTTGATTGGCTTGTAGCTGTTTCTTCAGTCATTTAGGAAGTTTCTGATAAAAATGCCTCGTGAAAAAGCAAATTACGTATTTAGTCAGATGCTGCCCTTGAACTACAGAAATCCGCAGTGCGTACGTGTGCGTTTAGCGTTCCATCAGCTCAGCTCTCTGAGGCCAGATGCCGAAATGAACTGTAAACAGACACTAATAAGGTTGCGGTGGGGAAACTATCTGCACGAGCACCTCTGTAAACCGTCTGTGTGTTGGTGAATGTGTGTGTGTGTGTGCCTTTCTGGTCTCGGGTCAGAAAATCTGTGTGTGAGATATTGTGACAGCAAAGACTAATTCAGCAACTGATACCAGCTTTGGTTTATCTGACTGGATTTGCATATTTGCTGAGTGTTCATGCAAATATGTACTGCATACACACTGGCAAAAATATACAGTTTGACGGGTCATGCACTCCAATGCTAATATTTCACTTCAAATAAGAAAAACAAAAAAGGAAAATGTGGTGAAAATGTTCCTTTTGTTTCCCATACATGAAATCATAATTCATTTCAATTAAATATCAGGATTTGTGAATCTTGTGAATTTATTGTGGTGTGACTGCATTTCAAGATATTTTAGTTCATATATCTATATGTTATTATATGACACATCAACTGACCTAGACTATAATAAAACGTAATAAATACACTTCTAAATAACTGAACTATTTGCCGACCGTCAGCTACAGAGAAACACATTTCTGCTTATGAATTTAGGTCACGAGTCAACTGTCCATGATCTTTATAATATTTAGTTGTTGTCTTAATGAAATGATTCATCGTTTGGATCCAAGAGCCAGAGGTGACAAATTCAAATGTCTTGTTTTAGTTCAAGCTCAATGATATGCGAGTGTGAAAACAAATGAGCTAGCACCAGACTCTCACCATCTCTTTAAAGGCGTTCTCTATGGCTCCGACCACCAGACTCTCATGCTGGATCTTCTTCTCTGTAAAGAAGCGAGGCGGAGGCGGGGTGTTGCACGGGGAACTCGGCGCCCCTGCGGCCCCGCGCAGGGAGGCGGCCCGGGTCAGGGCCCGGTGAGGGCCCGGGGTGTTCCCCTGGAGGTAAGGGTTGCTGTCGGGCTCCTCGCCCAGGACGGTCGGGGGGAAGGAGGCCAGGTTGCGTAGGATCTCGATGACGGCCTGGAGCTGGCAGGCGATGTGGTGCTGTAGCAGGCGGGACGCGACGACTGCCGCGCCTGAGCCGGCGTGGCCGTCGAACAAGGCCCAGTAGTGGAACACCAGTCCTTCACCGTCCTGCAGACACATTTACGAAACATGTATATTCATTTATTATCAAGTGGAAAGTTCAACAGCACACAGCGAGGGAGCAAATTAACAGCGGAATGAAATGTAATCACATCACATCCTTTGGTTTTAGGAAATCACTATTTTCTGATATTTTACTGATAAAGTGAGAAACAACCAATCGATTAGTTAACATATGAACCTGTAGATTACTTGATTATTGAAATGATGGTCAGTTGCAGCCATAAACGCATCATTCTAGACGCATGTCACAACTAAACACACAACGGGAACCCTGAATGGCACATAAACAGCTCCACATATACAGTACATGAAGTACATGAATGCACTCTGTAAACCCTTTGTGCATATGCTGAAACATTGAGTGTATTTGTGTCTCCTTACCTCTCCCAGCTTGCCCTCTCCGTTGGGCAGGGAGTTGCGTCTCTTGGCCGCGGGGGTCTTGCTGGGCGTGGAGGGAGGGCAGTAGCTCATCGGCCTCCGTCTCGCTACGACCACCTCGCAGCAGGCCTGGTCCTCGTTCAGTGCACTCTTACCAGCATTAATCACCCTGCAACAAAAAGGCACGATACGAACAGGTTGACTCATTTCATAGACATGCAGAGGTCCTAATATCAAAATCCTCATTTGGCAACATACTTTTCGGGGATTTTTTCCCCCCAGATACAATTTTGCTGCGAGCAACAGATGCGCCACTTGCTGCGATTGCCCGGCGTGTGACAGCTGTGGTCCGGAACAGGCGGTTGAATGAAAGCCGACGTCGGATGCTTTTTGTTGGATGAAACAGCAGCACTGTGGTCTGTCATGGTTATCATGGCTCAATGCAGGACCACAGCAATTAGTCTGGAGAGCCTGCAGCCGGAGGTTTCTATCTGTGCACATTTATCCTCATTTCACCATTTGCAGGAAGAATAATCGTTTTTTTTTCATTTCCCCGCCAATCACGGTTCATTCGGAGCAATTAGCTTTCCTCCCATTCGGAACAAAACCCAATTGTCAGACATCTAATGCCCTCTTTGTTTCTCGACCCTCTGCAACAGATTCTGGGCCAGACAATGGCCCCAAGGATGAGATAATTATTTGGCGAAGCACAGTGCTTCATATAGCTTTGCCTCCGTTTAACTGAGAACGTCAGAGGAACAAAAACAGCGAAAGATCTACGAGTACAATGCATGAAACAGTCTTTCACAGTCTAAATTTTTGTACATTTTCTTGAATGTTTTGGTCAGGATTGCACCACCACCTGACTATCAGAGATAAGAAAACACAACGGCAAAATGGGAGCGTTTGAATGGAATGCAAGAAGAATGGATGGGTTCTTCTTCAACATGAAGTTGTGATAATGGTGGAAAATGTACGCTAAAAATGTGCTTGTTTTCCAGTGTATTTATTGGACAGGCGCAGTTCTAAGGGTGGTTTAGCAAACAGTCAATTCTTAAAGCACTTCAACAAAAAAATGTGAATACGTCACTTTATATTGTCTCGGACTTTGCTTCATTCCAAAAAGAAAAGGAAACTTAGCAGAGTTCTGCTGTTTGGATTGTGAGCAGAAAAGAGAGTGTGTGTGTGTGAGGTGTGAGAGTTAAGAGAGGCGAGAGCCAAAATGGCTGCTGTAATGACAACACAGAAGGCTTTAATTACAGATGAATGGCGGTACGAGCTGAACTCATTAACGACACCGGTCCCAAAGAGACACTCTCGAGTGTCAGTGAGAGTGTGTGTTAAAGAGAGAAAGGACGATGTGACTAAAGGCATGTCATGGAATAATATCCTGGATCCACGCTTTTACATCAGATTATATGGAGGGATGTGACATGATTACCAGTACACTGGTGCTTCTCTGCTATACTACAGTGTGTGGTGCTGACGGGGCAGCGATGACGAGCATACTATGCAAAAAAAAAAAAAACCTGTTCACCAAAGTGCGTTAAGACGAGTCAGCAGTCTGGAGCAGGAAAGCCAAGGACAGAATATGAGGCTGCATCTTTTTGAACTGGTTTACTACCCTGAGAGTGCAGCTGGCTGTAAATAGAGCACCCATGACGAGACTAATACCCAGATGCTGCTGGTGCAGAAGTGGATGCATCATCCTCTTGCACGTGAACACCAGCTTGGGCTCTCAGGGTGGATGAATGCCGTTTATCCATGACGCCGGAGAGCAAAAGGGGATGCTGGGGATGGATGTGGGTCACAACAGGTGCGGGTGTGTTGTGATGGATACCTGCAAGCATTTAGGCCTCCACAAGACTTAACGCACATATGCTTTATATCAAATGCCACTGTGATGATGATGACACGTTAAAGGCATCAGCAGATTTAAGAGCAGTTACTTACTCAGCGTATCCGGTGGCCCACGGTAATCTCCTCGTCTCCTTCAGGATGAGGATGGGCCGCGCTATGTGGTCCGCGGAACACTCGATCTCATCCTGGGACAGCCCAAGGAACTCGGGTCGCATATATGGGAATTTCAGCGGCAGCTCGGAACCAGCGTTGTCCCCTCCGCCGGAGCTGCCCCCGGCCATGAGTCCGCCCATGAACCCGGCCACCGCAGACTTGACCCGGGTGAGCATGTTGGTGGCGCGTCGCGGCGGGGTGTCCGTCGGCCGGTGCGCGGCGCCGCGGCTCCCTTTCCCCGGATTCCCCCCCAGCTCGGCCGTGCTGGTCGACGGCAGGCTTGATGGAGGATAAGAGGGCGGCGGAGGAGAGGAAGAGGAGGAGGAGGAGGAGGAGGACCTCAGACGGTTAAAGCTTCATTCATTCAGAGCGGAGACAGCAGCCGCAGCCGGAGGAGAGGATGATGAAAACGGCTATGATGCACAAACAGCTCGGCCGTCGTGAACGCGGAAATACATTGAAGATTAACGGGTCATGTGACAGAACCATGGATTCACACTGCAAAAAAATCTCAATTCCATGTTTGGTCTCCACGTTTTTATAAAGCCCACAATACATTTTATTTAAAAAAAGAAATAAAGTAATATAATCATATAAATATTAGTGATATAAAAATAGAATATAAAACAGCCAGTGGTGTGGGATAAATCTTTTTCTTTGTTTGATACTGTATGACAATTGTAATCGACATTTGATGTGATGAGTCATTGTTAATATAGCTCTATTTTGTAAACAGTATGGGTTATGCTACACCTCTCTACTGGAAAAAAAGGAAATTATTATAACGGATTCTAATTTATTCATGCAGGACTGTAACGTTCGTATAGGCTCAATGACTGTTATTTTTTGCAGTGCAGGATGAGCAGCTTACAGAGGCTGACAGCAGGTTAAAGGTGACAGCCCGACAGTCTTTACACGGGCTGTGGAAACCCTGCCCTTGTATTGTAGATTGTCCTAATCAAAATATGATATATTGCAATGTAACACGTCATACCGGACGCTTGTATCATGACAGAAATGATTATGAGTGATATCGCGAGGACTTTCCTTTAATAACAGATAACTTGAGATGCGAGCGGCTGGAGCTGTGCGTACGCATGCGCATCATAGGACAACATGTAATCAACTAAAAGTACTTTAGACATAATCAAGCAGCCGAGGGAGATAGTGTTGGTAAGCGCAAACATTTACATTTGGAATACAATGGAAACAATGAGTTAACATGGTATTTTTCCCCTTCTTCTAGTATCATGATTATTATTAATATTAGCATAACTTGCTCTTTAATTCGCGAGGAGGGCCCCTACTGTACTGTTCGACCACTCACATTTAGGAAAAGAGCTGCAGAGCATCAACAGAAATCTGTTAATGGACAAATCATTAACATTTACAACCGTAAACATGATGGATTATTCCACTGGAGGAATCCCTTTTTTATGACCGACAATAGAAACTGCAGACTTGATGACTTATCAAGTCATCAAGTGAGAGTCTACTCATGAATTACCAAACGTTATGACTGCAGCCTTGATGGTCCACTATCAATCCAACCTTTGACTAATTATTGATGAATTGCTAACATTTATAACTTCATTATTGTTATGTATGGGAAGCGGCATGACTGTGGGGAAAAAAAGGAAGGTATTGTAATACACACGGAGTCCCAGTAGATAGAGCCATTACACAAACGTAGAGCAGGTCTGACCTGCTGATTACCCAATGATGACTGTGCAAGGTACCAAAAGTATTGATCCAGGAACTGCTTCAAACAATATGATAATGCTCTTCTGTGAAATAGCAACAATAAATACAACAATAAATGGTCTTATGTCAACAGTTCTGTCATTGATGTTCGCTCCAGGTCTTGGTCATAGACCAATATTCTTTGACTTCCCCAACACTTTCGTTGAGGAAGCTCAAAGGTGTCACAGGGCTAAGAGCCAGAGGCAAGTTAATAGCCTGTTATTTACACCTGCCTGACATTGTCTATGTGTGATTTGATTGAAGCAAGGCATGTGATGGGTGTGTCTCCTCTGTCTGCACATAGCTGGATAATGACTAATATATGCCACCTGTTTTACTGGCACCCTTGAAATGAAAGTATTTCGCATTTACGTCGTGGAAATATAAAAACCTGCTTTTTAAGGCCACGAACTCCAAGAATGACTTGAGTTTGGCTGTGCCTGGAATTGAGCGTTGCGGTTACCAGCTCACTTGTCCCACTGGTTGAACGCCTTCATGGTCTTGCTTAGATGTTATTGCACAACACTGCGTTTCAAAGAAGTTAAGTGTCTGCTAGTGAAACACAAGTGAAGCTATTGCGCATGCAGTGACGCTGCAGGGTCGCTGTTGACACACGTACCAAATACCTTTGCCTCTTTCTACCCCCCGTTAACCCACGTTTTGGTAACCAGCCATTGGTTGCCATCAAGACCATCAGACAACCTGAGAATAATGAGTTTGTGCTTGGAAGTGCCACATGGGTGATTTCTTCCCTGTGTCATTCCCAGCAATAGAACGGTAGGAGGTGCACATGTTGCTTGGAGACATTCTTGACAGTTGTTTTGTTTCCTTAACAGAACATGTTGCTCCGGGCATCACAAATAGGCCCAGACACTGATTTATTTATAGCACCTTTAATTATCTTTTTCTTTTGTCGTAACAATGGGTCAAATGACTGCTTTTTAAAAGTGTTTACTCTCACGGCTCTCACAGTGTTGTTGTTTTGGCCCAACCCAGATGCTGTTTTCAGCAAAGACAAGTTCTGAAAACACGACCTGTTTGGCACCAACCAGCAGACAGTCACAGTTAACAACAACATAGTGGAGCATTAACCCGCTAAAGAGACAGATGTTTCCCCTCAGAAGTTGGTCAAAAAGAAGAGTAAACATTGGACTTCGCCAGGTGGTCAGAAACCCAGCATAAGTGCTAGTGGGGCTAATATGTGAACTAACTGTTTACTGTTTGTCATATTGAATTAAAATGTTATATTATGTAAACGTAAAAAAAAAGAAGTGATTATCCTTTTTTTTAAAGACTAAGAATGTCCTTCCATGCTACGTTCAACCGTGCAGTATGTTTTCCATGTTAGGGCATGCAGTAGCATAAAGGAAGGAAGAGGAAGTTTTCTTTGTGGGGGAGTTACATGTCAAGAGCCACTATTATGGTGAACTGATGCCTTGGGTCAAAGTAGAGTTGAACAGAAACATGACCTGCTCAAGAACCTTTTAAGTAGCCAACTCTTTCCCAATTTCTCTTCTGAATCTCGAAACAAGCAATTATGTTTTCAAAAAGGTTATACAGGTTGAACGCAGCACAATGATTGTATCAAGTTGCATTCTCCGAGTCGCAGTCGTCACCTTCTTTGACTTGAACCAGATTGAACAGAAGGATCGTTGTGTTCACAGGAAAACAGAAAAGGCTTTTTGTTCAGGGAAAAGATGCAACAGGTATATGTTTCTATCACAGAACTTCACAGTGTGTAGCTTGAAGCAACAGTAAAAAGATGTAAGTTGTGAAATTTTGCACACTTCCAGTCAATGCGGATGCAGATTTCCTGGTGGTACAGTTTGTCTGTGTGTGTGTGTGTGTGGCAGTGGCAGGGATTCAGTATTTCCACTTAAATGAATTGCTGTACCAGATTGAACGTTTTAAAGTGTGTCACAAGTTCCAATTATAAACACGAAATGAAGAAGTTACGGGGACATGCAGTGCTTGTGTGACAATAAACCTTATTGGAAATGTTATTAAAGAGGCAAATGAGGAGAGTTTGTGTCCACCCAGAGGCCACACCTCCACTCAGGAACATTTAAATCCACTGTTAACAGCAGCTTGTGTCTCACTGTGTGCTTGGCTCTGGTAACGTCACACAGGACAGCCTCCTCACCATCTACCTACCTGTCATATATACAGCCCGAGCCTCACCTGACCCTGCCGGAAAAAGGATACAAAAAGATTACAGATAACCCAGGGACCCAGAGAAGCAGAGCAGGAAGAGAGAAGAAGTCTGTGTCTCAGCGCTGGCTGGTGAAAATGGTCCTGTGGGTCGCCTTGCTGATGTCCCACTGTTGTTTGGGTCTGATTGGAGCTGCAGCAGACAGCACGGGATTGGAGAGGATAGAGAAATGCGGCACCAGTTGTTCTCAGGTAAAAACTGCATCCTATGGGTACATTAACGACAAACAGACATATGCCGGTGATCTCTGAGCTTCTAAATATAGTAGTGTTCTATTATTACCTCCTACGATTCTGCTGATGGTGCTGCTAGTACCACAGTCTTGTGTTGCTGCTGCTTGATGTTCTTCCATTGGGTGGCAGAAATACACCGATGTCAATCACAACTTCTAGTGCTACTACTAATACTATGATTACCTGTAAAGTCCCGACGACTATTAATAACCCTTCTACACAGTTTTAGGTGACAGGACGTTTGAGGTAAACTCTGAGTGGAAACCCTGGATGTGTCATCAGTTTAATTAGGATGAACGTGCCGCTGTAAAGTTATTTCCCATCATCAAAACTTCCTGTGTGAGTCGCATATTGACTCACTGACACATGTTTATTAGAATATTATCAGGTCACCGTGACTATGCATATTATACTAAACGCACGCATGTTAAGGGAGCTGGTGTCTAGTCCTTTAAGGCTACAGTATTTTTTTAAATCCCATTCTGTATTACTCAATTTATCATTTACTCAAGCCGAAGGAGGAAACTAAAACAGCTGCAAATGCAGTTTTGGGTGGAGAGTGTGTACCGTAGATAACATTTACCTCTCTACCCGAGCTTGTTTGCTTCTCTCTCAGTGAACTTCGACCTATTGGGTCTTCTTTGAGCAGCTATCAATGCCCCAAATATCCCAACACTTTCTTCCAGATGTGACTCCAATGCGAATTGTGTTGGATTTCAAAAACGTCATTACCTATGAGGTCAGGTGAATATATACTGTTATGGGATACTGGATACTGCTTGGTCTTATAACACACCTCCTGAAGACAGTTTGAACAAAGAACAATTCAGGATTCATGTATATTTAGCATTACCCAGAAGCATTCAGTGACGTCTGACACGTCTGACACACAAGCTTGAACACTGTCGTCACAGTCATCACTGGGTGCAGGAACAGTTTGAATGCGAGTGTCTGGAATAGTTTCCACATATTTCGTGACTGGTGAATAAACCAGGATGTATTCTACAAAGTGAATTGCACATGATGTCATTGGTGATTGCTTGTATCACTGTATGAATGTTTGTCTGTAATTTAGCTTCATATAAAGTCGGCACAGACTCTTGTTGCAACTGTTTAACAAATTAAAGCGGAGAAAGACAAGTGGAGTAATTGATTCATAGCTTTACCCTTTGTATTTGTCTGCGTGTTGGAGCAGAACAAACTGCAGCACAAACACGTTGGGTTGTACCTGAAGGGTTGATGAGGATAAGCTCCTTATTGTCCGGAAATCCCCTGTGCTGGAGCGGTGCTACCTTTCTTCTCTTTGTTATGAATGACTTTATTAATGGAGCTCCTGTTCAGAAGGATTCACAGAAAAGAGTTACAGGGTGTTTCACTTTATTTTGTTCTCTCTCCTTGCAGGGCCTTCAGTGCAAGACCAAGCCCGACAGTGAGTGTATACATGCACGGCTGCTACATCACATCTTCACTCATGCACGCAAACACGACTTGATAGAAATAGTCTATGAAACCACATCAAGGCACAAATTATTTTTTGAAGATCTGAAAGCAGAGTGCCCTACCTACCATCAAACCTTTATTCCCACAACTTGTTGACACGCAATGAAAAATAATAATGCACCGTAATGCACCCACGACGGACATCTGTGTCAAATGAAACCTTTGAACTGTACTCGGTGAGGTGTTAAAACTGAGCAGCATTACTTCAGAGAGTGTTTGTTTGAAGAAGCGCTAAAGAGGAATCTCGATGCTGCGCATCGACAAAACAATGATGGAGGAAATGTCGGTGTGTTCTGTGTGGAAGAACAAACATATTTTCACACTCTTCATTGGACGGGTGACAGCAGAAACGCCTCGCTGGAACACAATACAAATGTGGACAGTTTGCCGTGACAAAAGTGACAGTTCTGTGAAAAGTATGTGTCAGTGTATGTGTCAGTATGTTCCCTGTTAGATGGTGTGTGACGTGTATTTTGTTTTCTCGGGCACCTGTCCCACGTAGATTGGTTTCCTCCTCCGTGTCAGAACCCCGCTGAAGGTCTGAACCGTTCCTCTGTGTTCCGCGACATCAACATCTCCACCGTCATGCGTTGTGAGGGGAGGCAGAAGTGCTCGCTGCGCCTCCGAATCAAGACCGCATTCAGACTTACTGGTATGTTGACGTGACCACTTAAAAAGGCACAAAAAGGCTGTGTGTTTTTGTTACCTTAGAATGAGCCCTTTATATGTACAGAGCGGCCTTTTCACAGAGGCCACCATGTTGGACCGCCATGTTTCTGCAGTTGCCCAAAACAAAACACTGGCTCGAGAGAGAGCGCCGTGACCCCAAGGCCACCGTAGTTCTGCGATACGCTTGGGACGGGAGGGCTGAACAGCCACCTCCCGTCAGTAGGCCTAAATATCTTTAAACAATAGACTGCTTATTAAACCCCTGTGTGGTGGAATTGGAATTGCCTCCCTTACTACTTAATCCTGACAGTGATGTAACTAATTGCTTCTCATCATTTTTTTACAAAACCAAAAAGTATGTCAACAGCATGACTTAAAATATGTTAAAGGTCCCTAAAACTGTAATTGTGTTGAACCCAGAAGCATGTCACAGTACATTACTCCCTTAAGCACACGTGATGCAGGTGACGCGCTTTATTTTCTAGAATTTCTGCATATGCTCTATAACTGACCCTCACACCAAACGTTGTGACTCAAATTATTCAACTTTGTCTCAACGAGGAGGTTTCAAATGCAACTCTTTGGGTGTAGTCACGTTAAGTGGGACTGGTCATGGTTAGAGGTGGTTATCGTTGAAAGGGTTGGGGATGGTGCAGGTTAACAGTGAAGGAAGTCTCATTTATAAAACAAACTACTTTACATGATCATTGGTATGTCAATTGACGTTTTTTTCTGTGATCTGATAAGGTGTGGGTCAAAATTCCCATGCTGGCAGACACGTGCACACTTTTCCACCTCTGCATTACACAATAATAATCTTTATGGATTTGCCAGGCTGAAGTGGGGAAACCCCTTTGATCCTGATTGAGTCTTTAATCCACAAAGCCAGTGAAACGTGACAAATGTTCTTCCTGTGTGACACCTAAAGTAATGCCAACTCATGCTGAAAAGCTTGAATATTTTTTGAATGGCTAACTGCCTGCCTGGTTACCGGTTACTGTTTGATAACTGTGTGCTCAAGGCCTCTTCTGGCTTCTGACTTTGACCTGTTTTTCTCCCCAGAGTCCATCCATGGTTTGTCCATCTGCACCGTCACCGCGGGGATGATGGCCAGCTGCCGAATTTTCAGCTTCAGAAGAGAGTCGCGACACCGACTCTCTGGGCTGCAGGTACTGGCAACAGTTATAATTAGTGTGATGCAAGAGTAGCTTTTCTGTTGGAGTTCCTTTTCATGCCTCACCAGTGTTGTAAGCAAGCAAATGCGTGGCGGTAATTACATTGCCAAAAACTGCAGCGTCATGACAATGTTCTGTGATACCTGGAAGGTTTCAGATCTAAAATCCTGAACGTGAAAAATGATTTTTCCATATAAAGACGAAACATTGTCAGATGACACATCAGTCGTGGCTTTGTGGCAAATATTCTGATATGTGGTTTATTTTTTAATATCATATATTGGCTACAAACCCTCAAAACACAGAATACAACAGTTGCTAAGTTTCCAAACACATACATCAGTTTCCGTGATGAAATTTGGGAACCGTGCCAGACGTGTAACAGCTGGTGCGTTTTTACTTTCCCTTTTTTTCCTGAAGGTGGAAGTTGAGAATGATTGCACTGACGTTTCTCCAAGCCAACGCGTGCACGTTACAGTGAAAACTGTGCCGAGCTACTGCGGGGTAACCTGGACAGGCACTTATGACGCTCCAGGTGAGAGCACCTGCATGTTTGCATAATTATCCAAATTCGTCGTGTCGTGGCGACACGACTGTTAACAAACAATACAACGAAGTGGCTGAGGATTGAATGCGTAACATAGCAAATCCAAGTCAACAATGGGTGTTTTGTAACCTACCAAGTCTTTCCTTGGAATGTCTTGTCAGTTATGTTAAAGGTTAATGATTAATAATAGAGAAAACTGTAGTCGGTAAATATTATGTCAAAGTTACACATGTCACGTTGCTCTAATCTTTATACCAATGACTAGTTTAAACATTATTCCGTTTCTCCACAGAATGCATCAGTGAAGATTTGCGCAGACATGTCCCAGAATGCATCAGTGAGTACATACTCGGCATTACATCATTATATCTAACACACAGTGTTATAAACCTGTGCTCTCCAACCTTTTGCCCTTTTAGCCTTTAAAACAAAGCCACATTTTTTGAGTGACTTTCTCCTCTGGGGTTGTTTTATTTGAATAAATTCTAGACAAACTGCTCTAAAGTAATGAAGAAAAGCAAAGACTGGGAGAAAGACAGAAGAATAAAGCTTATTGTGTCACAGATGTTTTTCTTCATGGTATGGCCGTTCAGCCCCTAGAAACCTAATTTAGGCCCCCACATGTATCCATGACGAGGCAAAACTATCTCACTAACATTGACCTCCGTTTCGTTCAGCCGGGAGGATCTCATATGATGTGAACCCACAGAGGAAGGAGCTGAGTGTCAGTGTGTCAGAAATGTTGGAAGATAAAGACTACCACCTCCGCCTCTGCCGCAAGGATTTCATCTGCGGTGGCACAGGGGCCTACACACTGGTGAGTCCCGCGTCGTCCTCACATGGAACTGAAGCATCCTTTCAAACACCAGCACTCTCACGATCTCTTCAAATGATGTTTGGGTGTCGTAGTGCCCTTTGTCACTGAAAACCTTTCTCCTGCTTACCAGTGTATGAGTCACTTTACTTATCTAATCACTCCCTGACCTACTTCTGTTAATCCTCTGCAAATGTTCAACTAATGCAATGCTGTTCTCTGATCCATAATTAATATTTAGAAGCATTGACCCCTTCACTTTTAAACCTCTTGGGAACTCTCACAGCTTGCTTGTATCAGACTGTGCCGGTGAAAAACAATGTGGCTTATCGATCATGTGACTCAGGAATCCCAAAAACACACAAAACCCCATGCTCACACATGCCAAAGAAAGATGTCGTGTTTACCTTCCAGATAAAGAAGGGGGAACATGTAAAGAGAGCCACCCTGCCTTACTCCCGACCTTTGCCCTGCCTCTGCATCGAGGTAATGTTTCCGCCATCACGTTTATGATCTGTTTCTATTGGTAATCACTTTTAGGAAAAGGGGTTTTAACCTTTGCTCATACATTCCTCACAGGGATGGTCAGCTGTGACGGATGCCTCCAGAGTCCAGGTCTGCCCGTTCAAACACCGTGAGTCACTTGATCGCTTTCAGTCATGAGAAATTCGTAGTGATGTGAGCGTGTGTGGGGGGGGGGGTTTGTAGCATTTCACAGCTGATACAATATCAGTCGTAAAAGATTGAGCTCTCCCCTCCCCGCAGGTCTCGAGGAGCTGTGGCTTGGAATTAACTTTGACCCGCTTGAGGAGACGCTATCGTGGGAGCCCGTCTGTCCCGTGACTGCCGTGGTTGCGTTGTGTCAGAAAAGAGACGACGGCGTCTGCGTGGAGCTGCCTCACGCCTCACAGAATGTGAGCAGAGAAAAGGTACAAGCCTTCTGACGCGTTGAAGCCGAAGTTGTGTTTACCTTGCGAGCTTTCTGTTCACAAAACACTTGACCTTGGTGTTTACGCGATACGCAAAGTATGACATGGTTCTGCTGAGGCCTTCGTCAATGACTGAGCAGGCTTCATTCTTGGGAAGAGGTGGGAAGAGGTTATGACGACGGCAGTTTTTTTTTCTTTTGGCCAGTAACATTTGTCTCATCTCCCGCATATGATGTCAGAGAAAGGAGTTTATAAATTAAAGTAAACTGTGTAATATTGCACTTGGCCAGGCATGTTAAACTGTTTATTTTCAAGGGATTCAAAATAAGAAAAAGTGGATTCAAACCTCTTGCTTAAGCTCATTTAATTGTTGAATCAGAGCCATATAAAGCTTATCCAAAAACTCGCTCTAAGCGCAGTTGCAAGAAGGAAGGTAGAGACTGCACACCTGTGAATCCTTAAACGAAACCGAGATTGTGTTTTGATCAGACAGAAGAAAAAGGGAACTCCCTGTTGATGTAAAAATAGCCGGCAGTGACGCAGAGCGACTCCCATCTGAAAGTGATGCTCTGTGTAGTTCCTCAATAACTATTTCATCAATCTTTGCTTCTCAGATTACATTTACGAAAGTGGATCCACACCCTGATCTGTGCATGAAGGTAATGATCACTCTCTCCCTTTGACATCATGTTTGTTGTTGGTACAGTACACCGCTCTAGCTCTACGCTGTGGGCCAATCACAGCTTCGGTTTACTGGCTAACGGTAAGCTATAAAGTGACAGAGCTACGAAATGGGAAAGTAAATGGATAAACGCCTCTGTTTGAGAATAATGCTATTAGCCTATAGCAGTTCCTCTGCTACGCCTGCTCATGTCCATATAAGTACACCACCCGCAGTAAAGGATCAAGCTTTGCTGTACTTTGGTGACTGCAAATAAAAAAGGGAAGCGCTCTGTTCAAACCCTCATCCTTTGTAGCTCAGCTCAGCAGTGAGAGTTACCTGGTAATCTAACCACAACACAGAAGTACTGCTGCTATTGTTATCTGCAGTTTATACTGATTGACATCAGTGGTTGAACAGTGCATTGGAACTATTCCATGTGGGCTTGGTATAATGTGTATAAAGAGGAGCACTATTAAATACAACTGTGCTATGTTCTTCAGTTCACTGCAGGCCATCAGTCCTGGACCAGGTGCCCCTTCGCTGATGCCAGATTCCAAGGTACTTTTCCCAATATCTTATAAGCATAATGCCACTATGTAATGTAGTATTGTAGCATTGGTCTCTGCAATGACAGCTGCATACTAACATTAATAATAATTTCCAGCGTGGGAGGTGCTCGTGACCAGACTAAAGGGTCAGGAAGACGTGAAGATGTTGTCACAGATCACTGCAACCTTTTCTTTGGGGCTGTGTGCAAAGTCTGAAGGCTTGACTGTCTGCCAGACCACCGACGCGCACACCATGCACGTGGTAGGTGTCACACAGAGCGTTTGAATGATGTCCTTTTCATACTTGCCAGACCTTTTCGTGACCCATTGCGTGCTGCACAAGGAGCATCTGCGTCACGACGGAGCTGTCACAACGATGCTTGTGAAGATTGCGCCGGCAGCTTCTTGTGTACCTGACTTTGTATTGCTGGAAAGCAACAGCTTTTTCTCTGAGATTTAAAACACAGATTGTAATCACAGCAATACAAAGTAATTACATCCGCAATCAAAGGGTGTCTGACACGTATATCGGTAACATGAAATGTGTTAAAACATGTTTTCGGTGTAAGCCGTTTATCAGTGTGTGTTCATCAGTCAAGCATCTCTCTGGTGAATTACCACTGAAAAGGGGTATGACTGATACCACACAATAGAGCCAATGAAAGCAAAACAGAAACCGTGAAAACATCCTGCACAGCTGAACTCATAAGGTTTGTTCTTTGTATGTCTTTCTTCTCTTCCTCAGGAGAAACATAAAGCTGTTGGCCTGAACCTGGCAGGGGAGCAATGCAACTCCTGTTTCCAGGTATGTTTGTGTCGTTCTGAGGTAATCTGCATGTTCCCTCACATTTAGCCAGACGATGACTTTGAATACACATTGTTGTGTTCGGACAGGTGAAGAGGCTGGATGTGAAGTTTGCTGCCACGGTCATTCACTGTCTTGAGCAATGCAGTAAGTAGAGTTGTACTGCTCCCTTCTTCTCTTCTCTTTCTGCTCCCATCATGTGTTGTCTGTTACGACTCTTTTCTTTTCCCTCCCTTCGCTTTAACTGTTTACAACCTGAGGCGCTGCAACAGTTTGAAGTGCAAATGGTTTCCAGTACCTCTTTTTTTTAATAAACATGGGTTGAAGCAATAAGTCTTTACTGTCACGCAATCTCCAATAGCGTAATCACAAACATATGCGTCTCTGAAGTTTGCCCGAAGTGGTTTCTTGGCAATACTTTGAGGAGTAAAAGGATCCTTTGTCACAAGCATTGTGTACTTCATTATAATTGTATGTGCTTTGATGGATGAAACTCTCTGGGCTCTGCAAAAAGTGAAGTAGACCGTCTTCGATGCATTTCAGCTCCAATTTCTTTAGGCGTAGTTCACAACTTAAAACATTGAGAAACTGAAGGGAGAACAATGCATGCAAGTTGAGTCATCTTTCAAATCTCTGAGAAACACAGATAATTGTTTTGTTGTCCTCAAGAAATGGAGAAATCCTATCAACCGAGTGCCACGAGTCTCACAGTCTTCACGCTGTGAATTGTCTTATCGCAGATCAAACCGGACCCGTCCTCTCCAGCCGAGCCTCTTGGGACTTGAATTGCATCATTTTACCTGCTGCCTTCTGCCTCTCTGGCGTCATCGTCTTCACTTTGGCGCTCCACGTGCTGTTAACCGGTAGGTAGAAAGTCACTCCATCAAGCTCGGGCATGCAGTGTTGCCCACTCTCGTTCAAGGCTCCAGTGCTGCAGACTGCTTAAGGGAACCAACCACTTATTCACAGTGTTCTAATATGAATAAAAACAGTTTTAAAGTCACGCATCATGTCAAAAAACAAGGTGATAATATTTCACAGTGCATACTAAAACGAGCATACTGTAGATGTACTTTTTCTTTAAACTTGTATATATATTAGTTTTTAGTAACCTAAAAACAATTGCAAGTACCATGGGTGCCCTGTATCAGGTAGTGCGACATGCACAACTCATTTGAATAAAGCCACTGACTTTGTCATTGTGTTGCATTTCCTCATTCTCGTCTGATTAATCCTGTGTTCTATTTTAGTGTATCAGAGGAGGAAACAAAAAACGAATCGAGGCTGCATCTCTGAGAAGAGAACAGGTGAGGTTTATCACAATGATGATGACAAGAACACGCGTGCATTTCCCACCTGAAAGCTGAACCTATAAGCCTGTGTTTTGGACAGATCCTGCTTCTGACTGTGTCGTCCCTGTATTTCAAACACAACCTGCTCTCCATGGAGGGTTCCTCATTCCCGATTCACCTCAGTGTGGGAACACTGAGAAGGCCAACTTAATCTCTGACTGACCAAAGAACGGTGCTCCGGTCGAAGGCGTTACTTGTGATGTTCAGCATACATCTGTAAAGTTGTTACACAGACCAAATGAGTCCTCTGTTGAATGCAGCGCACAATGTTGGGAAGAGATATTTCAAATGTCATGTATGTTGCTGTTGTTTTTGCTGGTTATGCTTGTTGTAGTTCATGGCTGTTGTTATTCTGTTCGGTGTTGTCTGTTTGGGTGAAAGTTAACGTGTGTATTTCTTTTAAGTTAAAATATTCTTTCAGCTTGCAGCTAAATGGTCCGTTCTCATCCTTATTTAAATTTATATTTTCAATTAAAAAAAAATGCAAAATATGAAAGAAAACCTGATCAATCTATTTGTCCTCATAATGAACTTGTGGCCATAATGTCCACACGTCTTATTGTCCTCGTATCAGAAGCAAACAGTCGCAGCTTTAAAAGTGGCACATCGCTCACAGCGTGACCTAATCTGACAATTGGAAATGTCAAAATAACAGACATGGTAACGCTGCACGGTGGTGTAGTGGCACCTCACAGCAAGAGGGACCCGGGTTCGATCCCCGATCCAGGGTGGTCCTTCTGTGTGGAATTTGCACGGTCTCATGCCGACATGCAGCTTAGTTTATTTGGAGACTTGACATTGCCCGTAGGTGTGAATATGAGCATGAATGTTTGTCTGTCTCTACATGTGCCCTGCGATACACTGGCGACCTGTCCAGGGTGTCCCCTGCCTTCGCCCAATGCCAGCTGTGATCGGCTCCAGCGACCCTGAACAGGATAAGCGGTTTGGATAATGGAATGGGTAACGCAAACGGGAGCAGCGGGTTTAATCCTCTGACACGTCACCAAACTGGTATTTGCTACTGTGTCGATCTGTATTGAAAAGTGTTTGTCTTATTTTGGCCAGGCTCCAACACCATGCACTTCGTTTTTTTTTGTTGCTGAGTTTCCTTGTGAGTGCCACTCCACTTTACACTCACATAATTTGGCTGCTAAGTAAATTATCCCCCATGAACAATCAGAAGGAAAAAAAAAACATACATTTTAATTCATCTGAGCTCATAAAGCATCACAAGTGATGATGAGCACATTATATTAATAGAAAATGTAGTAACAAAAATATTAAAGCTGCTGTCATTAATATTTTTTATATTAGCAATGCATCACATGAGTGAGGGTAAAGTGAAAGGAGTCACTTATACCGAGGATCCGATATATACTTATTGCTCAATTCTGCAGTGTTTTACCCTTAGCCAACACATGTTTCTTGTTTTACAATCTGCAATTACACTGTTTTGGTTCACTCTCACCGCTCTCATCAACCTTGATTCCAGCAGCAGCAGCTTCTGTCAGCCTACAAGGTCTAATAAATCAACTATACGCAGCCTGTGCCGCGCTAAACAACAGACACACTGTGGTGAACATAGTGGAGCATTTAGCAGCTAAAGAGGCAGATATTTCTCTCAGGGGTCGGTAGAGACCAAAAACAGAGTGGCCTGGGAATGACGTGATGACTCGATCACTTCATCTTTCTGCGTACAGGAAGTATTTGCGCTTGGTTTACATAGGCAGATGAAGTTGCTCAGAACAGGACAGGACACTGTAAGAGAACAGAGGCCTCTATGTGCAGACACTTACTCAAGTACAAGTGCACAATCCACCTGTGATCAGGGATTTCACACACAAGGAACTTATCGCTGTGAAACTCTAAATGGGTCAGTCTTTTTGGTCCGGGTGTGCTGGCAAACATTTCCTTGTTAGATTGGTTTTGAATGCAAGCAAAACAAGATGAATAATGTGTTATTCCAAAACTGATCACGTGACAGGAGGTAGGAAAGTGAAAAGTTGTTGTTATCCTTTGCCACAGGGCTGAAAGCATTACGCAGAAGAGTATTGTTGGGGTCTGGCGCCATCTCCTGGCTGGCTGAGCTCCTCACATGCTTTCCTCCTCACCAAAAGTCAGAGCAACATCTGCCCAGATGACCACACCTCCCGGCTCCGGCCAAACCTAACACCGACCCCTCCATTGGCCGAAAAGCCGCCTCCCGCTGTGCGCGCAGGCCCGCTTATAAGCACCCACACAGCGATATTCATCCTCTAGCTAGCGACGCTGGCCACGAGGAAGCAAAGGCCTTCTCCCCTCCTCAAACCCTGACAGGTCACGAGCCATTTCGCTGGACGAAACCGCCGTGTTCGATCCTGAGTAAGGCTCCCTTACCCCGCCGAGACGAATCCCTCCCACGACCCGTCTCCGCTTCTTTTTCTTTTTGTGCACACAACCCGGCGAAGGAGCACGACGAAGCCTCCCTCCTTCTCCGACGATTACCGGAAAGATGGCCCCACTATATTGATGTATTGCCTGCTGTAACTGTCTGCATTAGACCCGTCGCTACTGGTAGATTCAGAGTTTGTGTATTATTACTTGAGAGATGTGATAAGAAACATAAACGCTCATCTCACCGCAGCGATAGAGGTCTGTTTTATTTGGGATTATTTGATTTCATTTTGTTTTCTTGCTCTATTTCCTTGAATCGTCTCTGTGAGTGAAGTGTGGGAATGCGACTATCGTGCACAAGTGTCGTCAGTTTGCGAAGCGACAACGGCAGCTGGTGCAAGATACGATCTGCGACCCTCACACTCACTACGACGCGACGCCGCACACAGAAACTCTGATTCCTCTCTCTGCCCTTTTATTTCTCTTGGTTTTCCGTAACTTGCATACACATAGTCTGCCCCTGGGTAACCCCGTTGCCTATTGTCCCAACTCACGCGATGCATCGGCACATGTGATTACATACAGCTGACCCCCCCCCCCCCCCCCCATCCGCCATTTTGTCTAAGTCACTCGACTACGCCATCTGGTGGTGGTTTAGCTGTAGTTCTTTAAGGCCCCTCCTCTTTTACACACGTGACTACACAGAGACTCCCCCCTCCGCCATCTTTGTAGTTTTCGACTGTAGTTTTAAGACCGCCCTTTCTTTTCACACACAGACCCACAGACCCACACACACACACATACTTGTATACATACATCCTCATCCATTTTATTCATTTGACTTTAGGTTAGGCATATAAAATTGTATGATAGCATTGTTGGTTGCAAAATTAATTGATTTGATCATTTACTATTTTGATTTAATAAACTCTGTTATACTTTAAGGAGCAGTCGTCTGTGATTACTTGTGCATATGTGTGTAATAAAACTGTATGTAGTAGCCTTGTGTACGAACTTAACCCTTCACTGTCACTTCGAATGTGTAGTCGCACCCGACTATTGACATTAAGAGTGGCCACTAATTATGAGACTTAGTTTTATCGTTTGGTTGTTGGTCCCTGTTCGCAGGGTGGTGCCCCGTTGTTATTAACAATCATTAATAATTGTTACATACATTAATAATTCTATTGATGTCAAGAATTCAGTTTCTTAAATGCTGATAACCCAAACACGCTCCTTTAGTTCCCAACAGTATGTTCATCTTGCCTTTCCACAAAACCTGCATACACGCATATCCTTCCTCATTGTAATTGAAATCTAATCTTCTCGCATGAGTCATAAAACATGTCCATGTTTGTTTCGGGAAAATATACGCATGTGTCATCATTTATCATCACTTCGTCATGATGAGGAAATAATTCAATTTGACGGTAAGCGGATCATTGCAATCATGACAATTCATGATGACTCGGTAGACAATCCACAGCAGATATCAGATGATGGTTAACCTGGACCAAGTGTTGGTAAATGTTCCAAAAAGAATTACTGCTTGCTTACTTGTGGTGTTCAGCCAATTGCCACACTTATGTCTGATATTACATGCAGATAAAAACCTCGCTGTTTACATCTATAAGTAGATACCAAAGAAAAGATCTCCATATGTTTTCACATGTATTTATTCATTGATTCATCTTCTCTAAATGTTCATTGTAAATGCTGTCCTGTCCACAATGCCGGGAATAAACACTGAATCATTTATTTTAATTGACTTAAAAGTGGACACATTGTAATGTTTTAAGACTACTTGAGATCAGCTTCTATAAGTTTCCATGTGTAAGTTTCCACATGTAGAACTCTGTCTAGGTTGCTACAACTACTGGTCTTTTATAGGAAAAGTCAAAATGCAATTGTTATTTCAGAACCACAAGCTTTTGAAGAAATGTATATGAGCCTATAATACGATGTTGACAAGGTAAATGTGTAACTGTCCTACTGTTTACAGATTGTGAGAAAGCAACCAGTACACGGAAGGAAGAAAGAAAGAAACTGATATGGAATGAAAACAAAGAGAGAAAACAAAGAAAGCAGCAATTCCCAGAATGAAAGAAAACAATGTAAGAAATAAAGACACACCTAAACTGAACAGGACACAAAACAACAAACGTCAGCCAAGAGAAAAATGGTGCTCGGACACAACGACTAAAAGAATATTATGATGAAAAACACATTCCAAAAGTACTGTTGCAGGGACGGAAACCAAAAGGCACATTATTGTGTGTTCTTGGCAGCCGGCCTGAGGGACCAGTGGGTGGTTCTGCCCTGATGCTGCCCCACCTGCATGAGAGTTCGTATGAAACTCTAAACTGATCAAAGCAGAACAATCGTCTTCATCAAGTTATCATAGACGAGTGAGGTAAGGTTTTCCTTCAGCTTGCCTTTCCGTCTGGGGCTTGGAAACAAAGACCTCGACTGAAGACTGAAGCTGGCAACTGATCTGCTTGCAACATCAGGTATCATAAACACAAACTCACTTGGTCGACTTCCAACGATGATCTCATTTAGATCACCGGAAACAACAGCACAGTGCAGGCGGTTAAACTAGGTCTACAAGAGAAACATGTCCCTTTATGATCAATTTGAAAAAGGTAAACAATATTATTACCTCGTTCGTAAAAACAAATGCTGAGCTGATTTTGAGGACATGTTGCACAAGTCCATGTTTGATCAAAATGATACAACTTTCAAAGAACAAATGTTTATATTTGATAATAATCCGAAATCAACCCCCCCCCCCTCCCTTAGAAACAACTACACAACAGCTAATAATACAGTTATCTTAGCTGTACTAATAATGATTTCATTTACACCAATAAGGAATGGTGAAAAGGCAGTCTACAGTGTACTTAAATACATGGTAAACAGCGCCATCTTCAGGCCAGTTTTTCCCAGAGGAAAGCAACCTGTTCAAAACTGGCCTCTTTTTTAGGCCTCTGGTCGAAAATTGCATTCCCATACTAAAAAGAGTATATCTCTGCAACTACAAGGTCTATTTGAATAATTGTTGTGTTATAATAAAGGGAACACTTGTGAGGTTTGTTCAGATGTGTGTGTAAATATCAGTATGTTACTGGTTAAAAGTAAATGAAGATGGGACACAGCACAAATTGAAAAGTCTCAGGTTCGCCTAAGAAAAAGCACTTACAGGATTATTATTTCTTTGGAATGAGGCAGCTGCAGGTCTAAACCTCTCCAAAATCACAGCACAATATGTGAACAGCCTCTCTGCAAAGTTTGACTTGGATAAAGTGAAGCAGAACAAAATTAGAGAGTTCAGGCCAGGTCTCCGAAATGGTCGTTTTGCCATTGAATTTTCTCATGTACCAAACGATATATTTCACTTGTATATCACTAATGGTGTTCTATACATCCGAAGAAGAAGAAGAAGAAGTTCCCCTCCCTGATGAGGAGATCCAGATCAGGTGTGTCTCTTCCCACACACCTGATCTCAATGCAGTGAATGCAGCAGCCAGCCACTAGCCTGCCCCTCAGGCCCTTACAGTGGTTCAGTCTGGAATTACCGGGAAAATAAATAAATAAATCGATGAAAAACAGCAAAGGTAAGGGAAGTTTTACAACTATCGTTTGATGAAGCGATTTCTGTTGTTGGTGTTCTTCGGCTCATATCTCGCTGATGCTGTAGCTGGGTTTGAGCCGGAATCTGTGGAGTATCTGCTTTCTTTTGAGATGTGTGCTTATTGCATGAAATACCACAGCGGTAGAGCCAGAAATGTGGCGAGGGGGTTGACTCGGTGGTGCTATATGGATTTTAATATTTGGTCATTCATTTAGTTAATGTTTGAGTCAAGATAAGTGCATTTCTTCCAGACGGTATATGCTAAACTTTCTCCACAGCTCCAGAAGCATGATAAAAGCGCATGAATTTTCCACCATGACATCCTGGTGATGAAGACAGGTCCCAGTAGGGCCTACCTTAGCTTATGTGCAAACATGAATAATGTTGTCAATGTGCGGGCACGCTGCCAAGATAATGTTTCATCTGTGTCATGGTGCGCCGCCACCAACAACTTTCAAGTTGTATCAGTGTCATGGCGAGCCGTCACTCTTGTGTGTTACATTTTGTGATGTTGGGTCTGATTTTGAAAGGCCGGCCCACTTTGGATATCCTGTATCGGGGCCCTGTGCTGCCTTGTTGCGCCACTATGGGCATTGACTGCATGTTTCTGGCCAGGTAAAAGAGCTGTCAATTCCAGTTGATTTTTTTTTTTTCTAACATGAAGCACAGACTATGGATGTGTCTCAAACTGATCCGACAACTCATTTTATGACTGTGGCAAGCAAAAACTGTTTCAGTGCTCTGGAAACTCAACCCTTGTCAATTGCTGGAGAAGTTGTCGAGGGTTGATCTTCCTGTGAGTTGTGTTGGAGGTCTGACTACTTGTCACTGACCTATAAGGCCATTAGTCTCTACATGTCGTTCTACAGTGGCCACAAGATGGAGGCGTTCACCAACGCTTGACTTGAAATAGACACACACAACGTATGGATTGTATCTGTTCATGGTGCAAAGTAAAAAGTCACGCCGATGACAAAGTTTAGACCGTTGAGTAAACACAACAGCCACTGTCAAGTATTGTCTGATAGGCTCAACATGTCAGCAAATACGTGAAGTGGAGCTTCTACTGAATATATACACCTGAAGCCTACCTGAGCAAGGCATTAAACCTCAGATCAATTAAGAGGGTTAAATGCAGCCAAACATTAATGGTGAAATTGTGTAATTAACCTCTTTTGGTCTTGTTTAGTGCCTTACTATATTCCCAGAATAGCTTTTGGATAACCTCCAGGGGACTGGAAATGTTCACCTGGAGGTTTTACATGCATATGAATAGAAAATGTGAAACTTATTCCAACAATATGCAGAAGAAAACGAGAATTTCAGTCTTATTTGAAACGATTAGCCTATATGTTGAAACTGCATTGCAGATCATTATTAAACTCGATTGTGATTTGATGGAATTATTTGAACATGATGTCATGCTGTCTAAGCATGGCTGGTTATCCACGGGGATAAAGATGCCGGGTACAGCGTCAGCAGCTGCTTTTGGTGGACTTTCCTTTAAAACAAGAAATGACCAGAGTCCAAATAAATAGAGGCCTTTCTTTTTAGGCTGGCATTGGCACATAGGATGATGATTTCGGCCTTCAGGTAAAACACTACCACGCTTGTCTCTAGTTGCCTATCTCTGTCTCTAAGCCCATGCGGTGAAAGAATGACGAACTCCGAGGCCAGAGACAACAGACAGGCATGAGCTAATCCTTGTTGTGTACAATTCCAGACATTCCGATGGGGTGTTGTTCCCGGGCGGGCTAATCGGTGAGCGCCGACGCAGCGCTCACGCGGGAGGGCTTTGGGCTAAACAAACAAACGCAAACAAACGCCTCTACGGCCTTTTAGAGCCGTAGAGGGGAAAGCTGATGTCAAATAGGCAAGTATTCACATACAGAGGCACTCACGCCCACAGGTATGCATGGAAAGACATGCATCCGGAAACGCATACAAGAAGCAAATGGATGAGGGGATGGAGCGATGAGGGTAAATTGTTGTCACTTTGGCTTTTAAAATGATGGAAAGTGTGTCTTCACACAAATACATGCTGTACAGTCATAAAGATTTGCTCCCTGTAGGGATGTTTTGAATTACCATTAGGTGAAGCGTACAGGTGGATGGGAGACTGTGTGCCTAAAAAAAAATGTACAGAGGAGGAAGAGGAAGGTAAGAGGTGTGCTGTAGGTCCAAGTGGTGACAGATGACAAGGTAAAGAACCTCCTGTAGATGAAGGACGGGGGTTGCCAGACGGACAACGAGCAGACATGTCTCCCGTAGAGAAGACAACAAGCTCGTCGAAGGAGCTTGGGGCTTTCGAAGAAAGGTACGGTGCGCGTCGGTAGGTCCCGTTGATGAGAATGGGGGGGGGGGGGGGCGGGGGAAAGCTCTTTTCGCACACAGAGGCCTCTTTGTTCCTTTTGTGAGTCATTCTAGAAAGGGCACAGCTGTAAACAGTCGAGATCAGTCCATTAGGCCCTGAGGTACCAGAGCTCCAGTGTTGACTGTGTATCCGGAAAGAAACGGCAAGCTTGAGTCATCAATAAACAGAACAGTCAGATGAGTGTGTACAGTAAGTGTGTGTGTGTAATGGGAGGCACAGAGAGGAGGAGTGCAGGCTTTAGGGGGGATAATGGCGCAGAGTTACACGGGGCAATGATCTCATGCCTCTCCCAGCTGGCAAACAAGGCCTTTTCCATGGGCTCCTATCTCACCGTCGCCCCTCCGCTGGCTCTCCAAATCCCTCCCTTTCTCTCTCACACCAGCAACTCTTTCTCATCCCTCACTCTCTCACTCTGCTCAGTGTTTACACTGGAAAGAAACATGTTGTGGTGGTGGGGGGCGATTCTTTCCGCTTCTCGACTCACTGTAAATGTCTCAATTGAAAGCGAGTCAATATCTATCCCCGAAACAAAGCAGACCTTTAAGTTTACGTCCTGCCTTTTACAGTAATTGGCAGTAGCCTCACTCATATTCAACAGGCCTTGTGCTTCAAATCATCGCGGATCGCATCATGAATGCCAGGTCCCTGGAAGCGCAGCTATTAAAGGCTGCAAAAATAGCCCTGAGTCAGTGACGGCAGTGGAGTCACTGGTCTTTGTCAGCTATGTTGACCACTGACCTGTCGCGACCCCGGCACACGCCAGGCCTGCTGCCGACTCCCACCCCCTCCTCTAGGCTGTGTTTGTTGCCACGTTAAAGCCATGCGAGTACCCCTGTTGGAAGGCAACCTGTGACCCTTGACATTTCAGTAGTTGAGGTCAAGCCATGTAGTGGTTGGCCAGCTGTGGTGATTCCACGCTTCAGTTTGAGTGTGTGTGTGTGTGTGTGTGAGAGGGAGAGAGACACGGGGGCAGGTGGGAAAGAGTACCAGCTTAGCTTTTTGCTAAGCTAAGCAGCTGCTGGTTGTAGCTTCATATTTATCATTTCGACATGAGAGCGGTAACTCTAGGCCCTTTCCCTTTACCGCCATTGTATTTGGGTGGGATCAGAAGTATCAAAGACTGTCTTAAAACCTAACAATTGGCAGTAAACCAGAGCTACTAAAAAAAAATATATCTATGTTTTTTTAATTTAGGTGAACTGACCCTTTAATCTGCATCATCTGTGTCATCATATTATTATATCTCTGTGTTTTGATTGTGAAATGAAACGAAAGAGACAAGTATGGGGTTCAACATGACTGGAGTCTGTTGCATGTCTTTCTGTGTGAGCCCTGAAACACTTTGATCCGGGGGAGATGTCTTTGTCAGAGTGAAAGCTCAGCCGGATCTCAGCGCTCCCGTCTTCACTGTGAGAGCAAAAAAAAGAAGAATAACATGGAAACACGATACAGTAGCAGTTATTTCTGCAGGAGGTAGAGTCTGTGTGTGTGATGACCCCCCCACTGTGTGCTCAGCAGAGTGGGTGGGGGTAAGGGTCCCGTGGGTTGATGAGTGCCAGGCCTTTTCCTGCACTTCTGTAAGCTCCCCACTTGTCGGGCTTTGCTTGATGATCACCGATTTTGTGTGTGCGTGTGTGTGTGGCACAGGAGCTGGCAAGGCTTCAGAAGGATCTGCCAACCCCCCCCCCCCCCATGCACAATGGCTTTTGTAAGAACAGGCCCACTGCACCAGACCACAGTCATATTCTATACAAGATACCAGGATCCCATCAAAGAAAGAAGAGTGTGTGTGTGATGGGGGAGGGGCATCAGCCACGAATAATTGACAGACAAGTACAAAAAAAAGGAGAGGAAGGGATACTAGCTAATTACAGTGGGGAGACAAAGAGAGACAAAGGGAGGGAAAGAAAAAGTTAAGCTTAAAAAGGAAAGAAAAAACTGAGTGGGACAAAAGAGTTCACTGCGGAAAATAAACCAACCAGGAGAAGGGAGGTTTGGTGGAAAAAGACACACACATACACACTGTGTCGTGCTGTCGTAACACACTCGCCACCTACTATACATCACACACCACATGGAGGAAGTCAGTGCTGGTATTCACATATGGCTCAGATCCTGGCCATCTAAGTGAGGCTGGCTTATTAACGATTGAGGATCACACTGATATACTGCTACTCTTAAAATCCAAGGCGATGCCAAAGATGCACTAAAACCTCCATATGGACATTCACTGCCGGTTTTTATTCCTGGAGACAAGGATTTGAAAATATATTTTTAAAACTGGTACATATGCCTTGCTGTCATTTATTGCCAAATTTGAGCTAAATTCATATTGGCATCATCTAAAAGAATCTGTTAGCGGATTGGGATCTCTTAAAGTCTTTAGATTCAGAATGATGAAACTGACAATAGCTCTGATAACTACTAAGAAGTGCAAAATTCCATTTTTGAAATGGCTTGACTAGAGATCTCTTCACAGCAAGTACAGACGGGAGCAATGATTGCACATTCCAGCCCTCCCAGTGGAGTGATGTACTATACAGTACTGGCAGCGCGCCATTTAGCGCATTGTTTAGCTTGAGGGATGCACATTGTGTACCTCAACAGCAATGTCGTCCATCATCACAGCATATCCATGTGGTGGGCCATATATCCTGTGTCCCCTCACAGATAGGGGGCCCTGTGGGAATTAAATTCTGCTGTAATCAAGATGGTTGGATCCCCCAACCTCACACACCCCGCTACCCCCTTCAACCTTTATTATTATTGTCACCTTAGGGGCCAGATTCAGCCCCATCGGCCCTCAGACCTTTCCGAGGCGTACGTCTCCGGGGGGGGGGGGGGGGGGGGGGGTGGTGTACATCTCGTACAATTCACTGTGATGTATGCATGTGTGAGTCCCGTGATATTTCTGCCTGCAATTGAATCATTTTCTGTGACTGTCTGGTCCACTGGGGAAGCTCTCGGCGTGGACATCAGAGTGGCCCTGAGGGGTGAACGCCCTGTAATTATACTACAATACCCAGGGGGGCACGGGGCTAGCCCATTAATGCCAGAGCACTGACGGACTGTTGGTAATTGCCATTTTAAAAGCCGAGGTCACACAAGAGCACCTTCAGCTGAAAGATGCTGAGGTGGCATTTTCAGGAGAGCTGAACATGTTGTACAGCAGCTGTGGCTCACGTTTTTGCTTTCTTTCTACTTTTTCATTGTGCTGCTCGCGATTAACTCATTGAACCCCCCCCCCCCCCCCCACACACACACACACACACACACACACACACACACGCACACGCCATGTGCCATGATGTACATGTAGAGCTGGCATTGTAACTTGCTCACAACAACAATGACATGCTGATACATTTTAAGGTATGTTCATCATCTTAGTTTAGCGTGCTAGCATGCTAACATTTGCTAATTATCACTAAACGCGTAGTACACCCGAGTCATCATTTCTGCAGGTATTTGGACATAAATTAAAGCATTGGACAAATTAAGATTTTGACCTGATTATAGCAACAAATTAAATGTTTAAGGATCATCAAAATAATTCTAATTCATCCTGAGTGGGGCATGGACCTCTGTACTAAACCTCAAAGCAATCCATCCAACAGATATTTCAGTCTGTATACCACAGTGTTGGCCGACCACTAGGGGCTAGCGTGGCTAAAAACCCTCCCTCGATGAAAACATCGTGAGTTAATGCATTGCCCCATGGCTTGTCATGTCCCTTTCAGGGACATCATAAGTAAACGCTTCGTGATGGTACATTACAGCTATAAGAGATTTAACCATCAAATTAATTGAGTCCTTTTAGCGTAATCCTGTGGCCGTGACTCATCCCTCCATATTAAAGGTCTATTATGGACCGTATGACTTCTGTTCTCGTCTATTCTATACATAATATATAATTCAGCATTTTCAAACCAAGCCACAGTGACAACTACATGTCAATAATAGATGAATTGCTGCTCTGTCTGTAATGGAACACACACACACACACACACACACACTTATATGCACCCTCACACAGCTGGGCAGCCTATTTAAAGGCGTATCCACAATTCAGTTGTCAATCACGAGTCATGACAGGTTGTCTCCTTCTGCTACTGGAACAATACATCAAGACACAAAGAGGCAGACACTTGTTACCACTCTCCCTGAGCATCCCGTCTCTCTGCCTCTCTTACCCTCCCTTCATCCTTCCTGCTTTTCTTCTCTTCCCCCAACCAGTTTCTCTTTCTTTCCGCCTACCCTCTTTCTCATTCCCCCCCCCCCCTCTCTCTCCTCCCGCTGTGTATTTTCGTGGTGGCGGTGATTTTTCCAGCATTCACTGAATGCCCTGATTCAAAGGACAAGCATGTGTTTGCATGTGTGCTTCTGTGTACGTGAGTCGCAGCCGCACCGACACACAGACGGGCTGTGTGAGGAGCATGTGAGTGTTTGAGGTGTGTCTTTGTCTGTGCTGATGAGTGCATTGTGTGCGTGTTTCTGATAACCGTACAGGCACGTGTGCACCATTTGTGGTTGTAAAGTGTGGCGGGGTAATGCAGTGGTGGGTCACTTGTTCATTGATGGTCGCCTGCATGCACACACACACACGCACACACACACAAGGGTTTCTTTATACTGTGGAATATAGGAAGCAATCCTCAGAGGACCTTAAAAAAGCCGGGAGAGGTGGATGTGCAGTGAGGAGAGTTGGGTGGAGCACCCGTGGTTGGGGGTCAGGAGTCAGAGCAGATGGCAGACATTGCTGTCGCCCCTCCCCCTATACTCTTTCTCTCCTCCCCCTCCTCCTCCCCCATGGCAGCTCAGCGGGTTATGGAGTATGGGCAATTAACGAGCATGGAGGAGGTCCCTCATATACCCACCCAACACACACACACCCCATCCACCTCGACCCAAGTGTGTGTGTGTGTGTGTGTGTGTGTCACGGAGGACCACTCCATCAAGCAGCCCGCCCCGGGGGGCTAACACGCGCACACACCCACACACTTACTCCACCTCCTGTGTTCACAGCTCCATTAGTGAAGCCAGAGACGGGTGCAAAGAGGCTCGACGCCTGCCAATCAAAAATCCCCATTTCCGAATACAGATACTCGCACGTAAGTGCAGTCTGGAAAGCATACAAGTGGGGCCGCGGCATCAAGTGGTGCTAAACACGCATGCAAACAGAAACACACACCTTCCAATAACAGTGACAGGATAGCCCAGATAGAGCGCTTCAGTCGCAGAAACAGTCTTGCCATCCCTCCCTCGATTTCTTTTTCCTCTTCATTCCTTCCCCCTCCTTTGACACCCTCCCTTCTCTCGCCTCCCCCTCCCGGTGGCACGGCTTGTCATTTCCAGCCTATGATTAGAATAATAAGACAAATTAAATCCATATCGCCGAGGCTCTCAAGCACAGCAGTGTGTGTGCGTGCCCACTCGTCTGCTACTGTTGCCTACCGTTCAAACCAGGCTCCACACATGACAGTGGGTTACTGTGGAAAGCCCTTTCGAACATAAACAAACTATTATAAATGCTCAGCTGTTGAACAGAGTTCTGCGGCCTTCACAAACATGCAGCGCGTATAGACTTTCCATTTAAGGCTGCGTCCAAGAGCAGGAACAGTAACACTGTGTATAAAGAGAGAGAGAGCTGTAAAAACCAGGAGAGAGAATAGTAATATTGAGACAGAGACAGAAAGGGAGACACTGAAATACTGAGGACAGAATAATAACGGTGTATAAACAGAGAGTCACACAGAGAAGAAACAAAAAGACATGAAGGAAAGTGCCGAACTACATTTACATAAGAATTGTACCTAAAGATAATTTGAAGTACTTGATTTTGTGCTACTACTTCACCTCACTTCAGTCACATGCTATACATTTTGCTTCGATGAACATCGGTGTTCCGAAGCTCTCTCTGTCATGGAACTATACTTTGCACTTTTCATGTCCACAACCAGATGCACGGATGCCTTCTAGGAGAAACCAAGAGTCCAAAAGTGTGAGACGCTTATCTGATCAATGCAGACTTAACATTTTAGGTTTATCGGAGGCAACAAATCTACAAATTCTTAGTGATTGGGTGGGAAGTGAGATGCAGCTATGACACCTTTTGCCTTTAGATGTGGTCACACGTTTTATGACCTTACCTGGTTGAAACGCATGAAAGTGGCAATTCTGTTAATAATTCTTCTGGACTCAAATTTAATTAATATTTGTAATGCCTGTCCTGTACAAGAATATTTTCTATACACTGTATTGGCATGTTGCTACTTTTATTTTTTGTTGTAAATCATCTGAATATCTCTCATCACTGACAGCGCCTCAGACGGAGGGACAGACGAAGAGACAGACAGACGGGGAGACAGGCTCGAGTACAGAGGACTCTTTCTGTTGAAAGAGACGAGCTCGCCTTTCCCTCTTTCTGCGTCTTGTTCCCTGTTCGGGAGAGTTTAAGTTTTCTATTAAACATGTGGTGCTGAAGGGGGCAACTCAGGGGATCCCCAACCTGATATAAGACACACACACACACACGCGCGCGCATGCACACACACAGTGGAGTTCTGTCAGTGTTGCAGACTGTCTGTCTCCTTGTCGATCCAGCGGTGACTGTAACTAGGTGTAATGGCCAGCCTGTGGTTAGACACTCTATGGGCCTATTCACAAGCCCCCCCCCCCCCCACCCCCACACACACACACACACACCTTCACAGTGGGAAAATAGGGATGCCCTTTACTCCTTTCGATGGAAAAATAAATGTTTCAATTAGTAGCTCAGTCCAAATACGTGTGTGTGTGTGTGTGTGTGTGTGTGTGCGTGCTGTGGAATAACTCAACTCCAGGCTCCACTTTGGCTTGGGGCCAAAAGCATTACCATAAAAATCCAAGTGGCGCTGCCCCCACAGTCATACAGCCAAGGTATTTGGGGTGTGTTGCACACATACATAGAAACACAAATACACAGTGCTGTTCTATACATGGCCAGAAACCTAAAATATATTGTGGATTTTTTTTCCCCCCTGGCAAGTAAACATTTACGTACTTTCTCATATTATTCCCAGGGCTGTAACAGGCTTAGAGCTGTGAAGCCTCGTGTGTATATTTGGCTGAGGCTGAGGAAACATTACATAATTTAGGGGGAAAATATAACATGTATGAACATCCACGGATATCTTAAAGAAACAGTCGTCTTTGTGGGGATCTCAAACTTTTTTTTACATGCAATAAACGTGGATTGACTATTGTACAAAACTCCTCTGTATTTCTGTCAGTAGCTGGGCTCATTGCGGTTACTCAAATGAAACAGAGGATTGACTGTGTGTATGAGAGAGAGAGAGCATATTGATAATAACGATAATAATAATCTATGTACTATGTACAACTATGTACAACTATGTACATCACATTTTAACAACACTGATAAACGTGATCATTTTTGTCACGAATTGTGATATGAAATTTCCACAGCGTTTCATCTCTAGACCACAGCGATGACAAAGTACAGAGAAAAGATCTTCTGTTTCTGAAAATGAAATTGGAACTTTAGTAAAAGATCATAATAACCCACTTCATGTAATATGGCATTTAGAGAGGAAAATAAAAGCTTTACCTATCATTTATTTTTAATGGAGCAGAGCAGATCAATGGATCAGTTTTCCTTTTTATAGTAGTCAAAATGTCAATTCCTCCACTCTCTCTATGCTGTGTTTCTCCAGCTTCTTATCCACGGGGTCACTTGAGGAGAAATGCAAATGATTTCTTCCTTTTATTCAGCCCGACCTCACCAATGACCCCCATTACACTCCTCCGGCTCCAGAAGCCGTCTCTCTTTTAACGCCTGCAGAGAGAGACCCAGTCATCTACAACCGCCTCGAGTTCCATTCTAAGTGGATTTAAATGGACACAAGGGAAAGTCCAGTGATGAAGTTATTAAAAGGTTTCTGTAGGTCACTGAGGCTACAACTGTTCTCCAGCTCACCTTGCATCGTGTCAACTGGATTTTGAGGGGATTTGATCAAGACGGAGTCTGCATGTGGATGTTCTCCACAGTGCCCAGGAAGAGATAAGAGGAATATGGATGGGTATTCTTACTAAGGAGGGTGAAATTAAACCTTTTTTTTTTTCTCCCTCCCGTGAGGCTGAAGCGAGTCTGGATTTGTATGGAAATCGGCTGCAGGGGAAGTTGTCCTCGGATAGAAGGTCAGCGTTTGTGTGAATCTTTGAAATAGCAGTTGTGCTGCAGAGGTGTGTTTGAGCTTTGCAGGTGAAGACAAAGAGGCAATTTGGATGCATCTCACAATGGGAGCATACGTGGTTATTGATGAGTCTTGTTTCATTACCTTGCGATTCCTCAACTTTTAATGAAGTCGAGTGTCTTCGTTCGGATGACGTCCGCACACACACACTTGTGAATTCAAAGCAGCCCTACAGCGGAATCTTTGATTCAAATCATCAACAGAATAATAAAAGAGAGAACACAATGTCCTTCACAGCCGCCGAAGGGCTGATAATCCAGTGCAGGCTGCAAGTCCATGGTGACCAAAAGGGCAAAAAAAATGTTGTGGCTTCAGCAACAACAGACATACAACCACATTAGTTGATTCAGCAAATGCCCCAAAAATGACAGGAGACGACGCTCGCAGGCAGCCATAGGAATGTATGTCCGGGAGCGAAGGAGGAAATACTGTGACGTTGTTACAGAGCCTCGAAGTTCACAGAAGGTAAGCGAGAGGTCAGCTAAATATCAGACCGTCTCCTACCGATGATGAGATTGTTTCGTCAACTCTTATGGACGATCATGCAGTAACTATGAGCTGCCTACATAATGTGTGTATTTGTTATGTACATATTCCTGCTCTTAACACATAATTTATGACAGGACACCTGCTTTTAACAGCTGATGCAAATGTGAAGAACAAAGGAACGTTTGCATATAATGCAGCATGAACCAACAGCTATTGTCTCCGAAACATGCGGCGCCACAGATGAGCTAAAGTGATGAAGATGAAGCCGATACTTCATTAGGCGTCAACTCTTTGTGTTTTCATCGTGTTTGCGGCCACTTGTAACGACGAACCCAGAGAGGATTGTCATGTGACTCTGAAGCTTGCGGAGCGTTTTGCTGCCATTTGGTGTCAGCGTATTGTTTTGGTTTGACGGTCTGAAACTTTGCTATTTTCAGATCAGATCAGTCTGACATCTCCCTCAGGAGTCAGCGAAGGAAATATCCGAGCAGAGCGAGTGAATATTTGACTTACATTTGTCGGGTCTCCAGAAAAACGACGGGTTCCTATAACAACACTACCAAATACATAACACTGCTTTAAATATCTGACACATGAAATAAGTCTGAGTAAATGCACATCAGGAAGAAATCCTAGTTAATCACTAAATACTAACTAAAGAATTTGAAGTGGCATGTGTTTTGAAAGTCTATTAATGATCAATGACGTGCACTCACGTCTGTTATTGTTTTGATCTAACCTTGGCGTCACCTGATTCTTCTCGTGTGCGCATGGAGTTTCTGTCACATGCTGCTCGGCACACACACTCTCTCTTGCTCATTCACACTCTCTCACACGCACACACACGCACACACACACACACACTGGGGCATCAACTGCTGACTGTAAGCAGGGAGCCAAATGGACGAAGATGAGAAGATCATAATAGTGGAATTGATAATAAATAGTTCTGGCTGAAGGCAGGGTGGCTGTTCTGGGAACAGGCTGGTATGATCCTCCTGAAGAAATATTTACCACACAGTAGGATGAGAGCCAGCACACATTCTCCAAAGCTTTGCATGATCATCACAGCATATTTTCACTTCCAAGTGGAAAATAAGGAGCTGGTGAGAGTGTATCGTCTCAAGCTCAGCGTGTGTGTTCCCTTTTCTCTTCTCCTGCAGTTCTCCGTGAAATACAAGTCACAGTTATTACAGGCAGTACAGCTCAGACCGCCTGTGTTGTTGCAACATTTACAACTATCTCAATCTTTAAAGCAGTAGTTTGATCTTTTGGTCGTGTTTGTTTTAATCCGTGTTAAAATGATCATTCAGGAATAGAGTGAAAACATCTTCCCCGCACTCAAACGCATTACTAGAAGTCTGTCTGAAATTTAGATTTTTGGGTGTGATGTGAAACAATGAATAGCAATGCTAGTACTACAGCAGTAGGTCCTGTTTCAGTGCCATAAATTACCAAAACAAGATGATAAGGGGCACAGGTTTCAAACTCAAGGCCCGCGGGCCGAATCCGGGCCGCCACGTCATTTTATGTGGCCCGCGAATCCGCCAGCAAAAAAAAAAAAGGGTTTTTATTTTTTTTTTTGGGAAAATAATTAAAAGTTAGACTTGAAAATAAAAGTATCCCCATGGGCGAAATTATGAGATAGCATGTTGTCTGTGTACCGACATTAAAACGATCACAACAGGTGGACAGGAGAGGCAACAGGCCGTAAAGCGGTTTTCCAACGATTGAAAAAGATCGACAAATAATCCCAAAATGTCCACGAAGAGAGAGATTGATGCAGAGGGAAGAAAATGTAATGAAAGATGTGAAAGAGAATACATGTTTGTGCTTCAAGGAGAAACACTGGTCTGTCTTCTGTGTTATGAGGCGTGTCGGTGATGAAGGATACAATTCACGTCGGCATTTTGACACCAAACACGGAGCTAAATTTAGCCTCCAAGAAAAACATCAAACTGTCCAAGAATTAAAAGGCAGACTGCAATCACAGCAGCATATATTTACACAGCTACAGCCCAGTGCATGCTGAAGGTATGTGAGCAGAGCTCCGACCAGATACAGACTTTTACAAATGTCAGTTTGTGAAGAAACACCATCGCAGACCGAGTTCATGAACTAGCAGCAATCTAACAACACAGCAGCTAAGAGACGAGCAGGTACTTGTGTATTTAATGAACTGTTGATGAAAGCACAGACAACACGGATACATCATCTATCCATGTTCATCAGACCTGACTCTCAGTGAGCAGCTCTTGGATGAAGCTGCCATGCACAGGACGACGACAGGGAGGAACATTAGTGATGCAGAGAGGTGACTCAAACTGTTTGAACAAAGTTAATGTAATAACTCGTGTTTGATATTTGTCTTTGTTATTTTCTTTAATAGTTTGATCTTTGATAGAGTAATGTGGGAAGTTAGTTACACAGTCTTACAGTTACAACCGGCCCTTTGAGAGCGACCGTGATGCTGATGTGGCCTAGAGTGGAGATGAGTTTGACACCCCTGATAAGGGGGATCATTCAAAATGTAACTTGTCAAAAAGTAATTCCCCCTTTGATATCTGTGTGTCTTTAAAACTGCCGTTAGAGCTGCTTTCACAGTCTCTGTGGATCTCTCTCCGCACACAAAGTGCCAAGTGCAATTTAGGGAAATACTTTTACAATAACCAAAACTGGAGGTGGGAGAGAGCTACTGGGAGCCATGTGAGGCGAGTGTGGTGGAGTGTGGAACTTGGCACCGGCACCAACTCTGTCTCAGCAACACGGCGCTGCCAGGCAGCCGGAGGGGAGGCAAACATCCACGTGAGGTGCCCCACACACACACACACACACACACACACACACACACACACGCACGTTCAAATGGGGACACACACGGTTTCCATTAAAATGCATGCAGTTATCACACACGTACAATAACGACACGCAGACGGGTACAGACACCGTAAAACTAGCATGCGAGGACACAAACATCAAGGGCTCAAATACAAAGGGGCCTGACTCAAAGTGTTTACTTTATGTGACTGTGCACCGGGGCTTTTCTTTGTCTGTTTCAGAGCTACAGCGCTGAAGGGTTTTCATGTTTCTTTTTAACATTTCCAATGTTAAATGTAGCACACAAAAGGCTTCACCAACTTTACATCCAGTATGATGGGGATACGGATGCTTGTTGGTGCATTTAGCTCGTTTCATTTATATGTTACATTTTGTTTTACTAAATTAGGAAAGCAACTTTTAAGTCCAGCCCGACGTTGTCTTGCATATAAAAGAGCCCAGATATCTGTATTGGGACTGAAAAAGTCGCTTCGGTGCATCCCTAGCTGTATCCATTGTTAGAATAAAAAGATTGCCCACTTAAATGTATATCTTTGTTTTGCTCAACATATCAGAAATCCAGCAGGGAGTATAATTCGTCATTCAACTGCAAAACAAGCTATAAAATCCATCATTTAGACGGCCATTGTCCTGCAGAGTAACTCAAGCGACCAATGTTGTTGGTTTCATGTGTGGAGGGATGTCATATAGAGTCGCATTGTTTGCATGCCTCAGCATCCATAGCTTCATCACCTCACTGTGTCGGCGCGTGTAATGGCTGTTCATATGTTTATGAGTGGCCGATGTATGGACGGGGCGGACAGATGGGTGGGCCGCCATTAGAGCTGATTGACAGAAGCACAAATAAACGAACACACGTGCTCCCCCGGAGAGAGTGTTTGACTGACGGATGGATGTCTAGAGGGGGTCTTTGTATTCAGTGCGCTCTGCTGCAGCTGCCACTTCTAAGCTACTTACTACACACACACATACACATATATGTATATATACATATAAACCATGAATACAAACGCATTAAGATGCAAACTCGTATGCATAGAGACACATGCAATCATGCTTCCATGTATTTGTTCACTGACACACTTGCAGACACGCATGCATAAATGCACACACAACTATCCACGTGGGCCATGCATAATGCAGTAGCCCCTCTGTGTTTACACTTCATCCAATCAATACATTTATGAAATGCTTCCCCCTCACACACGCATGAACACACACTCAAACTGTCACAATGTAACAGCAGAATAGAGCTCATCTGCCTTCTTAGAATAACCAATATACCTTCACAGATGATTGATCGGATGCATGACCATCAGGTGCGGTCACCGTGTGTGTGTGTGTGTGTGTGTGTGTGTGTGTGTGTGTGTGTGTGGCCCTCCCCCCACCGTGCACACCCACAAACAAAAACACACAAACTGACCTTTGACCCGAGGTGTAATAAGGTCCTCTGAGCAGAGCGGTAATGGGCCTTAAAGGCCACTGCACGCTGACGTTCTCATCCTGCGAGTTTACCAAGAGGCCAGAGAGAGACGGAAAGTGATGGACTGATGAATGGAAGGAGGGATGGCAGGATGGCTTGGTTGACCTTTAGCCCGGCAGAAGATTGACTGCATGCAGCTGTCCCCGGCTATAAACTCGCAGTATCCACTCAGCTTCTGGCCTTGTTAAATCAGGATACCATCAAGCCAATAATAGATACTCTTGCAAAATACAGTCCAGGGACAATTGATGTGTATAAATGTCCACAGTCCAGGGACAATTGATGTGTATAAATGTCCATGTTGAGGACAACTTTGCAGCCCACTGTTACGGGATATTAAAGTTGTCAAGCAGCGTTCAAATCTTCAACATGTTCGCTGACATCAAAGGAGGAGCTTGAATGAAAAAACACAATTGATTTGGAACATGAAGTATGAAGTGTTGTACCAGTGGTTTGTAATGACACAGCTGCTTTTCACCTGGAGGGCAGAGCTTGTGTTGTGGTCTGGACTGGTGTTGGCTTTCACTAACCAACCAATTCACTAGCTGTGGTAAGGCTTTTTCTCTTTTGATCCATTCCTTGAAACCTTTAAACCTCCTTTGATGTTATATTTTATGTGTCTTTGTCGTCTTTTTTTCTTCAAAGAAAATGCGTTGTTTTTGGGCGTTCCGTTTTCTTTTTTCTCCTTGTTTGTCTTCTATCAATTTCGTGCCAAAATAAACTAAAAGGAAATCCATATGTAACCCTGAATTATATACAGTAAATGGTACCCAACTCCTTACATGTGGCAGCCGCTGTATAGCCTTCTCTCCTCTCTGTGGGAGAACACTGGTTGAGCATCCTCCGCTGCCACCGAGACAGACTGGCTGGTCTGCTTGGTGGGGGGCAGAGATGGACATTCATATCTCACTGCCTGCCAGCCGCACCGCAGGAGTCGCCCGCTGTAATGAGCCACACACACACACACACACACGTTGGAAAGCACTCATGGACGTGCGATGTGTGCACGCAAACATGCGACATTTATACGCAGGTGACGCGAGCGTGCCACAACACATGCAAGGATGTCGTTTGCTACATGTAATTACAACATAGAGGTTGCATGCATGGGCACATATAACAGCAAATATTAAATAAACACACTCCACAGGGGCTGTCTCGTGTAATACGACTTATGCATTTATTTGTCACGCTATACTGTGGCTACCGCAGTGTACGGATTAGCGACGGCTCATATCGATGGATCATAGTCTTAACTGAAATGACTTAGATTTTAGACATGGAATATTAAGACTGCCTTATATGGACATCAAACAAAAAAGTGCATCTTCTGTCTGAATGGATACTTTTACGACTTTTCGCTCATTCCTTCCATTACAGGATGACAGCACAACACATGTTTGTGTACCAACGCTGCAGCCTCTATTTCTACACACAGCGGCGGATCTTTGCTGCACGCGTACTGTTCTCAGATGAACCTCAATTAGTAGTATATGTGGTCTTAAAGCTATGTCCAGTGTCCTTTATACCGGTTAGCAAAGGCAGATAATGTGGTGTGTGTGTGTGTCGTTTACAGAAAGACGTGTTATCACAGTGAGCATCAAGTTCACACACTGAGTCACGCAAAAGGATGCCATGCTTTTCTTTACACAAGTTGGTTTGTTATTAATTTTTTTCATGCCACCATTGTCTAACAAGCCAGACCCATTCAAGAACAAATTCTTGTTAGAAATGACAGCCTGGGAAGGGAAACAAATATGCACGGAGGAAGGGATTTGGCTGAGGGGGGATGAAAAAGAGATGGAGTGATGGATGGGAAAAGAGGGGGAGAGAGAGAGAGGAGAGGAATCATGAACACAACACCAGTGATATGTCACCAATGTGCCCTGGCTGTGGCAGCAGAGTTTTAGAGAACTGTTCTGGTTCTATTTCGTTTCTATGTTTCTCTATTGTGCTTTTTCCATTGATACCTGCAGTTTCAATTAAAAGCAGTAAACGGGAAGAGGACAGGTTTGTCTTTTTGTTTGGGCTGGAACTACAGTATCAATTCATTGTTTAGTAGTAAATAGTAAGCCATCAAAACGAATACATTTGGGATGCTGGAATAAGCGAACATTTTGTGTTTCTGCTTAAAACGTGAATTCAATTATGAATTATGAAAAAGTATTCGTACTCGATTTATGGACTAATTGTTTTAAATCTAAAACAAACGCATGTCCACAAACCAGAGAAGTGTCAGAGCTATAGCTTGAATATTCACAGTGCACCTCATTGAATTAGATTTATTGTCCTTTAAAACCACCTGAAAGACCTCACGTAGACATAGAACACTGATACTGACTGTGATAAAGGGGGGGGGGGGGGGGGATTAAAAAGTTGCACATGACATGATGCATTTAAATTATAAACTACAAACTGCACCCGTATCCCTTAAAGTTCCTCAAATTGAGCTGTAGTGGAAGACAAGCGAGGAGTTTGGCCTCTAGGTGGTTGAACAGTAATGTGACCTCTGACCTGGCCTCAGTAAAGGAACGCCTGTTCAGTGTCACATTCGTTGAATGTATTAGCTCCCACTTTACACAAACCGTTCACTAGTTACTTGTTCATAGCATTGAATGACCTAAGGCAGCGGTTCCCAAACTTTTTAGGCCGCGCACCCCCTTCTACATCCCGACTGGGTTCGCGCAATCCCCCCCCCCCCCCTTAATAAAAAAAAAAAAAAAAAAAGAAGCAACAGAGCCTTTTAAGCCTTCATAGCCGCATAAGAATCGGACCAATGAGAGAACAGTTTGCTCGCGCGTGGCATTTGTTTACAAGATTTAGTCCGCTGTTAAATGTTGCAGTGTGAACACAAACCGAACAAAGGAGCAACTGCAACAAAGCAAACGAACTGAAGGTGTGAAAACGCCCTGAAACACTGCAACAAAGTTTCAATTACTTTCAGTGACACAAGGCGTCACTTTTAAAGAGCAATCAGGATGGCGAGCACACACGCACAGGCTCAGAGGCAGATTATCACATTTAATTTACAATTAATGAGCGACTAATGTAGCCAGGATGTCTTCGGACAAAGCATCGATGCGGCGACACAGTGTTGTTGGACACCGGGATCATGTCCAACTTTTTTGCTTCTTTCTCCCCAATCATACATTCCACCATCTCTCTGGCAGCTGGCAAGCTCACGTCTTCAGTGATTGTGTGCGGTAGCCCCTTTCTCGCTATTCTGTAACCAGATATGAAGCCCGTAGTGCGTCATTTATAGACCAACACATGAATGAGACTGCAGTTGTTTTTGGCTGTTTTGTAACTCCTCCAATTTCGATATAAACAATGTAAGGGGCTTTTGACTTGCACTGGCATGCTTGGTGTTCAGGTGGTGACGTAAATAAGAGCTTCAGACTGTTAGCCAGAACCTCACTGCACACCACGCACTGTGGCTTTGGGGAATCTGCGTTGCCAATCCAAGTGAAGCCCAGACACAGATACTTTTCATCATATTTCCTCTTTTTTTTCCCAGTCTGATGCTCTCTCTCGTTTCCTCTTTTTCACCTTGACTCCGCGATGGGCCGATGTGCTCCCGATTTGTCTGTGCTGCACCTCTCCGTTCCCCTCGCCTCCGATTCCTCTCTCTCTCTCTGTCCCTCTCCTCTTTTACGACTGATAGCTTCAGATGTCCCACCTGACAGGTTTTTAAATTAAAATTACATTTTTTTTTAATATTTAATATTATTACACCATCAGACCGCCATTACACTTTTCCTCTCGCGCACCCCCTAGAGGCAGCTCGCGCACCCCCAGGGGTGCGCGCACCCCACTTTGGGAATCCCTGACCTAAGGCATCAACACGCGCTTCACAGCAACTGTCAAAACAACAATCTGAACCCTTGTGCTGGAACAGAACTTAAAGATACTAACCTGTTTTATTCTGCTGTTCTGTAACAACACACACATCCCAGATGAGCTGCCCCTCCTCCACCCTTTCTCTACTTTTATTGACACAATGGGGAAAAAATAAAGGCAAATAAAGGCAAATACAAGGCAAACATTCAAGTCAAAACAAAACAAGATAAGGTTGGAGATTATACTCACCCACACACACTCTCTGACACACACACACACTGTACATCACAAGCAGACATCAGTACCAAACAGCTTCACACACATCAAGCCTCTCTGTCGGAGGCAGAGCCGACAGCTTAAAAAAAAAAGGGTGCGTCAAACAGCCTCACATGCACAGGCAGACGGAGGGTAAACTCTCATGCATACCAATCAGATGTCAAAGAGCATGCAAAGAGGAAAGCTGCACAAACAAACCTGCATGCGTTGTGTGTAAGGCACCTTTTAAATACAAACAGGCTGAGAGAGAGAGAGAGAGAGAGAGAGAGAGAGAGAGAGAGAGAGAGAGAGAGAGAGAGAGAGAGAGAGAGAGAGAGAGAGAGAGAGAGAGAGAGAGAGAGAGAGAGAGAGAGAGAGGTCGAGGTCATTTGAGGAGAAGGAAACCGACTCACAGGGGAATGAAAAAATAAAACGAGAGAGAGAGATGGATGCAGAAGAAGGGAGGGAGGGAGAGGAAAAAGGAGAGAGGCAGAACTCTTTGTCCCTGACGCATCTCACACATACACACACCAAAATAGATATAGCATGCAGAAGGAATGTCATATCAATGCCAGGCAACAGAGTCTGGCAGCAGACTCTCAGACACACATACTACACGGCTCCCATTCTCTCACACACACACACAGTGTTACACATGTCAAAGTTCAGTTACAGTACATGTGCCATTGACGTCCATGTTTCTTTGTCTCATCAGAGCACACACCAATTCCCTAACGTGCATGTTGCTCGGTGCAGTACGCCGCTGTGCTCTACATTTACTGTGATTTCAAAAGGTGTCAAATTTATGTCGAGGTCGGTCACTTTGCAGCAAAGATGCCGTGTTGCTGTCAATCACCTTTTTTTTTTTTCCCCACACAAACGCATCAAAGCCAGCGGTATTCCGGAGGAGATTACTGTGGTCTCGCTGAATATAACCTGTTGGCAGAGTCTCGAAACTGCACATGTAGCGTCAAACACTGCGTCAGTGCATCAGACACTCAGACGGAGATGTACGCGAGCAGACGTAGCTATGCAGCAGGCGATGGAGTGCTTGAATCGTTTGGGTGGGGTTGTCTGAGGACAGCGGCGAGCAGAGAGGGAAGCACGACGTTCTGTGCTTTCCTCTCATTAGCTTCATCTCACTTTAGTGAGATCAGCTACGTGTAATCATAGATGGAGGGACTGATTGATTGAGATACAATCATCAGCATTTTGATCATCTTATTAATCGATTAAGTACATGATCAAGCTGAGTGTGACAGAGAGCTGAACCTCTTTGGCTTTTTATTAATTGGCATAACAATGATTGAGATAATCGAGAAACAATCAATCAATGTGTGTGTGGGTGCTGGTCTGCAGTCTGTAGATGTGTACATTGTGGTGTAGCACGTGTGTGTGTGTGTGTGTGTGTGGGCAGCAGACTGATGTGAATCGAGTGTCGGGAACACAGAGTTCAGACCACTGCGCCATCCCTCTCTCTCTCCCCCTGTCTCAGCGCTCCCGCCCTGCTTGCATCCTTCCTTTTTTCCTCTTCTCCTCCTCTCTTTCCTCCCCTCCATCTCTTATCCATTCCTATACCTTTTTACTCCTCCTTCCCTTCTCTCCCCCTTATCCATCCTTACCGTTGCTCCTCTTTCCTTCCTCTCTCTTCTTCAATCTCCTATACTACTTCCTCTTCTATTTCCTTTTTTTGCCTCTGCTGGCCACCCCCTCTTTCTCTCTACCTCCCTTTTTGTCTTTCGCTACGTCTCTCCATCTGAGGCAACCCGCTCAGACGTCGATGAATAATTCAGACTGTGTTGCACTGCAGGTTTTCCCCCTCTCCGCCCCCGCACCTCCACACTCTGCATCATCCCTTTTTTTTTTTTGTAAACACAGGAAGATTTTTTTTTTTTAATCTCCGTTTCTTTTAATAGTTTGATTCTTATTTTGGATGATTGATTAAATGAACACTCGCACATATTTCAGCGTGTCGGTGTGTGAAAAAAGCAAAGCGAAGAGGGAGAGAGATCCCCTTCGTGTTTAGTATTCTGCGGGCTGTCTTTCTGGGTGTGTGGTGTCTCCTCTCTCTTTTTTTCACACAGACACACACAGACTTCTAGAGGAGGTGCCATGCGCACACTCGACAGCAGGGCTCTCCCACTGCCCCTCCCAACCTCAGCACACACCTCCATCAGCATCGCCCCTCTCACCCCTCCATCTATTTTCCGGTACTACCGGTTTGTGATGAGGTGAGGCTCCGAATGTTCAAAATATGTGAAGAGGAGGAGGAGGAGGGGGGGATGGAAGGAGGATGAGTGAGCTTTGGAAGTAGTGAGTCACTGAGTGGACAACGTGATCGCTCAGCAACCAGGAAACCAGGCACGCTGCAGGCTGACCTTTCCAAGAAAATCTGCCTGTGGCCCTTTACTGATAATCCATAACACACACACACACACACACACACACACCACCTGCTTTACAGGAAAAATGACGCTGCATGTTGACGTGACTGCAAGCTGGAACAAAATAGTGACGGTGATTCCTGAAAGACGTCTTGTGATCAACAGTCACTCAGGAGATTAACCCATCAATACGACATGAAAAATTCAATTACTGTATTAGATTTATTGGATGAGACCTTCATCGTTGTAATTCTTATGCGGGATGCCCTCTACCCCAAAAGTCGATAACAATAAATGACCTTCACTTTAAACATGAAATCATGGAGGCTGTCTACAATACATTATGGATGGAGTGGGTGGTCCTGATGTTTTAAACATACTGTGTGTTTGTCAGATGAGTTATAGCTGCTCCTTCATGTTTGTGTTCATCGGGGGGCGAGCCAGAAATGGGCAGTGGGATTCAGATGGAGGGATGTGAATTTGGAAAAATAGTGTATTTTTCATTTAAAAAAACTGCCGAACTTTTCTACCCACAACATGTGTCTGAGCCCTTAGAAGGGAAAGATGGACACTAAAACAGAGACGGGTCATGATTGAATGAAAGGAGAAAAAGACAATCGACAACAAAAAAGAAGGATGGAAGCAAAGAGACCCAAACACAAGGTGCAGGAGGTGAGGAGGAGAGGGGGAAAGGAGGAGAGGGGGGAAAGGGGGAAGGAGGAGAGGGGGATATTTACACGAGACTACTCTCCTGAAGTGGCAGTTGCCATGGTGATCACGCCCGAGCATCTGAGCACTCCAGGTTTGTTGGAGGCAGTGGGCGGGGCTGGACGGTGGGGGAGTGAGCCCAGTGAGCCAATCGTGGCTCTTTGCTGGACCCTGACACATTTCCCATATGCAGAGCCCCGTTGTTAACGTGGTTACGCAACAGTCCCCCGAAAAAAAAAAAAAAAATACAGAATCCCTTCCGCTTAAGAACAAGGCAGCTGCCGGCGGATGACTCGGGTTGTTCATGCGTGAGTGTGTGTGTCGCAGGAAAGATACAGAAATATAGACATGTGACTGATTAGCACATACGCAAGAGGACACACAACCCTCCAAATAAAGCAAGTCACTGGCGTTGCATAATTACTCTGCTGTGTGTGCTTGAACCAGACACTGCACAAAGTCAAAAGAACAGTATATTTTACAGTTAGACTTCTTGTTACTTCCAATTATATCTGAATTGTCCATAATCAGTTTTCATTATTTGTTTATCTGCTAATGCTAATTAGCTACGTTGGTCGGAGAGACAGTAGAGTAATAGGTCATTTCACAGTTGTAAAGGTAAACTTTCCAGATGTGTCCTATCTGCCGTGTATGTGAATGACATCAGCTGACAGGAAATCAACATGGGCCCAAGTATAAACAGTTGTATAAATAGTGTCCAAATGTGAAAAGCTCACCAAGTAACAAGGTTGTAGCCCGTTTGTAGTACAGAAAAGACAGTTATATGACAAACTATATCTTTTGGACAGAGCAGCTGTTTTCAATCATTTCCTGTCTTTGTGCTACAGGCTAACTTAATCAGCGGCTGGCTGTAGCAAGAGTTGCATGGATCTTTTAATCTCTCTCAAAAAGTGTATTTCCCAAAATGTCAAACTCTCCCCTTCAGTTACTCTTTCGTCTTTTGCCTGACATGGCTGTTGTGATTTCCTCGACCAGATTTAAACAATTAAGAGGACACAACAACCGCAGATGTGTTTGGTCAGTCAAACTGAGGAGCATGTGGTCGAACCTGAACAACTGCAAAACAAATGTCTTTTTACTTGTGTGCATGCGTACTTTCAACTTTTTTCCCCAAGTTCATATTTACATCAGATATGCATTACGTCCTGTAATAGATGCGAACAGTCAAGCAGAAAATGAGATATGAGCAGCAATGTGGAACGGATCACGAAGGCCTGCAGCCTATGAGAAGACACTGCTGTCTCTGTTGTGTTGTGTTTGTTCTGTCAGCTGTGTGTGTGTGTGTGTGTGTGTGTGCTGGTGCCCACAGAGGACGTCACATGACTGGCAGCTGCCACAGGCTCGTTACTGTGTGCTTGAGAAGAAGACTGAAGCCTCAGCTTCTCATGGATGCCACCTGACCCTGTGCCGATTTGAGTTTGCGTGTACCCGCTTTATGTCTCACGGGAATGTGCAACAGACTCCATTTATAATCCCAAATGTGCTTGACTCTGGTCATGACGTCATAGGCGTTGAGCCGCCATGTAAATGATCGCCTATGTCTCAGCAAAAGATGGTGTGTTGCATAGTGCACAGATCTAAACACAAAGCAACCAAAGGCTGCTCAAAAGACACGTTTAGGCACACGTACTCATTATTTGACACGTGACGGACAAGTGAATTGTAATTCCACCGTCTTGCCAGTATGTAAAATGATGCTCTAAACCCAACGCTCTTCCTGGGGCCTTGACATGTACCCCCAAATTATGCACCAAGATAAAACATTGTCTAAGTTGTAATATAGTTGCTAAAGCCAAGATGTCCGACGGCAGCGTCATTCTTTCTGTTGACGCGTGGACGAGTCTATTGCAGCAGTATTTCATGTTTTTGACTAAAGTCAGACATTTTGATGAATGAACCAGAATGCAGCACAATTTTAACAGAAGTGTAAAAGGTGGAACATCAAAGATGGCTGTGTCTTTGTAAAGAATGTGATCAGGAAGCGTTCTGCCACCAGCTTGACAGCCTCTGCGTACGCCAGCTAATTCGTGGCATGACGACAAACTTAGAGACTGAAATAAACATTTCAGATGTCATTTGAAAGACTGCTTCAGTTTGATTCTTCTGCATATTCCCTGAAAAGACAGTTTCAAAGAAAGGTTAATCCATTAAACACTTGAGTTCATCCAACGGCTGACAGATTAACACACTGCATCCTGGAACACACACACGCACACATACATTAATAACTGGCAGTGTGTGGCTGCAGAAACACACTCGGGTTATTCAGTGTTTTACTAGACTCGGCGGGTCGCTGGTCAGACTGATGGAGTAACGGGACAGTCGACGCCATTAGTGCACTGCTAGCTAGTTGTTTAACGTCGTCTACATGATTTGCTAGGAATCGTTTGCGTCTGTCTTGCTCCCCTACTTGACCAATCCTGCTTAAGAATGAGGTTCGGACCGCCTAGCTCATTAACATACGGACACAGAAATGCAGAAATAAATAAATAAACGTGAACAAAAATGTAGAAATTGATTTATTGATGTATGTCCTGTTGAGGTATCAACTTTTATTCATTTATTTCAGCATTTATTTATTTATTTCTACTTTTATTTATTTATTACAGCATTTAAATATTTATTTATTTATTTCAGCATTTGTTTATTCCTTCATTCATTACTTTCTGTATTTGATATACAATTGTATTATAGTATTTCAGATGCAGAACTGTTACTTGTAATGGGGTGCGTTTACATTGTGGTGTTGGTACTTGATCTGAGTACTTGTCCCACAGCTGGTAGTAAGCCAGTCATGCATCTGATATTGTGGCTCTGAGGCTCCAGGGTGCAGCGCTCCCTTTTGGCCACCAGAGGCTCCGTAGAGTCTCTGCAGCAGCCGCGAGGAGGGGCGCGGCTCTGCGCCGATCCAGGTCAGTGAGTTCCGTGTGGTGAGGAGAACAGTCAGGCTCGGTACACACGCGCACACACACACACACACACACACAAATGCGCATAGGTAGTCAAAAGCAGTGTGACTCCACATTAAATCGTCTTATTATTCGCCCTTATATTTGTCTGCTTGTCTCTGATATGCAGCTTAAGAGTGTGTTGGGGTGAGGCAAACATCCACACATATACATGACTAACCTGGGTACAGGATGTTCTGTGACCTGCTGTGTATGTTCCACAGTGTTGAGGATGCCAAATGTAAGTGATGCTGCTTTACCTCACAAGACCCCAAACCAGCAAGAGTAGAAAACTGTGTGTGTGTGTGTGTGTGAGAGAGCTAAAAATAATCACTCCTGCTGCATTGTATGTGCATGCATGTATGTATATGTCAGTGTGTATTTGGGGGGGTTAGTGTTGATGCGGACGGTGTGGCGTTGTGCAGCGGTGGGAATTGAGTTACATGTATATAGTGCAGGGAAGAGATCAGGGAGCTGCGAGGTGAGCCAAGCTGGGTCGTGCTGCTACAGTACTGCTGTGACTGCAGCACGCACGCACGCACGCACGCACGCACGCACGCACGCACGCACGCACGCACGCACGCACGCACGCACGCACGCAAGCACGCGCAGAGTGGGGGAAATGAGGTCGGCTTGGCGCTCTGTCAAAATTTCTCTCTCCCGCTCGCTCTTGCCAAGCGCTGCGTAGGATACTACACTACACACACACAGGGGTTCTGCTCTACTGCACCATTTTAGAATGCTGGGGGCGTACAGTTCTCACACACACAGACTTACACATATACACACACACGCGCTATAATTTTAAAAAATGTATCCAAATTGAATATTGGGGGATATATTAATCATGCTAAGTGGATTCACCTGAATTTCAATGCAGCTGAGCATTCTTTTTGAATAGCCACAATTCCAGTATTAATTTATGCGTATCTCCCAATTCCCAAATTGGCCAATTTGTTGACAACTTGTAAACTGTATCAGTTAATTGTAGAATATGCTCCAAAGGGATCAGAAGCGTAGATCTTTTATTGTAGTGCAGAAGCTTCAGCTTCCCCAGGCAGCTCAATTACTGTACCGATGTGGTTTTCATGTTTTATGGGAACGCCTCCATCATGACAGTTCTAGCACAAAAAAGTGCTTTGTGTCTTTCACGGAAAAAGCCGCAAAACATTTGTTTGTTCAAATGTACACATGGGCCACAGTGAAGCCTCTCAAATTACCCACAGTTGGGTTTTTTCATCAGTAAATGCGTACTGCTTGCAGTTTCACTTATATAAAACCACAACACTTGACGCGAGTGACATTTAAGTACTCTCTGTGTGTGTGTGTGTGTGTGTGTGTGTGTGTGTGTGTGTGTGTGTGTGTGTGTGTGTGTGTGTGTGTGTGTGTGTGTGTGTGTGTGTGTGTGTGTGTGTGTGTGTGTGTGTGTGTGTGTGTGTGTGTGTGTGTGTGTGTGTGTGTGTGTGTGTGTGTGTGTGTGTGCGCGCGCGCTTCGCAGCTGCGCTCCTCGACTCCCACTCCCACGTTTACCTTGAAAGACATGTCTACACTCCCTTCCCTTCCATCCCTCTCACCCGCCTCCCTGCACGAGGAAAAACTGCTAAATTCAGTTTGGTCGATATATAATCCCTTCTGAGTCCTCCGTGGTGTTTTAAAGGACATTGGCCCTTACACAAGCTAAGCTGCTTAATATTAATACTGCAGTCCTTCCTCGCAGTTTCCTGTGTGTGTGCATGTTGGTGGCTATATGTGTGTGTGTGTGTGTATATATGTATATATATATATATATATGTTAACTGGGCCAATAAACAGGGATTAGGTAAATCTTTCGCACTGATTGAAAAATGGGATACATAAGGAAGAGCAAACTGACAGATTAGACCCCCCCCTCCCCCCAGAGGTTATGTCTGATTTACAGCAGAGCAAGAGAATGTGACTTTCTTTACGTGCAAACATATCTTTTAAATTGACAATCATCATTATGTGTAATTCATGGCACAATTCAAATGGCAAATCCCAAAACAAGGTCCCATTGGGGACACTGATAGGGTAGTGACTTGGCCTCTCTATGACATGTTTGACTCTCATTGATTTTAAACGGGAGTACTGAGGAGTACTACAGCATTATGTGAAAATAGTTGTATTAAGCCTTTTGTGTCTCTAGAGATTGAGAGAGGTCTGATGAATGTCCGTAAGCGATGCAAATTTAATAATGAAATAAATCTGGATTCAAAATGTTCTTAATAAAAAGTACAATTGTATACAATGTTTCTCTTTTAAAATGAAGTGGACTAGAAGTATAAAGTAGCACTTAGTTACAGCAGACCGCTGGGAAATAGCATTATTACAAGTAAGTACTGAAGGAATAACTTGGAGATATAGACAACAAATAAAACCACTGATCCAGAGGAAAGAAGACAAGTGAGGGAGGAAGAGAAAGAGAGATGGCAGGAAGAACAGGCAGGCCTATTGTCAGGAGGACAGAGGGATAACGTTACTGTTTGTGAACTGAACACGAAGCATTTTGTGATGAGTTTGCCAAAAGCAGCTGCTAAACACTTTTTTTTTTTTTCTTCTAATTTTTAAAACAGCCATCGAGTTCACAGCTCCGCACAGCCGAGCTCAACTTGCAGCGTTTTGATTGTTTGGCACGCCGGCTGCTGTTTGAGTGACAGCTCTGCGCTCTGCAATTTGGAACGCCGCGGTTACGCTCCCGCCTTTTGATAGCGGACGCAAAATACGGCACCGCAACGCGGAGGAGACATGTGGAAGCCCGTCGGCTGTCTCTTGACAACCTTTTCAACGCTGACATTTTATTGTTTCCCCTCTGGCTGGGTTCAGTGCACTAAAACATCTCTGTGTGTGTGTGTGTGGTGTGTGTGCAGTTGCTTGTGTACAGTATATTGAGTGGTGCTCTTGAGCCTTGCTCCCTGACATGCTAATAGCAGGTTTCCCCTCTCCTACAGATGTGTGCATGACTGTGTTGCTTTGGTAAATTTGATTGAAGGTGCTGATAGTTGATATTCAGTTTAAATTTAAATGGGACAATTTTCCGTAAATTACATGGATTCAATGTTTCCCTCAGACCTTTAATCTTGGCAGTGTAAACTAACTGTGCCTCTAAAACAACATTTAGAACCACATCAGAGGCACAAAACTGCACTGGATCACTTACAAACCAAACCATTTAGGTGGCTTAGCAGCAAAGAGTTCCGATTACAGGAAAAGAAAAGTATAGTAATGCTGGTAAATAAAGGAATTAATTCAACTGAATTTTAAAACATGTTGAAACAGGAGACTTAGTCGCTCTTTGAGGCTGCAGGCATTTAAAGCTACATGCCAACATGTGCTCACAATGCTACTATACTGATGTTGGTAGCAAGCAAATGGGACTTCCTTCATAGCATCAGTAAGCCAAGGGTTGTGTTGAACCCTAGTGCACACATAACACACACACACACTCACACCACATCTGTGGATTTGAACCAACAGTGAAAGAAATTCAATGCATCCAATGCGGACGTTGGCCGCGAACTCCAAAGCGGCCGCTGCGTTTTTCTCCTGAGTTGTGGCGCGATGCGGCCCCCTGTAATTTACCTTCTGCCGGAGCGCTAGGGCCCGTTAGCCCGGCATTCCTCCGCCTGCCTACTGCAAACACATGAAAGCTTCGGCCACAGCTGTTCTAGATGGGGTTAAAAGGAGTCCCAGATGTGCAAAGTGCCTTGTGTGTATGTGTGCGTCGGAGTTTCTTGCCACATAAGAGAGTGCTTTTATACTGTACAAGTGGCCTGAGTCACATCCCCGGGGTAATGTGGGGGACATGTGGGTGGAGCCTAATGTATGTGAATGCACATTGGCTTTTTGGGTGTTCATGCTTGCACTCCAAGACACAGGCGGAAACAATTTTACAACTTTGTAATCGACAAATTGCCACCGCCGCTCCGCATATATACTGTATATATGCTGTGTCATGCAAGCTCAATACAGCTCGAAGGCTATGAAAAAAATCCATCCTGCTGTTAAAGTATGCATGTCACACTATCGAGGATATTCTTTGGAAAAATGGGATTATCCTGCTGGTTGGGGATTAACAACCCACTATACTGTATAAATGAATCTGTGTGCCATGCATCCATGCATGCAACTATTCATTTCTTATCTCAATACTAACACAGTAGCCTCGTGTATATATATATGAAGATCTTTCAAAATCCACAGTGTTGATGAGCTGAATGAGCTACTGTATGTCAACCAAGCGCTAAAAATAAATCACAATAACCTGCAGTCTATTGGGAGCACAGTTCTATTTGTAAACTGCTCGTTTGCACGAGGCAGAATACGCGTTAGATGACTATTCTCATATTGAAATGTAAAATATGTCTATTTAAAAATGATGTTTGAATAAAACAATAGCAGGTTGGGAAGAGTTAAAACTCCAGTAAAGCTGGACAGTAAGAAAACAATTGGCTGGTGACGTTTGAACTTCTACCTTAAGCTCTCTTTCTTCAAATCTTCCATACTTTTTTGTACTTACAACTGAGTGCAGCACATTACATTTTACATTGGATTCATTTCGCAGACGCTTTTGTCTAAAGTGACTTACTGTACAATAAATCCATTCATGCATTCAAACCTCTAAGAAAAGACTGCACAAAAGGGTTTCCCCAATCCACATCTGTACTATTTATGGTGCGTTCTCATGGAGTCACCTTCTAGACAGCACAGGGAAAACAAACAAACACTCCAACGAAACACTCATGACGGTATGTTGCTATGGTGATGAAATTAAATGTATTAAATACAATTATTTTGTGTCTATTTCATTTAATTGTAATGCATGGCACTATAAAATGGAGCTTTCTCTTAGTGTGTTATTGAAAACTTGAATAACTTCCTGGAGCTTTGTGACATCCGGTTGTAAATTCCACTGTGGAGAACATTAAAAGGTTAAAATATTTTACCACTACCGATCTCACCTACCAATTTTACCATCCCGCTCTCGTCCACTAACACGATGTCTGGTTTGCCGTCTACCGTCTGCCTGATTCCATGTGAATGTGGCATTATTGCGCCTAAGCTACACGCAGTTTTAAAAGAGATTGCGAGGCAGTGTTATGAAACCAGAGGAATATGATGGCATGCTTTCACCCATAGATGTTGATGGACGACATATTCCAGACTTATTTATCAAGCACGCTGAAGCCTTTACCAACCTAGATCCACTCATAATGCATAATTGCAATATTTTAATAAACATCTATTAACTGACAATAGGTGACATTTAACCAAACAGCATGTGTCTCATGAGTACAACACGTCTGTCTGCCATCTTCAGACAAACAGTAAATGTTAATGCATTCCAAACTAAGGACAATCTGCTTGAATGAAAAAAATGTATTCGTGGCAATGAATCAGGTGAATTTGTGAGTTTCATCCCTATCTTCCCTTGCCTTTCACTCTAGGTAAGAGTTCATGCCATTAGCTGCTGTTTATTTGACTTAAATAGGCCCAGAGACTGCTGGTAAGCAGGACTACTAATGTGTTATAGAGGTCAAAGGTTGCGTGCATGCTATGGAGGGAGGGCGGGCGGGAAATAACAGGGATTACAACATATTGTCTGTTGCTCAGAAGAGTCCTGGCGGAGTTAAGCAAGAAGGTGAAAGTTCAAGCCTTGAAACCAGACAGCGGAGTGGTTGCTCCTTTCTGAATAGAGGCGATGACGGTGAATGTTCTTTTGGCTGTTGAGCCTCCAACACGGTCAGTGATCGATGATGCTGATTCTGCATGGTGAATCATCTCGCACTGTTTGGAGCCTTGCCCTTTTGTTTTCACCTTTTAGGCCTTTACCATACTCGAATGAATACATTTTAAAGCCTTGAAAGCCTTGTTGCAGTCACAACAAAATGCATAAAGAACAGAAAAGCTCTTTAATCTTGTCTATTTGACTCATTTGACTCAAATCTCTTGGTATTAAAATGTTCTTCTATTCAATCTGTGAGAAAAACTCTCACAGATTGAGCATAAAAGTTGACCGGACCCTTAAAAACATCTCACTCTTCACGCAGCCCACCCTCACTTCTAAAGTACCGTGACAAAACTGTCCTCCACTTTTCTCCGATGAGGCCTGTCGAGCAAGAAAGACGCCACTTATTCAGCCTCACCGTAGTGAGACAGTCAGGCGCCACGTTAGCGGCTTCTGCGTCTAGACACAGCCAACAAGCCTCCTTTTCTCCAGTCGCTAAAACATGGTGTGAAAAGCAAAGTACAACTTTATACTGCGCTCACACGGTGATGTCATCCCGCCGCTGCCAAGGAAGCAGCGGCCCGTGTTTGCATTTCATTTTCGTCTGACAGCATCTTTTAAAATCCTTTCCAAATAACGTCAGACAAAGAGCCCGGTTGGTTTTTCTCATGTTTTTTTTCTCTTCCTCTTCCGTCCCTCTCTTTTCTTCTTTCAATCACTCTTAACTTTTATCTGCACTTGTTACGACACACACACACACACACACATACACACACACACACACACACACACACACACACACACACACACACACACACACACACACACACACACACACACACACACTCCACAGCTTAGAGAAAGAGGCCTCTGTGTTCTGGAGACAAAAGCTCCCCTTTCTCCAGAATGGGAGCCGAGCTTCCGGTTGAAGCTCACTGTGTCAGAGGGGAGAGGAAGGGCAGACGACGAGCCAAGAATACCAAATGTGTTGGCGTGTGTGTGTAAATGTACATCTCCTTATTCATGTGTTTCGATCGTGTGCTCTGTGTGCGAGCTTGAATATGGGTGCCTTAGTTTGAAGCCATTAAATGCAATTGTATCTCTGTGCATCTCTTTCTCTGGTGCTTGCCCTCTCGCTGTGCATGTGTACGTGTGTATATGAATGTGTGTGTTGTCAGGGTGGTCCGCCGGCTGGGTTGAGGCCACTGAGTTTGTATCAGCCTGGTGTGAACCGGTTAGCCGCCCCCCTGCAGACACTCTAAGACTGATTGGTCGCCAGGGAGCGATGGGAGCGAGCTCAGTTCTCACCATTTAATGCGGCGATACCAACACCAGGGACTCTGTCCCTTTCGTTCTCTTTGTCTTCCTCCCAAGTTCATCCACATCTTTCACTTCCTGCCTGCCTCTGTCTTCTCTTTTTGTCGTTTTCTCATCGTCCAACCCTCTCATCCTCCCCTTCCTCTGCTTATCCATCCTCTTTTTGTACAAATGTCTAATCTCTTTTGCCGTCTCTCTTCAACTGTTACGTTTGTTTGCGTCTTTCCTTTCTCTTTCCCGTCTGAGTAATATCAAGTACAACCTACAAATGATCAAATGACAGAGATGGAGATAAACACAGCTGTTGCTATTTGAACTATGGTGTCGACTGGATAACGAGCAACAATAATGGTGGATTCAACCAGAGTGTGTGGCTCTGTGTGTCTGCATGTGTGAACAGTGCAGTCAGTGAGCCTTAATGAGATTCGAGGGGTGTGATTGAACGTTTAGCTCTAGTTGCTTGACATTCGCAGCTCTCAACTACAGCATCAGTAGTAATGAAGGGGGGGGACACAGTGGTCCTTTTGATCTGCCTCCTGCAAGTGTTTATTCAAGGAGAATGAAGCCTAAGTTCCACTGAGGAACGATAGTAACACCAGTGACAAAACGTAATGGTCCCAATTTATTGAGAAAGTCCAATGCTGACACTAAACTAACTATAAACTGTGAAGATTTGACAGTATGTCTTCATTAAGAGACACTTTCTATTGATTTTGATGTTTTAATGGATCATTTCTTCCTGTTCATAAAACTGGAAGTTCTTTCTATCCGTTGCTTACGAGGCTCTTTTGACATCTGGGGTTCCTCAGGGTTCAGTTCTTAGACCCATGTTATTCTCTGCCAGGTTGACTTTTATCGCTAGCTTGCTGATGACACACTGCTTTATGTGTTTCAAGAGCCTAGAAATATTTCAAGTTGTTTTTTCACATTTGACTACAAGTACGTTATAGCTTAGGTTAATAAAAATGGTAAACAAACAAAGTTATATGTCCTTAAAAGACCTTACTTTCACTGTCCAATTCTATAGACAGAGAAGGGACTTTTTGCAAGTTTTTCTTTAACCTTTCCATGTTAAGTGATTTCTTTACAGCCTTCATTTTGTAATTCATAAAAAAAGATATATATCTTTTTTCCTGTGTAGTCAATCGCTATCTACAGTGTCCCAGTTACAGTACAAAAAGTTACATTCTTTGCAATTAATCCTGGCTCCCTTACACTACATCAAATGGGTTTTGGTAATTGTTCAGTATGAAGAGGCTAGACATAACCTATGATCTTATTAGTCTTCTTAACTGCTGCTACTTAGGAGGCTATGATTGTAACCCAACGGCATGCAAAGACGTAGGGGAGTTCCTCTGTTGGTATAATGGATTATGTGAAATGGACAGAGTAGACACATGCATGCAGCTCTACATTGTGGGTAAGCACTACCGTATGTGCAGTCTATACTGTAAGCATGTCATGGTCATATACCAGGCACATCAAAATTCCTCATGTGCCCACCACACGTGTCCACACACCTCCACCATTCCTCACAAAGGCCCTCCTTTCTGCTCTCGCTCCTCCGCCCATTGATCGCCGTCTGGAGCTCGCTATAAATCTGCTGCGGGCCGACTGGAAAGAAGATTGCGTTGTGGCCACCTGGCACAAATACAACCAAGTAAGCCCAAATCAATTGCTCCAATAACCCACCTGTATGCTCATGCAGACAACAGTAAAGAAAAATGTTGTGTGGTTTTTACAGTCGGGCTTGAGAGTATGTCTGCATGTGTCAATGTTGTGTTGAAAACGTGAGGTTTGTGTGGCATGTAAGTGTGCATATTGCGTAACCGGTTTGTATGTCATAATATATCTGCATACCCTGTGTGTGCATTTGCCTGTTTGTGCATGTCGTGCAGAATGTGCGCGTGTGTGCTGCCTTGCACGTGGATGTATGTGTGCATGTTTGTGTGGCCGGGGGCTGTTTGTGATGCCCCGCCTTTATTGCTCACACCAGTTATTAGCACATGCTGCTGAATGTGTTTGCTGGTTTATTGGCTGATACTTTGTACAGCCCCCCCCCCCCCACACACACACACACACACACACACCATAATAACTCCACGCTTTCATCCTGAGACATGCTTCACACATGCACACACATACAGATTAAGAGGATGTGAAAGTGACGTCCAGTTCATACTGTCCTTCAGCATGCTCTGTGGTTGTAGTCCCACTCTTGGGTGTGTATGTTCACACACACATCTTGTACGTTGACACCACCTCCCTGCAATTAGCTTCCTCTCTGGTGTTAGCATAAGCTACCGTAAACGAGTGTAATCCCCGTTTCTTAACTGTTTATACACCTCCCGCACATATCCTCCCATACATGGCGCTGGTAGCTTTGCGTTTGTGTGCTGGCATTAACATCAGATGTGGAACGGTGTACTTTGTCGAGGGACAGCCCATGCCTCGGACTATCTAACTCAAAGTGTAACACTAACGTGCAAATACTGTGAATTATTTGAGAAGAAATAGTGGTTAAAGTTGTTTTGCTTCAACTGTAAAAGAAACATTTGCCTCGGATGAGCTGACAGCTGACATCCTTCTATATGAACATGGAAATATTCCTATTTCTCTTTTATGTTTCTATGTTTTTTTTGTGCCTTTCACAGCACATCACTCTACGTCTTTTACATGCGTTCTACGACTTTGTCTGTATTGCATATTTCAATTCCAACATTCTCTGCGCAGCGTTTACACACACACACACACACACACCTACTGTATATCTACAGGGATGTCTTATGAAAGGTTTCCATGGCGGGATGTCGCTGATGTGCATGGCTTGGGGAAGAAAACCTGTGTAGTCAGCGTTGGAAGGAGAGGGGTGGTTAAGGCGAGGCTAATTTGTTTGTGATTGGCATTGATTAAAGTCGGGCCCCAGGAGAGCTGAGAACACACAGGGACTCACTCATGATACAACTACAGTGTGTTACAAAAGCTGTCTCTGCTGTTTCCCCCCCAAACATATTCACTGTAACGCTGATGATTACTGTTGATGTTTTCTGGCTTGCAAGCTAAGTCTGAGAAATATTGTGACCTCATCTGTATTATTTCCTGTACATTCAATATTAATCTGCAATTTTCTGTAGTACCGTCGGTAATATTTCGTGCGCTGAAGGAGCATATGACATGACATGGTTATGCTAGGTTCGAGTCAAATAATTGACTTTGCTTTATGCATGCATGAAAGTATGCATTCAGCCTGCACGTGCTTCACTTGGTGCAGTCACTTTAACCGTTGACAGTCTTTTCCCACCCATAAGGTTGAAACTAAACTCAACACAAAACCGTGGTCGCTTTAATGACTGCCACATTTCCTGAACAGTCTGGGACTGATGCTTGGCTCCTTGTATGAGGTGACGGAAAGTAGGTGCTCAACAAAGTGTCTCTTGTGTGTATTTGCTGCCAACATAATCCCACACTCTAAAGCAACAGTTTAACCCTAAACCTAAAGCTCTCCGCTGACAATATACACAATATTTTCACAAGACTGGGAGGTCTTGACGGCAGCGTGAACAAGTCACTAATTCAGTGGTCCGTGGAAAATCTTTCAATGAAGAATTAACAATGGAGCAATTGAATCAATGGGTGTAAGTGTACTTCTACTAAGTCTGTGACTACACACATTTGCAATAATGATGACATATCATTCATTTATCATACATCTGCTATTCACTCTTCACGCATGCTCACTCATAATTTCCTTGCTGTCATTCGGAGCTGTCAATCATGATAACAGCTGTCCTGATCAGCTGGTCTCGTCCTATCCAATAGAACAAACGAAACAATTACAGCGTGAACCATCACATAACATCCGTTATTAATCAACAATTATCTTTCCTTCATCGAACTTAAAATGAATCCATATCTCCCTTGTTGTTTGGCTCCTGATCAAACATTGAGGTCGGGGTGGGTGGAGGCCATCGCTCCTCTGTATCTCAACGCAGCTTTGCATCCTGCTGAATAACATCCATTCCACATCAGCAACATCATCCTCATGAAGGTTTGTACTTCCCGTCAAAGGTTAAAAATCTCTGATCTGCGTTTCTTTATTAACAAATGATCAGCATCCTTTAAAGGGGGTCAGAAGCAGGGGTGAGGCAGATAAACATCTGTGGCTGATTAATGTTGAAGCGCTGATGCTGCAGGCGCTGAACCAGGATTAACATCACACAGGGAATGTATGACCTTTCCTGTTTTCGCAGCCTGTGGACTCCTGCTGTCCCTTTCACAGTTTTTGGCAGGACTAAGACATCTTATGACCGTCGGAGCCTAAGGCCGATGATATTTTTAAGCACAAACCCGCAATTCATCCGTTTTCCGAATGTTTTTAAATTGTCTAGATACATTGCTGTATTTTATTTTACGAAGCGAATGGAGAGGAATGGTTCTCCTCTCCCAAACACCACTGGAAATGTGTGTGCCTACAACTTGAGAGAATCGTGAGAGGAAAAAGACGCCCTGTTGCAAAACCTTGATGGGATCCTGCATCACTCTTCTTCTTGCCTGTAGAGAGCGTGTGTGCAGGTGGTTGACAGCAAATGGGGTGCGCTCCTCACCATTTGATTGCATTTGCATTAAACTCGTCACAGTTTTGGGAGAAAACTGCCGATTTCATCACCCTTTTAAAAAAACAACTTCTTTCTCTTTGTGTCTGATTGCAGTCTATTGACACATTGTTTTTCTTTTCCACACAGACTTGTTTGTGTTTGCACCGCTCGTTGCGCAGTGCTTGCACTGCTCCGTCTGTACGACATGTTGAGGCAAGACAAGCAAACGCTGATGCAAACAGGTCGTCCTATAGCCTGAGCTATGGAAACTTTTGGCACTGCACTGATGTAACTTCCAGTGTTGACTTGGCTCCCATGATGCCATCACGACGCACATGCACACACACACACACAGACACCATCCATCCATACCTCCAAAGATCCTTGACGGAACCAGTGAAGCGGAGGTCCTTTAATGTTATGGTCCCTATCGCTCTTGTTAATCTGTCTGACGCGACAGACACAATAATGCCTTTTCCCCCCCGAGCTTCCTGTGTTTGTATGTTTAAAATATTGCAGTTAGAGAAGTGCAAAGGGGGACCGAGTAATGTACACAAAGCCCTAGAGACGAGTCAGGGCCCCGCTGGTGTGACCCACACACACAAACGTACACTCACCCTGACAATGCATTCATTGCATCACATTAAGCCCGTTTCCCTCTGGACTTCTACTATGAGCAAACCCCTAACCCCCCTCTCGGTACGCGATTCCCCAATCGCGTACCGAGAACATGTTTGAGAGAAAGCATCTCATTACACACTGGGAGCGTTGTACATGAGCTGATAGGTCCCCTGCTGGATCGGCAACATGTTAGTTCAACAAAGCGGCGCGTATCCTCGAATGCAGTCACAGAAATAATGGGCGGAGGGGTCGAGGGAAGGTGGATTAAAGAGAGAGAGAGAGAGAGAAAAAGCCACAAAGAAGGAAGTGCAGAGGTTAAAGACGATAAGATGAAACAGTAATGACCCCCATGGGGAGACGGGGTTATCTCAGATAGCAATTTAATATGATTCAGCAGGGAGACAGATTACACTAAAGCAGGGGTGTCAAACTCATCTCCACTCTGGGCCACATCAGCATCACGGTCGCCCTCAAAGGGCCGGTTGTAACTGTAAGACTGTGTAACTAACTTCTCCCTAACCTATTGTTAAATAACTCTCTCTGTATTTGATTATTGTTTATTGAAGTGTAAACATATTGTACATGCAGTTATATAAATGAAAAATGATATTTAAACACATTTCTGTTATTATAACATAAATCATTTTAATTGAGGGTTCAGAAACCCACATGACTATCAAAGATCAAACTATTAAAGAAAATAACAAAGACAAATATCAAACACAAGTTATGACAATAACTTTGTTCAAAGCTGTTTGTGTCACCTCTCTGCATCACTAATGTTCCTCCCTGTCATCGTCCTGTGCATGGCAGCTACATCCAAGAGCTGCTCACTGAGAGTCAGGTCTGATGAACATGGATAGATGATGTATCCGTGTTGTCTGTGCTTTCATCAACAGTTCATTAGAAACACAAGTACCTGCTCGTCTCTTAGCTAGCTGTGTTGTTAGATTGCTGCTAGTTCATGAACTCGGTCTGCGATGGTGTTTCTTCACAAACTGACATTTGTAAAAGTCTGTATCTGGTCGGAGCTCACCTGCTCACATACCTTCAGCATGCACTGGGCTGTAGCTGTGTAAATATATTCTGCTGTGATTGCAGTCTGCCTTTTAATTCTTGGACAATTTGATGTTTTTCTTGGAGGCTAAATTTAGCTCCGTGTTTGGTGTCAAAATGCCGTCGTGAATTGTATCCTTCATCACCGACACGCCTCATAACACAGAAGACAGACCCGTTGTTCTCCTTGAAGCACAAACATGTATTCGCTTTCCCATCTTTCATTACATTTTCTTCCCTCTGCATCAATCTTTCTCTTCGTGGACATTTTGGGATTATTTGTCGATCTTTTTCAATCGTTGGAAAACCGCTTTACGGGCTGTTGCCTCTCCTGTCCACCTGTTGTGACAGTTTTAATGTCGGTACACAGACAACATGCTATCTCATAATTTCTCCCATGGGGATACTTTTATTTTCAAGTCTAACTTTTAATTATTTTCCAAAAAAAAAAGAAAAAAAAAACTTTTTTGGCGGATTCGAGGGCCACATAAAATGACGTGGCGGCCCGTGGGCCTTGAGTTTGACACCTGTGCACTAAAGCAATGAAACCATTAAAAGGAATAAAACTGGAGTAAAACTGCAGTGACAAATGTGGGCGACACAGGAACAGCATGGGAACAATGACAGATTACTTTGTGTGTCCAGTGTGCAAGTGTTTGAAAAAAAAGATTAAAAAGAAAAATAATTTCCTCTGTGAATGGACGACCCTCTTCCTCTTCCACTTCTCTTCTCCAGTGAAACAACAAATGAAAGGATCGTCAAACTAGAGGGGGAACAAAAATAATCACACAATTAATTCAAGCAATGTGATGCTACTGACGGGAGCCTCGAGGGAGGGCTGTAACTGACCCTGTGCTAATTGTCGCTACCGGTTCATTAAATGGAGCTTATACTTGGAGATGCTAACAAACAGAATTTATTACAGAAACAATCGGAAAGCAGTAATTAGCCAGATTCACTACTCCGTGGTGTAGAATGTTAATTTATTCAGATGATGAATTACAAACAGCAAGACGCCGGCTTGAATTTCTGAGACATGCTAACAATATGTTAGTTTTTGTTTATCTAATAAGACAATTTAAAATACAGTACAAATGTGATGTTACTGTATTTCTTTATGTATTTTGATGTATTTTGTACTCATTTAGCTGTATTAATTATCAATAATCTTTTTTGTGATTATTTTCTTTTTTTGTATCTATGGTATGTGTCTGAAGTTATTACTAATTATTGCATACACAATCATTAATTCACACATTCAAAACTGAAAAATTGCTTTTCCACCACCCTTTGCCATTTGAAGAAGAGAAAACGAGCTCTTTTATTGGTCATTATTCGGCCTCTTTAATCAAATGTGTATAGAAGAGGACAGTTGTCCCTTCATCTCGTCCCTTTTTCAATAGTTTTCATTTAAAATGTCTTCTTTTTCTTCCAACACCTCAGGGTTACATCTACTTGGCATCACTTAGATTTTCCTTTGAGCAGCAATTCATTGGCATCGTCTTCCCGCCCTACTGCTACTTATCCATAAATGAACACTCCACCTTAAGGAATGTCTCTGAGCTATGTCTGGTAAAGGCTGGGAACATTCTAACATACGACTAGTCTGTTCTGCAAATCAATAAACAGACCAGACTCATGAAAATAGGAATTGGTTTATTCCAAGCATGCGGTCCTAGAACATGTTTACTTTGTATGCCATCTCCATTTCAGTGGAGCAACATGATGCAGTATTTACATTTCAATACAAATCCCCCGCGTCGTCGTCTGTGCACTCCAGTGTGGAGTTTATAGCCCTCACGGACCAATATCAAGCCACTATGTAATTCAATATTAGGCTGATAAACATGCGGTACAATAACCTGAGATCAGTGTAATCACAAGCGTGGGGATAGCTCCCCATTTTCAAATTGCACCATATCAGCGTATATTAGCATCCGCATGACATTATGATCTGAGAGCTGCACCCCTGGTCCTATAAAACTATTAGCTAGGTATCATGCTGATGATGCCTGCAACCCTTGGGGGGGGGGGGGGGGGGGGCAACATCTGCTTGTGTGTGTGTGACACAAAGCACGAGCCAGTAAGAGTGTGACAATGAGAGAAAGATGAGATTAGATGCACATAGGAGCTGATGTTTGGCTGCGTCAGTGCGGGTGGTAACATCTGTGTGAGAGTGCGACACACACACACACACACACACACACACACATACACGTGTGGAGATGTGTCGAGGAAGCCACATGGTTCCAAGCCCATTAAGCTGCTCATTAGAGAGCCAGTCACAGATGGTGCTGCTCTTTGCCCCACACTGGAAATAGCCTCCGAAAGCTTCCCGTATTCCCTTACAGCTATACTGTCCAACCCCCCCCCCCCACACACACACACACACACACACACACCCTCTCCACTCCAGATGCCTACTGTAATATGTACAGGAAGTACATGTGTGTGGGTGAGCACTTATTGATATCTATTCATACCAACACATTAACACAGGTGTGAAGGTGTGCTGATGTTTTTGTGCGAAAAGTTATTAATTTCAGTTTGTACCACAATCTCAAGCCATCTCCTAATTTGGTAGCTGAAGCTTCAGGGTCCAAACGCAATGGCAACAGTATCTGTGTGGGGGGGGGGAGAAAAGAGCCGTCGTGGGTCTCTTCAGAGGACTTTGAGGGGAAAATGGGGCTAAACATCTTAACCTAGATAATTCCGCAGCCAAACAGCTGGCCCCTCACACTGCTGGCAGACTCTGCCAGATTTGGACATATGCTCTCATTTCTGTCACTGTCCGCTCCATAAAGTTGATGTATCGCGTTAGGGAGAGTGTGGCTTGAGTGTGAATGTCTCTCTGTGTTGTGTGATTGTGTACATCTGAAGTGTTGCCATCGGAGGAGGAGGAGGAGGAGGATGAGGAGGTGGAGGAGGTGGTGTACGATCGTGTATGATGTTTATGCGTGTGCATGCGACAGATGTTTCACGCCTCCGCTATCGATCTCTCGTTTTGTCGGCCTGTCTGTCCGAAATGAAACGTCTCTATTAAACGCTGTGATGAGACAATGAAGGGCTGATGTACCGCTCTATCAGAAATGAAATTCCTCATCTGATCCGCTTGAGAGCCCAGCAGTCTACTCTCCCTCATTGCATCGCCCCGTATCGCCCTTGGAACCCCTCCTTCCTGCAAACCTGTGTCCTCTGCTCCCCATTCTGTCTTTCCCTGATTGCCTTATTGCTTTCCATCTCCAGTTTTCTCGATCTTCCCCTTGTTTGCATACACATTCTCCCTTACCCCTTTCTTGCTTGGCTTCCCTTTCCCCTTTGCGTTATCTCTTTTCTCTTTCTTGATCAATATCTCTCTCTGACAGCTTCTTTCTTTCCGTCTCCTCCCTGTATGTCTGCCCGTGTGGCCAATAGGAGAGCAATAACAGCCTTCTGTCTCTCTGCACGTCTGTCCCCAGGGCAAGCAGCTGTGATGGGGGGCCTAATGCACGATTGATCCCTGTCACCTCTCAGAATACACCTGCTGATGCACACACACACACACACACACACCCTGTGGACCCTATAGAACTCACGCTGATACTGCTGTGTGCATCCAAGCTTATATATAAGATATAACATGTAATATGCTCCCAACTGCACACCTAGACAAATACACATTTAAGCATGAAGGGTTATAAGAAATGTACATAAATCTCACGGCCTTTATCTCAAGCTGGGATGTCAGAACAAGTGGTCAGACATAGAGGGGGGGGGGGGATCATATCCCCTGCCTTGGTTGCTCTATGATTGCCTATTCTGATTCATGTATATATAATGAAGAAAATTGTAAAGATTTGTCCGTGTCAAATTTCCAAAACCAAAGTTGATGTCTTCAAATTGCTTGTTTTGTCCGCCCACCTGCCCAAAACTGAAATATATTAAATAAACAGTTTGCATTATGCGTTACTATATTGTTGATTAAGGAATATTTGGTCACGATCAAAATTATTTGCTATTAAATTCATCTTCATTTCCAGTAAATGTTGATTGATTTATCCATTAACTGGCTGATCATTTGTGATTTTCTGTCTTCTGCCTCGTCCGCATTATCACGGGGCTCAGACTTCATCCCAATAAACTGTCGACCTGCTATGAAAAATGTGTTTTAAGTTGCTGTGTTACGTCTGGATTCCTGGTGGAAAAACAGATATCCAGGAAAAATGACCAAAATCAATGAAATATGCAAGTCGGGCATCCAAAACGCGTGAATCATTTGTACATGTCTTGGTAGACTTTCGCTCCAGACATTTTTTGTGCATTCTCACATTTAATCATAACCTGATAATTCTGACCTGATGATGGCACTATGAAGTCGGAAGATCACCAAAGTTACAACGATTTATCCTGAGGGGAACATTCATTTGTCTTTACAAAATGTTCTGGCAATACATTCACTAGTTGTTGAGATGTATCGGTCAGAACCACATGGTATTTTAATTTGGCCAGTTCCTCTGAAATGCATCTGTAACTTCATGTGTGTAATATCTCTCTGGTCATGTGATAAATGTGTAAATGGAGTATGCATCGTTTCTGGTGGATGCTCTTAGTCCTTGTCTGCAGAGATCAGTACACAGTCTGGGCATCGCTCCGCCTCAGTGAATTAATGGCCGCTGGGAGTGCAGCAATGGAGCCTATTGGGATCAATACATCAGAACGAGAGAAGATGCTGAGAACGAAACACTCCCCCTGTGTTTGTGCTTGAAGTTTGAATGTTTTTTCGTATGGTTTTGTGTCTATGGATTTGTGTATTTCTGTGTGCTTGGACGTCAGCATCAGTGTACATCTGTGTTTTTTGTGTGCGTATCACAGGTCCAGACCCTGTTGGCACAGACCAATCAAAAGCCCCGGCTTCTCCTAATGCCCACTTACCCTCATCAGCGTCTTCCAGACAGAGACGGCAAATCATTACCTCTCTGTTTTTCTGCCTCCTCTCCCTCTATGTCCTTCTGTTCTATCTATCCAAAGTGCTGCTGTGGCAGTATGTGGGATTAATTAGTAAACGGCGCTAAGTGGAAAATCACAGTTTGGTTACAATGATTGATGGAGAAGGTGTTGTTGCTCATTAATGAACTTCGGAGAAGATGCTGCGACCTGGATCCTGGGAAAAGATTTTTTCTTGCGCACACACACCAAGGACCGGCTTACAAGTGCTGCTAAGACACGTAGAAGAAGAGTGTACTAGAAAGGGTTCACAGTGATTTAATGCGTTCTGTATAGGTTTATCAGGTTTGTTATGATGACTAAAGGCCTTTTCACAATTTGTCCACGCCTTCTGTTCTTACGTTTCACAACAGAAGCCCTATACATACACTGTGTAACTGTTTACTAGAGGGAATTTAAAGAGCATTTCGCTAAAAGGAAACTCAATAAAAGGGCTTGCAGTGAGCTAAATACCAGTGTACCTAAGACAGACTGCCAGACGCTGCTGTGGGTCAATAGGATCCCGGTTGGTCCTCTGCCTGAGCAAATCTACTCAAACCTTTTATTGAACAAGAGTTGCAACTGTCACAAATCCTCATGCCTTCGGTTATGAATAGTTTTGATGCGAAATATTCGCAGACAAGTATTGATGTTTATTTTGTCAAGTCCCCTGTGTGTGTATCGGCCTTAACTCTTGTCTTTTTACATTTTTACGAGTATCAACAGACCCAATAATAATAATTAAAAAAACAACTTTGCAAAAACATCCCAGGCTTCAGATTCGTGAATAAGTTAGTAAAAACAAAAGAGGTTTTGTGAACGATATAATCCCACAGTGACTCACACTAAACAGTAAGGATAGTGGTCAGAGGAGGCCGTCTACACGGACTGTACTACACAATGTCCTTGTTTCATGAAGTACACGCATGAGTCAGGTGAGAGCCATCATCACTGAACGATATCTCTCGATAGCCGTCACAAAGGAAGTATTCTCTACAAACGGATTCTGCATTCACACGGAGAATCCGTCAGCGACCCGATCAGATTTTGGTATTTCGGAAACCTTCTGGTTGCTGTAGTCTGAATGGTATTGACTCTTGACTCTTAATCTTACAGTGTGTAAGGTTTAGTGGCACCTAGTGGTGTGTTGCAGATTGCAACCACCTAAATAGCCCTCTGTTCAACCCTCCCTTTCATAGCGTGTAGGAGAACGACGGTGGCCTTCAGGTCGGGAGAGTTATCTTTAGGATTTTAGTACAACTAGCAGCTACTCGTATCAATACTCTGCTTCGCTACCTGGCTAAATAATTGCTTTTAACAACATATATAGCATTTTAAAAACAAATGAATTCAGAACCCGATTAGAATGTTTTTATATTTATGTTTGTGTGGCTGGAGGAGCTCAGCCCGACAGAGAGAGCAGAGCAGATGTGAGCTGCAGCGTGATAATAAATGACACCAAAATGTTAACTACGTCGTGGCTTATCAATATAAGCATCAGTAATCATTTTGCACCGGAAACCGTTTAATACCGGGCTTCGGAACACATCATACCTTCAGATAAAGTAAAAATGCAAATGGCTTCAGCTAGTGCCAGTGTCCGTTCTGGGCAGCTGTATAAACATGGCGGTGCAAGATGGCTGATGAGCCGAAATGGCTTTTTTTTTGCGTTAACAAAAACACTACGATTCTTAGTTTCAGGTATTTATACACCAATGAAAACATAGTTATGAATATTGTATTCGATTTAAAGTAATTGTCTGTGGGGACACACCCTCAATATTAGCATTGTTCTAACACAGAGCCCGGTAGGGACACTGTAGATATGACTCATACAGGATCAAGAGGCCCGGTCTGTATTTTTACCATTATCCTTGCGCACACACACATTGACACACAATTTGAACGTGAAGTGCAAGTTTGTTTACATTTCCACTTTCCGAGTGCTCTGCTGCTCTCTGTTGCTTCCTGTCGATCACCGGGGTGCGATGGAAATCCCTACTGAGCACGTGCAGTAGCTGTTTACTCCGCGTCTGTGTTTACTAGCTCCTACAGGATAGATAGACAAACAGTGGAGGTGGGATGTGAAGACACACACATTCACTTCAAAAACCTATTCACACATGAACACACACACACACAGCTCTGGCTACATCTCGACGGTGCGTTCAGGTTCCAGCTAAATGGGGCCTGCTACACACTTTTCAGACATGTGGGTGGAAGTGTGCGTCATTATCCATACACACACATATACACATGCAAACACACCTATTGTATGTTCGGTGAGCACAGATTGTTACAGAGCCTGGCTGGTATCAGGGGGACATTTTTGGACAAATGGTTCACTTAAATGAATAACTACAGCCCTCAAATGACACATTGTTTTTGCTCAAATAGTGTAGCAGCAGCAATTAAAATCACTGGGTTTTATGGCTCGCCATTTCAGGAGGAGTACCACGAGTGTTATCGCCCCGCAAACAGCTTTAATACTGTGCAGTAAATAGAATGTGGCGAGCAGCTATGAAGAGGGGTTTATTTCTGTTTTGGCCTTGAAGGGCACTAATGTCACACCTCGTCGACAGACAATCTGCACAAACAGACGCCGTGTGGACTCATGTGACGTCTGTCTGCTATTTAGTTGTGCGTCGTAAATGTTTGCCAGTATTTGATTATTTGCCTGTGTGCTTCTGCTTTAGCACTGGATGTGACCTAAAACATACATTTCTCTTAGCTGTGTGTGTGTGTGTGTGTGTGTGTGTGTGTGTGTGTGTGTGTGTACCTGGGTTGATGTTGTTTTTGTGTTCTTGTTTGCACTTGTGTTTCTGACCTGTGGCTGATTGAAACCAGGCCACAGTGACACCACCGTGATAACCCAGTCAGGAGCTCCTGCCCTCCCCCTGTGTCACCCACTGTTGATGTTAGGGTGACCCTCGGCACACTTCCTCTTAACCCACAGCAAGTTCTTCTCTTTTCCTCTTTTATCATCTTTTATTCTTTTCTCTTTTTCTTTATTCTCAACTTTGCACATCCCTTTTCTTTCTCCTTTCTTCTATTCACCCTCCCCTCTACCTTTCCCCCCCTTTCTCCACTGAGGAGGACTCTAGTCCATGTCTCTGATAAACTTTACCCTCCCTCCCTTTCATCTCTAACCATCGGAAAAAAGACAAACAGAACAGGATTGACAGCGAGCCAGGGAGACAAATATTTTTCGCGGGAAATGTTTATTCAGGCTCTGGCGGGCTCCGATGTAATGACCTCATCTCTCTCTCACACACACACACACACACACACACACACACACACACACACACACACACACACACACACACACACATTAACAATACAGCTTTTACAGTATTCAGTTCCGCTAATTCCCTTTTTCAAAATGGGATAACAGGGATTTTTACACCATCTGTTCTGCGTAAACATATATTCCATTATATATAATCTGTTACATGACTACGCTTGAGTAACATATACACATGCATGAACACACACACACACAGAGCTTTTTCCAACAACACACTGGTCATTGTTATGAAGACACAGGCTGTGGTGAACTCAGTGAACTAGAAAAACAATTGGCTCAGACTTGCTGCTGGCTTCCTGGTGGGGCAGGCCCCTAACACGACTACTTTCTCCCTTGTTTTCACACACACACACACACACACACACACACACACACACAAACAGCGCAGGGTGACAAGCCCCAGTGTCTTCCCGCCATCCTGTTTTCTAGCCAGAGTTTATTTTGGTCATGTGCCGTATCCGTACTGTACAGGAAGGGGTAGCCTCTTTGTGTGTGTGTGTGTGTGTGTGTGTGTGTGAGGAGGATAGGGATATTCACGTGAAAATTCCTCTGTTGGTCATAGTATAAACAGGTCCATATTTGGGATGAGTGCTCAGTGTAACTCATCAACAACTCACTTTCCAGCACCACATCTCCTTTTACTTCTGGTGTTATTAAAGGTGACTTCATATCAGTAAAATTAATCAAAATAAATCACTGAAACGGTGAATAACTTCCAGCATTCGTGGCCTGCGATTGGTCAACATTAAAATCATTGTTATCACTTACAGTCCAGTCTTCTTTACATTACTGAGTTACTAAAGCCCAGCATCACCAACACGGTGGTCCTCTGACCAGGCCATGCAAGTTGTAAAGAAAATGATCATATTGAAACTGACCCAAATTTTGCAACAATACAATGGGACGTCAATCAAATATGTGCAAGTGTACATTCCTGGCAGGTTTGTTTGTAATGTACTACTTTGTACATACATCTTTAAAAAAATGATCCTGTAGGTACTTCAATCAGGACCCAGATAAGGTGTCTAAAACCTCAATAGTTCAATTCAATGTGGCAGCCACACTACTACTATTACTATTATTATTCTACAGCAACACCCACGACAGTTATTAAAGGAGCTACTTGTGCCACTAGTATGATCGTTATTATCTGACATCTCACTCGAACACATCAGCAGACACCACTGAAATGATGCTGGTTCCTCAGCCAGAGGGCTGTTGCACAGAGTGAAATAAAAATGACACACACACAAACAAAAACCCCTTCTGTCTTTTACCATGACTCAGCATTCAGTCGATGTTGAGAATGACTGATTCACAGAGCGCCATGGTTTGTGTTTGTTTGAAGCCCTTTCTACTGAGCCCTCACTGACTCACTGTCCTTAATTAGCAGTGAGAGCTCTGAATGGACAGTGAAGTTATTTATTTAGGAAACACACCATCTCGTCAACCCGGGCTGTTTGTCACAAACTGAGTCTGCAGACCAGAGCGAAATACACTTCGAAACCTAAAAGTGAAATCTAAGTGGTCTCTCAAAGTGCTCACTCGGTGCTATTCCTGAGTGAGCTAGAAGAAGCTGGTTTCACCATGATGATTACTAATAAACTTGTACGGATGCAGTTATGAGAAATCTATGATTTTAGTATTGCTAATTACTTCCATTAAAGCTGCCTGTGTACTACATGTATGTTTAAGAGTTAAAGGATACAGTATAAGAGTTAGACAAGATCTATTCCACTCGCATGTTTCCGTCTAAAGCCAGAGCCAGGAGGCAATTAGCTTATAGCTTAGCATAAAGCGTGGATGTATGGGGGAAGTAGCAAGCGTGACTTGATCCAAAGTTCATGAATACCAGAACGTCTAAAAGTTACTAATTAACACATTATATCTCATTTGTTAAGTCCATTCAATCTTCTCAACTGACTCTTGGCCAGGAAGTGAAAAGGATTCCCTAAAATCTCAAAACTATTCCTTTCAAATAAATATACAGGTTTGAATCGAAGTCCGATTGTATTAAGATAGAAAAAGCACAGGATTCAAATATAGAATTAAGGACCTTTTCAATCAATGCTTTCAGGGAATGTCTGGCATATAAGCCCTCATCACAGAGTCTCCACAGCTGCTGCGGGTCGCAGCCATTCAGGGGGAAACACTGGTGTGATGTACACTCGGACTTAGCTGCTCCATGGTTGGGCAGTCAGTGGTGTGCTGACCCCACACCATTTCCTGTTTTCCCCCCAGAGCCTGTGTCAGCATGTGGGGCTAATAGTGCTTTGGATACTGCAGTACTCATGCATTTCAGTATGCATGCATTTAGAACACATATAGATACTCATGAGCAGAAAGAAAAGTGCACACTTTGAAGCTACTATTGTCATCTGTCCTGCACAACATGGATGCATTTTCTCCAGTTTGGTCTTTTCTTGTTTTTTATTTATTTTAATGCTACTCTTATGTCTGTTTTTTTTGTGTTATTCTGCATAAAAACATAAACGTGAAAATACAAAGTCGTGGTTTTATGGGACAGAGTCATGCTAACTGTTTTCAGTCAGAATGCCAGGCTAAGCTAACTGGCAAACCGGCTCTATCTCCATATTTAACATACACTAAAAGATAATAACTGTATTTAGAAAAACAAGTGTTGGTTTTAGAAATAAACAACTGTTCTTAAGAATGCCCTTTTTAAAGGTCTGTGTGACAAATGACTTGAGCCAGGCTCACACCTACGCACTTTTGATGTCGTGTAAAGATCTTGAGCGTGCTAAAATATTCTACGATACATTCTTTAAGGTCATACAATTCTTTTTTATGACTCCCCCCCCCTATCGGAGTATTTTCCAAAACACAGAACAGTTTACAGCTCACGCCCGAGCGAGTGTCGTCCGTCAATCTCCAACAATGATTTGGACCATAAATAGATGAGTTCAGCCCTCCAGAGAGGAAATGACAGCGGGACGCTACAGTTAACCAGTGGAAGTCCCTGAAGTGCAGCCACTGCCAATATAACATTGTAAAGCTAAACTACAATCACCATTTCACCGGTACAATAACAATGGTGAGTTTTTTTTTCATCAACTCACCAAATGGTTACCCTTCAATGATGAATCCATGTTAATATCAGATGTACTGCCTGGGTGTGTGTGTGTGTGTGTGTGTTCAATCTCCATGTCATCATACTGTAAGAGGCTGTTGTTGGGGTGCATGACTCCATGGGACTTTCTAGAGCACTCAGCATTGTTTTCATAAAGAGAGACGGTTAGGAGGCCACTGAGGTCAGCTGAGAGTTCAATACACACACACACACACACACACACGGCCACCCACACATACATTCCCTCCCTTATAACTTGTTCCCTTTGTGTCCAACGTTCACCGTGCGATGCATTTGACATCCTGTTTTTCTCCGTCTTGAAGGGTTTCCACACTCCTGGTTTAAAAAGAATACACAAGTGCACTCGGTATGTGAACAAACGCACAAACACTCACACACCCAGCGTTAAAACCCAGGAACACAGTGTCAAGGAAGCATACGGCATTAATGAAGCAAACATTTCCTGGTGTTGTCGCACATAATTTCCGTGGTTACGCAACAGAAAAGATTTAGCAAATAAAAAATAGCGATCCGTTTCAGGGTCAACTGCTCCCCTTGGAGAGGCGTCCGACTGATTGTTATCAGGGACAAAGCTGTGATGCTCGTCAACGCAGCCATTCATGTGTGTGTCCTTCAACAGAATGAACAGAATGTGGCGGTGAATCCAATGTAGTTCGCCAACTTATTTCACCTTTTTCTGTGGCCATATTCTACATTTTACTTTTAGGATTTAGGGCCACACTCCTACTCAGGGGAGAGGCTGATGCAACTGTTAAAGTCTAGACATTGTGTGAAATTGTCACAGTTGGCATATGAATTCTTGAGTTTTGTCCACCAAATTCGAATCAATTCATCATTGAGTGCAAGTAGACCTTTGTGCCACAATTTGAAGACATTTGCTTCAGGCGTTCCTTAGATATCATGTGCACAAGAGACAGACACGAGTGATCTTGAGCTTTTTGAACAGCCAAATCGAATCTGTTCAATCAAGAGTCCAAGTGGATGTTTGAGCCAGATGTGGTGGTGTAAGACGTGGTGGACCGTTGATGATCTGCGGTCCGTACCGATCCCCCTGCCTACAGTTTGGCACCTGGGCACACAAATATCTTGTCATATGTCTGTAGTCCTCGCACACACATCAATGACTCATCTCATGAGAGGAAACATAAACAGCACATTGACTTCTACAAATAACATACTCGCAATTCTCTCCGGGAACAGCTTGTGATTGATGCAAGGCCGCTGCTCCCCCTGATAAAAAGCCTGAATTTGATATTTTAGAATCAACCAGAGTGTCACAATAACAAGGACTTTGTACATTCATCTGACTTGTAAAGAAGCTACGTCGTGAATGAATGCTCTGTGTCAAAAGTAGCAACGTCTTTTGTTGGAGCGTCCTTGTGCGAGACTCGCTGCCTGCCTAGACCGTCAGTCTCTCCAGTTAAGAGCTTAAAAATGTTCTGGTGATGTCATCCAAAGAACAAAATAAAAACCTAATGAAGACATGAAACGACCCGACTTTGGGTTCAGGTGGTGTTTGCCCGACTGCAGAGTAATATTGTGAATGTAACCCGCGGTAATGCCTGGCAAAGGGGTCGCAGCTTTACCGGAATACGCCTCTTGTGTAACTGTTGGCCTTCCACTGTTGACATATTCTGGGATGAGTCCGGGTTTTCATCAGCGGGTAAACATTTGGGCTAAAGGTGAGAGGTCAGTAGTGTGAACTGATAATACAGGAAAACTGAGGCAAACTAGAATTACATGTTTTCATTTTGAAACTTTGCTTAACCACCCTGCTGTCAGGATCCAGGATTCCTGTCTGACCCGGTGTGTGTTTCCCCTGATCTCCTCTCCTCATGTGTCCTGTCATTCCCCTGTTTGTTATTGTGTGCCATGTGCTCTGTGTTGTCCTCTGCCTCGAGACACCTCCCATGGCCACACCCGTGATTGTGCACAGCTGAGGACACTCCAGCCGATCTCCTCCTGCGGCCTGACACACCAGACTCAGGGCCCACTAATGATTCCCCTGTCTCTATATAAGCTCTGGTCCTGCAGTCTGGGGTTGTCAGGTCGTACCGTCTTTCACCCGCTTCAACCCCGTGGCATCCTCTGCCCTCCTTGTGTTCTACGGATTACACTCCGCCGCTCTGCCCTCCTTGCGTTGCACGGACTACACACGCCGTCAAGCTGCCAGCCCTCCGGTGTCGAGCCACGGGCCTCACACCGTCGATCTGCCACTCGGGTGTCGGACCACGGGCTCCACACCTTCCTGTCTTAGTCAGGCTAAATAAAACCTGTTTCCATTAACTTCTGTCTCCTGTGGTCTTGCGTTTGGGTCCTACCTGTGAACTCCCGTGACACCTGCGTTGTTACAGGAAGCCCAAACGTAAATGTATATCCCTTTATCACTCACGATTTGAGTTAATGTGATTTAGAAAACTCTTTCAATGTCCAAGGTTCGTTTATCGTCGTTCTACAGCACAACAAAATGCAAGTTACACAAGGCAAACACAAATTCAACAAAACCTGGCCTCTATTCATATGCTACACATTGCAGAGGTATAACGCCATACTACACGCACACACACACCTCTGCTGCTAGCATCAATCGGATCACTGGTTCAGACACACTGAAAGTCCCACAGGGTCGCTATGGCAACTACAGCCAAAATAAAGCAGCCATCGAGACGGCAGCCTCAGCTGGCACACACGCGCTCGTACGCAAACACAACTCCCTCTGGCCTCGGCACCTAGAAACAGACACAAAATGAGCTCTATACTAGAGCGCAGAGGGAGAAAGGAGCGAGAGAGAGAAACACTGAGCCGGAGCGGCAGAGGAGGGAAAGAGTGTGTCCTGGAATAACCCCTGTTCGCTCTGCTCAGTGCTCCAATGAGGACATTTTTAGCAGCCACTCTGACTGGCAAGAACCCAGAGTCTCTTTCAGTCTCTCCTTCACACACACACACACACACACACACACATATATACACTGCCCAGGTCCGGCTGGCATTCGCAGGCTTGCCCAGCTCTCATCAATGTAGTTCCACTGGCGCGCTCACTCACTACATTGCTTTGATTGTGTGTTTTACGTGTGTGTGTGTGTCTCGTCGGCCATGCCAAGGGGCAGACAGGCCGGCTGTTCATAGCGACGCACTGTGAACACTGAAGCCTCCTCCTCCCCCTCCACTGGGCCTTCGCAAGAATGTTCCAGGAGCTCAGAGAGAGCTCAGAGAGAGCAGGACCAAGCTGGCACCTCGAACGGCTGCAGAAATGACCAAACCTCCACGGTGAGCTGAGGCCAAATAGTGATCGTAACAGCAGGTCGGTGTGACGACAATTCTGGGCCTACGCGGAGAGCTAAATACTCCCACTCTGGACCTGGTCTGTCTTCACCATCTATAGTTAGCTACACATGTTACAGGTTACATTGCCGTTTTGATGGACAGTTTGACATTTTGGGAAATATAATACCCCTCTCACGTCTGTATGTTGAATATTAAGCTAGATATGAACACTGGATATGGCGAAAGAAGTAGTCTAGCGTGATCAAGCATATCGTATGAGAAATCTGTCGTGTTGGTGAGATACTTTTGCAGATGACGCAGCACGGTGCCACAGCCGGTGCCCGTGAGTCTGCGAGGCAGTTCGTAGAAAGTAGACCATACATATCGCCCCATATGTATACAGTACATTCGTCATTGTATATTCATTCATCATAATGTGAACATTACCACAGCTGTGTCGGGGGATTGGTGAGAGACCAGCAGTGCTTTGGAACAGCGTACCGGGAGGCAGTCACAATGAGTCATTTTGACATTTACATTTCAAGCAGACGTTGGGAGTCAGAGAGGCCCGGCTGAGGGGAGCCGAAGAACCCTCGCTGTTATAAATATATCGGCTCGCGTCGTAAAACCAGCATGTGATGTTCGATGGGACTCGGGAATCACACGTTGACTATAAATAAATCGCGAGATCCCAACATGCCAAGCCATGGCAGCTGCCTCTGGGTTTTTATAAATGGAGGCGTGCGACTTGGGTTTGTAATCTCACATGGATTAGCGGAAATACAGCGTAGGTTGTAGGTTTACAAGTCGAATCGTTTTACGATGTAAGCATTGGTGATACGTTACATTTTAATAATATTGTGATTTTCGGTGTTGTAGTTTGAAGCATTATAAATCTGCATGACCTGTAGCTGGTATATATGCTGTTGTTGTTGTGTAATATAAAGTACAAGGTATAGTTTCAGGTTGGTAAAAATCATGAATATCAATAAGATAATAAGACGCTAAAGGTTTGCGTGTGGTTAACATTGTGGAACGGTGGAGGTTAGGTTTACGCTTCAAAGCCACTTATGTAGGGTTAGAAAAACCATCCTGGTTTGACTTATAATAACCCTTCTAACCCGAACCCTAGCTTCTAGCCCTAACCCTAGCAATGTAAGCTGGAGACACAACGTCATGTGACTCAGTGGCGTAAAGGACTTCTCGCACTTCATACTACGTCTGTCGAGTAATGATGCGGATGGCTTTATATAGGAGTTATTTGTAATTATGCATCAGGTGAGCTAACAAAAATGACGAGACTAACAAGACAGTAGAAATAGTAAAACAATCGGAAACTAATGCAGAGTTTAGAAACTTTAAAAATACAAGTAACGCACTCTCTTTATGTGAAACATCTCCCCCAGAATATTATCGTGGATCTGGTTTTAAAAATTGTAATATCTGACAAATAGACTTTCTACTTTGTAAAAGTAATACAACACCACGTTCTGATTGTAATGTGCTGAAGATGTTGGCATAATCTAACCGAACTAGTAATCACATCACTGCAGAAGTTCTCTGATGACTCTGCAGTGGTCGGTGTTAAGGGACGGACGGGAGGAGGAGTACAGGGCAGTAGTGGAGGACTTTGTGGAGTGGGCCGGTAGAAATCACCTGCGTCTGAACGTGGCCAAGACCAGAGAGATGGTGGTCGACTTCAGGAGGAAGACGACGGCTCCACAACCGCTGAGAGTTCTGGGAGAGGATGTGGACATGGTGGAGGATTACAAGTACCTGGTTGTCTCCATCTTGTACACGCTGTGTACAAGAAGGGGATGAGTCGACTCTTCTTCTTGAGGAAACTTCGATCCTTCAACGTGTGCAGCAGGATGCTGGAGATGTTCTATCGGTCTGTTGTGGCCAGTGCACTGTACTTCTGTAGTCTGCTGGGGGAGCAGCATTGGAGCCGGAGACACCAACAGACTTAATAAACTGGTTAAGAAGGCCGGCTCCATCATTGACTGCAAACAAGACTATCTGGAAGAGGTGGTGGAGAGGAGGACACTGAAGAAACTATTATCCATATTGGATAACCCGGACCACCCTCTCCATCACCTCCTGCAGGGACAGCGGAGCACTTTCTCCAACAGACTGATGCAGCTCCTGTATCTGTCACAAGGACAGATACAGGAGAACATTCCTGCCCTCTGCCATTAGACTTCATAATAAAACACCTCGGGCCAGATCGTCGTCCTTCACATGACTACAAGTCTGTCTGTCTGTCTGTCTATATACATTTGCATTATGTGGCATCTTTAGAAGGGGAGGTGAGAATTCCTGGAGCTCCCGTCATTACGTCTGCCAGTCACATGAAGCCAGTGAAATGCATCACACTCCACTTACCGACACTGATGGTTTAAAACAGACATGTAATGCCCCCCCCCCACCCACCATCTCACACACACACACACACACACGTCTGTCAAGGAAAAGCCCCCAGAGCGCTCTCACACGCAGCTTTACAGTCTTGTACCTGATCTCTGAGCCCTGACACAAACACACACACACACGATGCTTTCTCGGCAAAAGTGCTCTATCTTTGAATATGCTGTAGTGTAAGGGGAGTTATGAATATTCATGGCCATTTTCTAGCGATGGTAGAGTAGGCATGCCGGGGTTGTGTGTGCATTTGTGTGTGTGAGGGGGCTGTGTACGCCTGTCCATATCTTTTGGACCGACGTCTTCTCGCATCACTGCCCTTTCCTTACTTATCAAAGCAACCTTGAAATGTTCTTTGGATCACCTTCACGTGTCCGCAGGGCCTGCAAAATGCTCCCTTCCTTGCTCTTTCACACACCAATAAACACACACACACACACACACACACACACACACACACACACACACACACACACAGAGGCTATCCCTCAAGCTGTTGGGTAACTTCATGACTCCGGTAAACAATCGGTTCAAGCTTCCACCTTTGACAATAAACATACATGCGGCTGCCAAGAACACAGCAAAGTTCAACCCTGTGATAAACTACCACAGCTGATAGCACTGTACACATGAGCACAATTCTCCCCCGTAGCTTGTGTTGTGTAAACGCGACACATCCCCACACCCTTAATTGGCATAAAAACACTCATTTTATTGACGGCACTAATTACACAAGCTCATGCTCTGAGCTTGTGTACTCTGAGTGATCTGTGCTTAATATATGATCTGTGCCAAGCTTAAAATACCGGCGAAACAGCAGTTGAGGAAGCTTGACGTGGCCTTTCCCCCCCCCATCTGAGCTTTGCACACCCCCAGCGGGTGCGCCTCGCTTCCATTTCACTTGATAGTCAGATATCTTTCCCCTGTTTCTGGTCCTCTGTCATGATGAGTCAGCGACGGGCTTGGTTCTGTTCGAGCGCCAGTGCCACAAAGCGAACGACACATGTTATGGCACTGTCACGTCAAGCCAGGCGGAAAGGCTTGACTGATTTCAGGGCAGGTATGTGCGGAAAGTAGTCTCACGCCAAGCAATCCATTTCTGGGATTGCAGTACAAATAGCCTTGTGTCGGATTAGATTGTGTGTGTATAGCTCGATGTGTGTGACACGTATGAGTTTGTATATTTTAGTGTATTTATGCACACCCTGCAGTTGCTCATGTGTTTGTTTGTGTCTCTTTGACCCACATATGTGTGTATGACAGGAGAATTACCTGCCAGTCAGGTCAAAGTGATAACTGCTATAGTCTGGCAGCTAAACGATGCCGACTGGCTCTTTGCTTTGCTTCCTTGACCGGTCAGCGGTTATGTGTCACTTGCAGCTGAGCCTATTTTAGCAGAGGAAAGGTTGAGGAGGCAGAGGTGGCGGAGGGCTTTCCAACCCGTTTTGAGGTCATTTGAAGTGTTTTTCTCCTTCCCCATCTGCCTCCTGACGTACACATATGCACTCAGTTTGACTGATGGAGGGCTAAGAATAGCCCTTTATGATGTCGCTAGTGCAAACACGCGTGTTTCAAAACCTCAGAGCCTGAAGGTTAACGACGGCAGCGTGTCACCATGTTTAAATACAGAAAACTACGGACACTGAAAGGAGTGAAGAAGACTATCCTGCCCTTGAGCCAGGCCGTTAACCATTCACTCTGTCTTATTATAACAAAATGCTCACCGTCTCACCAGGTAAGATTTCAAGAAAAAGAAGTTTGAGTCAGCCAGCGAAGAAAAAAGTGAAAGTACTCAAGACCGCAGATTAGCTTGCAACGTCGTACACTTTCTTTCTTTCCTTTTGTGAACTTGGTGAGCTGCCAGAGTCTCTCAGCTGCTCTTAAATTCACCAGGAAAAAAAAGATGATAGAGGGACAGAAAAAGAACATCCACGAATGAACTCAGCCTTTGGGTTTTATCGGTTTTCGCTCTCGGTTTCGGATGTGTAGTTTGCTGGTAATAGATTCATATGGCTGTTGGTGGCTAGTTGTTGAGCTTGTTGTGCCTTGCCCCAGTACAAAGGCCAGTCACCCCACATCCCTTTCGGCTTTCCTCGAGGATTCAACACAAACACAAGGTCAACCACAGGTCCATTGGAAATAACTGCTTCCACTCAAGCCTCACAGATAATAAAAAAAAAAAACCCAGGCTTGGCAGACTTGTTGAAGCTCCAGCTGGACTCACAGAGCAGTTATCTGCAAGATGAAACGAAGGAATGCAACAAAAAAAAAGGCATTCAAGTGGCCGATAATATCTGAGATGAAAATGGAAATTGATGTGATGGGATGAGCGTTCAAAATCATAATGCATTGCGGTCTGCTTTCTCGCTAAGAGGCAGAGTAATAGGACATGGCCCAGGCTATTCCTTTAACAGCCACAGAGTAAACGCTTTAGAAATGACCACTGGAAAGATAAAGGAACTCTACTGTTTCTAACTGTTTCTGTTGTTGATGCAGCAGCTGCTGCTTGTTCAGTTGTCCTTTTATGGTAGAAACTGTAGTTCAACTCTGAGCAGCTGACTTATTTTGCAATAACTAAATATGCAACTAACACCAATGTTATCCATTTAATTGGCCATAACTGATTGGCATAACTCAATGACTTGCACATTTTAATCCTTGTGTAATATTACAAGAGAGGATTTAGATAATCTCCCAAAAGCAGTGCTCAATTTGTCAAGATCAACAACGGTCAACCAGGGCACGATCTGGGCTTTTATTCGTGAAGTACTTCTGTTTAAAATTAGGAAAGAATTAGCCAATGTGTGTGCTGCATAACTTCACAGTCAAAGTCCTGCTGCAGTGATTTATGTGTGTGTCTCGTCACGGTGTGTCACTTTGTCGATACGTGTCAACATTTAGGGTTTGAGGCGGTAGGTTGTTGTCAACAATCGCATGCTTTTCCTCGGGTTGTCTTTGTTACAACTGAACTTATCTTTCCTCAATTCAAAGTGTTACCAAAGAGGAACACAGTGTGGCAGGGATGGACACTCACCTTCTTTTGCTCTTTACCATTCTGTATCAACTGTAATTCATTTTTCATGTAAGTTCAATTAATGTAACAAAGAGAAAGCTGATTGTTGAAAAGAAGGTAACATTGAATAATAACAAACCATGACTGCTGGACAGGACGGCCTGTCCCTAACAGGCAGTACAAAGTTTACTCCCTTTTTGTGCGTAGGAGGTTTGGGACATACCGGCTACACTTTTGATTGAAATACAACAATTCAGCTCTTTGGTTTCACTCGCGTATCAACAGGTACCCGGCTAGCTTACGTGTCTCTTGAGCAAAGTACCGCAAAGAAGCTGGACCAGTATCGGCTCGATTGTGTTGTCAAAGACTTATCACTCATTTCAGGGGTAATCTTTATCCTCCACATGGAAAGAATGATAAGAGCTGCGTGTCCTCTGCCACTCTCTGTGGCTTTACTCGGCAGCAGGGAAGTGAGTTTCACTTATTTGTTGGATAGATTTCGATTCAGGCTTTTAGCGCTGGTGCTTTTGGCTTGTTTGGGGGTTTATATAGACAGCCAAATTGAAGCTGTCTTCGGTAGGACAGTCGGCCAGTCTGCACCTCTTTGTTTAGACAACTGGACAGTGAGACCTTTGTAGAAAGGTCACTGGTTGGAGTGAGGTGGCTAAAGATAACGCGCACACACACACACACACACACACATTTGTGAGCATGTACAGATACACACATGCAACTAAAGCGCTTATGAAAGCAGCAGAAATGCTGGGTCACGGACGGACAGCAAAGGTGAAGAAAATGTGGCCGCTTTTTATAGTCACGTGCTCCTCAGGGAGCGCAGACACACTGCTGTCTTTCTATCTCACATACACACACACCAGGCGGAAGGGTTAACTGTTAACTGCAACAGAGGTCAAGCCGCTGTGTTTTGACAGCTCTAAACCTGAACTCTAAACTCAATCCAGCTAAGATGGTACAACCTGTACTCCTCCAGGTACTCATTCAGACACACTCCGCTAATCACTTCTGAGCTGCACACGGTGGCTTTCGGGTTACAGAAGCAGGCTGGTGGCTGAACAAGATGATGATGATGATGATGGTGAACCCTCGGGTGCTACCGTGGGCCTGCTCATTCTTGCTTCCCAGAAAAAGACTGCAAGCGAAACACACATGTTTGCTTCAAATCCCATAGTCATCAGCTAATGCCGTTGCGTCACTCGTCGTCATGTGTGCTAAAACCAAAATGGAGCGCCGGTCATGTGATACCAGCTGGTGTCTGGGATCGGATGTCAACGGTCTCCTTGATCTTTCTCCGGCCGACTCCTGGTTGATGGCTTTGACCCTCTTCCCCGGTCAACGATGCGACACAGATTGTTCTGGCGGCTGTAGTAATGTGTGATATTAACAAGTTTGTGTCAGGACACTGACACAGACGCTGGTATCTCAACAACAAAAAACAACTCCAAAGGAGATGCTAAACAGTTCATTTCAAAGGGATTTTGCTATCAAATTGAAGTCAAATTTGAATAATAATTCACAATTATACTGTAAATCATGAACGCAGCTGCAAGCATGGTGTCCCTCGAGAAGACGCACCAGCAGTTTAGCATTAACATGTAATTGAATTATGATGAGAAATGAGAGCAAGAACTGCCAACTTCAACAGAAATGTGATCCACAGTTAGCTGCAAACAAAGCTGCTGAACTAAAACAAGGAATACACAGATTAGATCACCAGATGAAAAGAAGTAGTTCAACATTTAGGAGTCAAGTTCGTGCATTTAGAACAGAGCTACAGCCAGCAGCCCGTTAGCGTAACTTGGCATAAAGACGGGAAAGCAGCTGATAATGAATTCATATGAAAGTATATGAAACAGGAATTAGATTCCTCTCGAGAGTTCATCTCTGTCTGTCCTGAAGTGATCTTCATGCAGTGCATTCTGGGATTAGGTTTCCTGTGTACAGTGTTACTCACCTGTGTCTACGTCAAACAGCAGTGATATTTACATTCTTAAGGTGTGTACCGTCTTAACTGCTTTGCTTAGCTTATCCCATGCTCTGTGTCACCCAAGCACACGTGCACGAGTGGGAGTGCGTGCGGTTCTGTGTGTGTGTGTGTGTGTTGTAAGCTCAGTCACATGATAATGTGCTAATACGGGCCCCGCATGCTCACATTCCTATCATAGTTAGCATTTAGCCAGACCATGATCAAAGAATACTGTTGTTTTTGTTGTCGCATGTGACCTGGAAGTAAGTGCGTGCTTGTTTGTCTAAAAGTGTGTTTCAAGGATATTTGAGCTCAACATGTGAATGGAAGGCACATTCCCTATTTCCTGGGGGCATCTAAAGATATGTAAAGTGTTCATGACTCTGAAGGAAAGATGTTGAATTTAAGCAGAAGTGCATTTCATGGTCAGCTTCCCTGCACAAAGATTGGTGGAGTCAGCTGTGATCGCACAAGATCATTGGGCCTAACAAACATTTACAGCATGTGTCAGCAATATACTGTACAGCGCGACGCATCACGTCACTCTGAGTCGAGTGGCGTAAAGATACATAAATGGCTCTGCAGCAAAACTTAGTCGTCACTATTATTAGATGCTATAGCCTGATACAGTAGCACTTCCATGAATGGCATGGAAAGCCAGAGTGTGCTTCTGTGCAGGAGTGCATTTGTCTCTGTCCTTTGCTTTCGTTCGTGCACGTTTGATCACGTGCCTGGTCGAAGCGCGACCCCTGTTTATTAGCATGGGGAGTGTGTGTGTGTGACTGAATGTGTGTGTGTGTCTGTGTGGGTGCGCGTATGTGGTTTCTGGCTTGGGGGCCTGTTGAGTAAGCCTCATGATGCACAGCGTGGTCATGAGACACAAGTGCAATGGCAGGATTGGGTGACGGTGTGTGTGTGTGTGTGTGTGTGTGTGTGTGTGTGTGAGGGGGGATTTGACAGGAGGGGAAGCGGGGCCACAGGTGGTCAAGTGGAGAGGAGGCGAACGAGGGGGGATGGGCCATGTAGAAGCAAGGCAATATATTGCGCCGCTTCTGAAAAATAAAATTCCAATTTCAATTTTAACGAGCCAACCCGGTGGGGCGTGGTCACTGCTTTTATATGAAACCTATCTTTTGGCAGGTGGGCAAGTATAGGAGGAATGGCATGAGGTCATGGGGAGATGGGACGAGAAGGCTCGGTGATGCAAAAGCAATCATTTTTTCTCGCCATTTTCTCCGAAATCCGAATGCAAATCTCCTCCTAAAGCTTCTCAGTATGACTTCATATTGTTAGAACTTGGTGCTGCTTTTGTTTTATATTTGGCCACCGTCCACGGTGAAATGTACGAGGCAGCATGTGAGGGGGGGGGGGGGGGGGTTTCATGTGTAATATAATACTTCATGTGTTGTTAGCTGCACCTCTGCAGATACGTGTGGATACTGTGGAGTTGCTCAACTAATTTGAAATCTCTTATCTTATATTGTCCGAAAAGTACTAGATAAACGGAACTGTGTGAACTGTTCCACCAACACTGGTTGATGTGCAGAAGAAACGGTGCCGAGTAATTCATCAAATGGCCCCTATGGATGTGCACGGAGGTGTTCTAGAGACTGCAATTGCAACAGATACCTGCTGCCTTCAGACGTCTGGAAAGAGAGCTTAAAGAAAGTCGGCACAACAGAGAACACACTGCTGACATTCACATTGAAAAGAATCCTTCCCCAGTGTGCCTGCGAGCGATTATGGCGATGACAACCAGAAACAGCCCTAGCTCGTTTGGAGCAAGCTGTCGCCTCACGACACGGGGACACATCATCAGGCGTTCCATTGAGTTTAAAGAATGTGAGAGACTGTAAAAAGGAGATGGGAGGGAAGGCATCTTGTCTCCCTGTTCCTTTCGGTCTCCTCCTGTGGCACGTGGGTGAGTGTGTGAGTACATACTCACTGTGTACAAAGTTGAACACTGTGTTCCATGGCACTGGCTGTACTATGAGTCTCAGCCTCACAGCTCAGGGGGAGGAGAGGAGAGTTGAGGAGATGTGAAGGGAAAATAAGGACATGGTAAGATGTGAGAAGAAAGGAGGGAGGAAACTGTGTGGCTGAAGAGAAGTGAGAGGAGAGAGAGAGAGGGAGAGAGAGAGAGAGAGAGCGCTGACAGGGTAGCGTAACATTTTCCTGTGAGGACAAATTGTTCCGACAAAAAGGAGGCAGGAGAGAGGAGGCAGGGTGACACTGCAGCACCAAACTGCAGAAACGAACATGCACTCACAGCCTCCTCAGCCACTTCCGCCTTTTGATCGGCTTCGCTCGGGCGTCTGCTCCGCGTACCGAATCGAACCTCATTAAGGGCATCCTAATAGGCTCACGAGCTCGGTCATATGTTGGAACCGCACACTTCATGTATGTCTATTTCACACGGCACTAAAACCATCATATGTGCCGGATTTGCGCAGACGCACGCGATTAAATCATCGCCATCTGTCCGCGGTTAATCTCCTATTTTCATTCACTGAGCTCTCGCAATGTGGAGCTGCGGCGACGTATGGAGGCTGTTATCCAATTCCAACTGGTTTACTAACCTCTTTCCCAGCCACGCCGCACTGCTCATCCTCTCCCCTCATCCCTTGCCTCTCCCTGCGCTTCCTCTGAGGCTTTTTAAGGACACAGTGTACCCAGTGCCCTCCCGCCTCTGCTCATCCTGCCTCCTCTTCCTCCCACACTTTCTCTCCTCCTCTCCCACTCATCTCTTCACCTGTCACATGCCGTTAGCTCCTCGTCCGTCTCCTCTGTTCACCTCGCCTCCCCCCCCCCCCCCCCCCTCTCTCTTTTCTTTTGTGTCTGCAGCATTGTAATGCCAAGCCACTCTGCATAGCCGGCATACCCGAATCTAACATCTGGGCTCCAGAAAAAGGAGAGGTGAGGGCCGATCCCCCCCCCCCCCCCCTCCATTGTAAATGACAGAAAATAGGCCCTTGCACAACGGTGTGAAAAGAGTCAATCACTGGCAAGGTGGGTGCATGGATATACACAGCACACTAGCGGACGGGCACACGCAATTCACACGTGCGCCCACATGTACAGCTGTAAATCGGATCTTGCTTTCACACAGATGTATATTTAGCCATGACTGAGCCTGTTGGCAGCGACTAGTATTTGGCATCTTCTCGCCAGAAGAACCCGCAACTGGGGTCAGCTGACGCACACAGAAGAGATGGGGGGGGGGGGGGGTAGCGTGAATAAACAGACAGTGAAGGAAGTATTTGTTGACCACAATATACTTAAAAAGTAAATCAGCCACGTTCAACCTTGGATTCAGTCAGGATAATTCAGTTTGACGGACCGACAATCATGCCTGTCATTCGTAACCAACACCCTGAATGCCTTTGAGGTGTTACCCCTATAGCGACAACTTCCGTATCAGCTGTGCAGTCACATGGACTGAGTAATGTGTCCTCAGCCTCCTCTCGCTGTTTGTGGTTCACACAGCCCACATTTCTTCCCAAAATACACCTTGAGAGTTGTAGTTGTAGTCGTTGACTTCGCTCATTACGTTTGTATGTATTCGGGCTTTGTACTCTCAGCAGTTTATCAAAGAACTCTTTTCTAACAGAGTTCTCCATCGTTGTCCAACGCAGGGAGACATAGAAGACGAGCAGGCGGAGAGGTAAAGGGACAGATGGAGAGAGATGGACGAGGTGTATTGTGCTGAACAACCTGCAAGGTGTAGTGCATTCCCCCGGAGAACCATTTATACAACACACACACATGGCAGCATGTTATCAACATTGCTTCTTGCAGTGGTAGCTATCATGGAGGTGCGCACTGATAACTCAGCCTGGAGCAGCAAATGTGTGGTCGCCACAGCAGAGGAAAAGCTACATGGCTCACAACACGATTGATCAAAAGCTGTCGGCCGGTCTTTGTACGTGCGTGTGCACTTGTGTGTTTTTCGATGTCACTTGCCCTTACCGAATGCAAACATGTACTCTTCCTGGCAAACTAGTCCTCGAAATGAATTCAAAGACATAAATAAGCATGTGAGAGATGACGTGAAACCTTGATTTGAATGCAAGCAAAAGACCAAAAATGTATTCATTCAGTCAAAACCAGTCACTGGAGGTTCAATTAAAATAAACGCTGACAACTTTGGACTTGTTACATTTATAAATTAAGCCTTGATGCTGAGACACTCAACGCACCGCATGATTTTTGAACATAATCTCCGCCGAGGATAAAAAAAAAACGATGATCCAAACGACTTTACTGAACGTAAAGACGAGCATATGTTCAGACGGAGCTCAGGGAAGCAAATTGAGTTTGCATCTTTGCATTGAGAAACATCTTCTCCGTAATCGTCCCTTCATTCATGTTGATGTATGCAGTCGGCCATTTACATTGTAGACTGCATGTAATTTGATAGGTAGTGAGCCTGGACGAGCGTCGCCTCTAACGATGATTAAAATGGAGTACGTTGCAGTGCACTCAGATGATTGACAGAACAATGTCACTCAGAGTGTGTGTGTAGGTGTGTGTGTGTGTGTGTGTGTGTGTGTGCATTTACTGTAATTGCATTCACGCAGACGTACCACACATGCGTTGATGGATTGCGTGGCAATTTGTGCATGAATACGTGTCTGTGCTGATGTGTTGTGAAATGTGTAGCGCAAGCATTAATGGCTTCAGATGGCTCTGAGCTTGCCTTCTCCTACCATCAACCTCTCTCGCTCTCTCTCTCTCCCTCTCTCTCCCTATCTCTCCCTCCCTCTCTCTCCCTCTCTCTCCCTCGCTCTCTGTTGGTCTGCATCAAACCCTGTCTGACAGCTTTGGCAGCTCGTCGAGTCTACTCTGCACACACGCCTATCAAGCCCCGTCCAAGCAAATAAGCAATTAATCATTAGCATCGAGGAGGAGGAGGAGGAGGAGGAGGAGGAGGAGGTATCAGGATTCACTTGGGTTAAAATATGACCCCACCTTCTTCACACACACACATATGCACAGTTCCCTGTGAATTGTGCAAGGGGATTATCTTCTTGATAAATCAGGGGATGAATTATGGAAATGAGCATGGAACGGTAAAAAAAAGGAAGAAACAACTGGACAGCATCTGTTGACTAACAAAACAAACTGTTGTCCCTGTTAGGTTTTCCTCTTCACTCACAGTAATGGTGATTAGATGATTAGTCTGAGACTGAAATGATTAAATGGGAGAGATTGTACCTGTGTGTGTGTGTGTGTGTGTATGTGTGTGTGTGTGTGTGTGTGTGTGTGTGTGTGTGTGTGTGTGTGTGTGGAAACGAGACAAATCAGCAAGTATATTAAAAACGGGGTTTTTCAAGCTTAGCTTGAAATGACTGAATAATCAGCGTTAAGTGAAGGTAAAGTATAAACAGAAGGTTGTGAAGGTAAGATTCCTTTACATATAAATACATATATTACTATCATATGCGTCATGTAGAAGAGCCTTCATGTTTGCCTCTCATCAGCCAAAGTTCATTGTTCAAAGTTGTTGAAAGGCACATTCAGTACTGTAGATATGGTGTCAATGCACCCGACCAATCACGTAACCGGCTCGCCTTGAAGTAATTGCGTGTAATCTCACCTGTCAACATGCTTCACACTTTTAGTTTAGAAGGACACATTTTACAATTCTGCAGACAAATAAACACACGACTCTCACGCACACAATGCTTTTACTACGCTCCAATCTCATTTTATAGCCTGCATCATTTCCTCAGTCTGTTTGCTCAGCGTCAGATAGCAGCTTCAGTGATACTGAGTGCCCTTCCTGTCTTGTCTTCTAATTTGTCGGGAGGAGTTTATTGCCGGTCGATTGCTATCAGCCAATCTTCTGTCGTTGGGCCAAGGTGCCCAAGTCAACGCTCTGACCCCCTGCAGCTAGTGGCACGTATCCAATTACATGCCGGATGTGTGCATGTAATCCTGCTGGCGATTTGATGATGAAGAACAGGAAAATGATTTTTGCTGTTGTGACTGGTGATGGTGGATTGTTGGTCGTGGTTGTGAACACTGTAAAAAAAAAAAAAAGAGAGAGCGCTTTTAACCCTTTTCCTGCTTCCAATTCCATGGCATTTTGCATTTCACACCAAGACTGCGCTCTGTTATACAAACACACACACACACACACATTAGCTATATGTGACCCCTACCACCCCGACCCCCACCCCAACATGCGTGAATAAACACGTGAACCCTGTGACCGCACCAAATGCACCTTCACTGCGAGGAAATAAGTGAGAAAAGAAGTGAGTAGGATAGGAAGCAAATAGCTAGAGAGAGAGTTTGCTGGTAAAGGAAGGCAGTGGACTAACTGGAGATTTCGCAGCTGGAAGGTTGTGTGGCCCTGACATCTCTCGCTCTCTCTCTCTCTCGCTCTCTCTCTCTCTCTCTCTCTCTCTCTCTCTCTGTCTCTGTCTCTGTCTCTCTGTCTGCACCCCACCCCACCCACACAGATCAGTAGCATCATTATGTGTGGTCCCCTCTGCGTTTACAGCCCGGCAGCAACTGCGGTAATATTTGCGTTTTTCATTTGTGCAACACGACATGTGTCACCTCAGCCAAAAGGCGAGGTGCCTCCCGAGAGATGCAAGCGCACGACAAGGGGGGGGGCTCTATCTGCAGTCGAAAAGGCAACACCCGCTCCGAGCCTTTAATGCGGGGATGTCTGCCGCGTCGCCACTGGCTGCTGCAGACACACACACACACACAGTGGCATGCGAAGAATGAAGCTTTGACAGGCAGACAGACGGACGCTTGTTGATATCAGATGCATGGCGATGAAGCCGGGGAGATAAGGCGTGGCATTTCTGATCTGACGTCCAGCATACACTCATTACATTCCAACCAGTCCAGCAGTGGACCTATTAGGAACATTAGACAATACAGATAAGATGCTTCCTGTGCCCTCTTGTGACCTTTGGTGCCTCTCTGTTTCGATTTGTAAATGGCACGCATAATGAGCCAAAAGATTGGCGTGTTTGGTGTTAAGTTCTGTTTCGATAATCTGGCTCAAGCGTTGCCTTGTTTACAACCTGTCTGATCACCTGCCCTGTTGTAAGCCACGTCGCCATGTTCCCTCAGCAAGTACTTTTATCATTACTGATACAACTAATGGTCATAACTACAAAGATAAGTCGTATGAATAAACCACAAATGTCCTTTAACAACCACTGACAAAGGTAAAACGAGTGCAGCCAAGGGCAACTGGCAGTTCATTTGCTAAGTTATCAGAGCAAGCCCAATAAAGATAATCATGTGCTCAGGCAAGGCAGTTCCACGAGGTAACTTCTGAATTGCCGTCACGTGAAATATCACACTGTTGACTTTTTTTTTTGTCACCTTTCACCGCAAGGCAAGTGTATTTGTATAGCACATTTCAACAACAAGGTAATTCAAAGTGCTTCACATAAAAGCATCAAAACATAAGGCAAAAGAGATTAAGCTAGCTGAAGGCCGTCGACTTAGAAAATCATATCTTGAGTTCTGCTTTTTGTTTTCGCTTAACACTCGAGAGCATTGACGCATCTGCGCTGGCTTTAGCCTTCAACGCAGTGCGGCAGAGACACTCTCTAATATGTTTACGCTGATATATCCAGGCGTTGGAGGGACACGCATGAAGCCACACAAATCATGTGACAACATGTAAGAAATCCACTCTACCTTGGTGGAACAAAGGTGTGTTACAGGTAAAAGGATAAGACAAGACTTTAGTTTGATACTGTTAGAAGACAATGTGATTTTGTGCGAACATTGGTCAACAATTGGAAGTCAGTTCACTTTAAGATTTAGAATTCAAAGGCTGCAGTTCATTTTTTTTTTTTAAATCTGGCTGCCGTGTCCGTCTGTATCCTTCCCTTCTCTCCTTCCAAAATTCTTCCATTTCTTTTTTCTCCACGCCTCCACTCTGTCTGTTTTTTCTTCTACTCCCCCGAGCAAAGGGGACAGCTGCTTATCCCTGATAAACGCCTGGCATTTGGCGGCGAGAGAAGGGAGCGATGGGGGTGAGGAGAGGGGAGGACCGAGGGGAGGAGGGGGGAGGAGGATGGGCGCGGCACATCGGTCAAGACAGCGAGGAGTGAAAAAAGGCAGGAGGGATTAAAGAGAAGGCTTTTTGGCTGTGGTCACTGTAGGAGAGGAGTGGAGGGGCGGGGTGGAGGGGGGGGAGAAGGGAGAAGATGAGGTCTAATCGTGACCTAGATTCCAGGACGCCCAGACATAATAGGCAGGGCTTTACCCCACGTGAACCCCCTCACCCCCAGCCCTCCACCTCAGTCAAAACAATAACAGAGAGAAGAGGAGCTGCATGAGGAGAGGGGCCCGGTTTGGGGATGGTTCCAACTCACCACCTCAGCCCCCCCCCCCCCCAGTGTTCTGTGTTTGGCCTCTCTGTCGCTAACTCCCAGCAGCTGTATGCAACGTTGGCGCTCGAACCTCTGGAAAGGGAACTTAGGGAATGTCGGCGCAATGTTTGGATAAACGTCTCCCGGGGTCTTTTGAACCGTCTGCAATTTTGTTGGGCTCAGGGTTGTTGCGTTTGCCGTGAGGACAAAAGACTCCCAAGTGGAATGGCTGCAAATTGGCTAAAAATATACAGTGTGTAATGTGTTTTCAGGCTAAATTTGGAGTTATATTAAAGGAAATGGATTCAACATTTGGGGAAATGTGCTGAAGACAGATCAGCCCTAAAACACTTGTGTAAAAACGAATATTTTCTTTCTTTTCTTGGCCGGACCAGTAAATTGCTGCTGGTTGCTGAATGTCGAACTATTGCTTTAAGAGAACACAGCTCCTAAATGCTTAGGAGGTGTTTAATGGTTCACTTCCATCTGTTTTATGGCGCTGTATCCCTTCATGGAGCTCACTCGGGTGTCATCACCTGACCAAATTGCCATCCTTTGGTCAGGTGATGACACCTGATTCAATTCCAGTCACAGAAGAAGGCCATGGGACACAGTCAAAAGCTCTGGGAAAAGCAAGTCAACCCATTTTTTACATTCAATTTGTGTAGCAAAAATGTTTCTTCTTTCCTGTTCGTCACAAATATGTGTGGAATTGTCTGATGTGTCTGCTGCAGTGCAGCAACTCTACAGACTATTTATGACGGACAAAAACTGTTGTCAGTTTTATCTTTGCATCAGGTCGACCACATACTTTTTGTCTGACTTGTGTCTTCATCTTCCTCCCTGTTGTCTGTCTTGTCTCCTCCTTCCGCACAGTGAACTGGAGCTTATCTTGTACCCGCTGCCCCGGTTGTGCACTCAGACCCAGACAGTCGTTGCGATGTGCAACGTCTCACTGGGACACGTCACGTGACCTGACGCTCAGAGTTGTTCTCCTTGTTGCCTCTTGTGAACCCATGATAATCACGTTGCATGCTTACGGACTGTTGGCTTGAGACACTTATTCTGCAATTTGAGAAACAGTCCAACATTTGAGGAAATACACGTGCCCGGGGGTCAGACAAGATCAGTATCAGCTGTATCTCCCTGCATGCTCTCTGCTTTTTCACATTGTAGCCTGTGTGACTGAAGACTTACAAAATAAACGGTAGAATTGTGCTCAGAGCAGTTATGCAACTGTAGCTATTTTTTGATACTCCACTATTTACTCATCCACTTACCACCTCTCCGCAGCCGGAGCAGCTTCTCAATTGGCGTTGGTTGATCGTAGAATTACAACAAGAATTTGCGGTCAAGAAATAGCTCAACACGCCACATTGACACAAAACTGGATTCTTAAGGGGAAAATGATCTGCTTTCTCTCTACACCCCTTGTAGCATTTCACTCCTATGGTTCTGTGTAAGAGGAGATAATAATTCCATTATTTGGCCAAATGCAGCTGATGGTAGCTTGAAGTACAACTCTGGTCATTGGCTGAATTACCGCGGGTGGATCACAGGAATATTCGAAAAGCCGAGGTCAGTGGGTCGGTTTGGGTTAAACAGAATTTGGTTGTGAGTCAGGGATGGGGAGTTAGTGTGTGCAGGCGTGGGAGGATTGTGGGTTCGGTGCTCAGAGAGAAAGAGGGAGGGAGGGAGGGAGGGAGAGAGAGAGGCTCGTCTCGTAGCCACCAGCGACAGTGACCAGCCATTCAGATTCGCAATCTGCAATCATTCCAAATCGATGCTTTGCGTCCATAATAAGCATTTTGCACTCATGCAAAGTGATTTGCACGTAAATACAATTGTTGGACAATATGGTGGTCTATGTTTTTTGTTTGTTTTTTTTTACTCATGGCTGCACGAGGAAGAGGATGAACACTGAAATGAAAACATGTGAGAGTGGGGAAATGAGTTTAATTTCTTTAAGTTTAGACTGAAACTCAAACAATCCCACCAGCACACAGGTTGCACTGTGTCCAGCGGCTGCCACAGAACACAATACAGTCATTACGCAACTGTGAGAGAGAGACTGTTAAAAAGTACCAAAGACTACATATTAAAAAGCAGAAAGATCCCACGGGGACAGCGGAGGGAATCTGCCAAGCTGGCTAGTACAGTGAAAACATACAATTAACCGAGCTACTTATGTGTTCACCCAAGTGATTGTAGGTGTGCTCTCAAACAGCAGCATCCTCAACAATCATCCGCTACAACAGCTCCAAATCTGGATATCGCCAAATATAACCCAACTGCCAAAAATAACACAACGCAGTCTGGATATAAATAATCCGAGCAACGAATGTCAGGGACACTTCCTCCCTTTGTTCAATGGTGAGAAGGGCCCGAAGGCAAAAATAAAGAGAGTGGGAGATGGAAAGGAAAAAGGAGGGCGGGGTTTGCATTGAATAAAGGGGGGAGAGAGAGAGAGAGAGAGAGAGAGACAAAGAGACAAAGAGGGCAGTGCACATGTGTATGTATATGTATATATATATATATATATATACATACAGCATGCAGCTCATACAGACAATTCTATTTTACTACATGAAAGACTAACAAAACTGACAAAGATGTTAAGTTGTTCAGATGACAATATAATTTGACCTGATTTGCGGCTCTGCGACAAATATAGCATCACAAAATACCAACTGTGTCTAAAAATACTTCTCCCCTGACTGCTTGAAATCAAAAGTGCAGTCTTTGGAATGACACTTAATAGCGATTCATTTTTTTCCCACTAAATCGGGCAACCGATCAAAAGCTCACTCCACCTGGGGATTAAAACAAGCTTTGAGTTCTCTTTACGGTTCTTTAAAAACTCCACTGACTTTGATCTGATTTGGGCCACTTGGAAGTGGCTGAGGTCCATGACATGGCTTGACTTGGGGTTAGAGTGGACCCTCTTATTACGAGGTCGGAGTTTGCAGAAGCTGTTATTGGCTCAACAGAGTTTGGTGGTGGTACACTGAATAATGGATGATTGGACCCGAGTTCTTTTTTTGAGGTAAAATTGGCACCCTAGTAAATGAGGGGCTGGTCAGCGCTTGCGGCCTTGGTGGCATATAATACAGGGCTGCTAACGTCACCACACACAAAAGGGCATGCATTAGAAGCTCACACACACGTATACAAAAACAGGATAAACCCATATGCACATAGCCCACGTTTGACAGTCATTGGGCAGCAATCAGCAACAGGTGCAGCTGGGTGTGTGTGTGTGTGTGTGTGTGTGTGTGTGCTAATGTGAAAATGAAAACCAGGCCGCTCTTGAACCACGGTAATGCATCTTCTCCCCCACCCAAACATTAGCTTTAAAACAGGAACTCGGGGGACCTCGCAGTTAGCATGACGGACAGCCTCCACCAATCCCACCACATGAAGAGAGGGAGAAAATAACTCTGCTTTTCATCCCGTCTGCTCTTCTTCTTTTGTGTCGTTTTCTTCCAAAGACTCTGAGACCAAAGCCAACATCAGGCTCCTTGATTGCTTTCAGGATGACGTTCGGGGCAAATGAGCCACATACACGCGCGTCCAAAGTGAATTTTAAGCTTTTGTTGCTCATGCTCCATTATAGAGCAGCTGATATTGACGGAGACAAAAGTCAACGTGGCACATTGTCGAAGGCCACGTTTGCTGCTCCTGAACTCAAACTCCTGACCTTTTCAGGTCACAGGCCGGCCTCTCTAGCCCTTCTCTAACCTCGATATTTTATCAGCGTAGTCAGGTGATAGTGAGAAGCTGGAAGATGAGAAGGCCAGTTATGATCGAGTACTTGTGCTGACGCACGTTTTGACACACATCCAGCATAACCTGAACCTCTCGCTATGTAGAAGCTCTCCGATCCCCCCAGGCCCCCCTGTCGCCCGGATCTAAAATAAACGGGCTGGGAGTAAAGCTGCCTTTGAATGGTCCCCACAGAAATTGCTGTTTTAGCAAAAGAGTAATCACAACAGACACTAAAGTCTTGCTATTAAAAGCAATTTAAGGAATAGTTTGACATCTTTACGTGATATTTGCTTTCCAGCTGAGAGTGAAGATGAGGAGATCGATACCACGCTTATATTTGTCCATTTACTTTGGAGCTTCAGGCAGGAAACAGATAGCTTAGCTTAGCATAAGAACTGGAAGTAGCAGCTAGCCTGCACTTACTTAGTTGTTCTTTGATACATATTTACAAAAAACGAAGTTTAAAACCAACAAGTGTCGGTTTTACGGGAGGTTTATGCTAAGCTAAGCATGATCTAGCTATAGCGTCATATTTAGAGGGGAACTCGGATGATTTTACACATCACAATCAGGTGTTGGCGAGAAAACTACAAAAAAGCAACATTAAGGCATTTACATTAGATACGACTAGCATAACACACCCAGACTGAACTGTTGGTGCTCAGGTTGCATTGTGGGTAATGTAGGTGCCAGATAGAAGAATACATGGACTACAAAAGGTGATATCACTGGTTATGCTGCATTATTCTTTTACTTTTTGAAACTGTCCGTCGTTAGTCAGACAATGGCTGCAATGCTGAATCTGTGGAGTAATGTTTGAATGGACAGATATGACATTATGAAAACCAGCATTCAATCAATGTCGTATTTGAGTTTTGTTGAAAGGTCATCACGTGAAAACAGCAATCGACATTTCAGTCAGCGTGTACCTGCGCCTGCCAACTCACGGACACACTCCTCATGTCAGACCAACCTTTGCGTATGTTTACTGCTAAACAGTGGCACCCTGCCTGCTTTCACCCAAACTAAATATTTGTCGTCTTCATGACATTTAGGCTCAGTTTTTACACTGGAAACCGAATCGGCCACGGCTTTATGCTCCCGTGTTGCTCCGCTGGCCTTGAAATGCCGACGCTATTAACGATTCCCGCGGTAAACGCTCAGTTATTGCCCTCGGCCACCGTAACCAAAAATGTGTGACCGGCGTAATCCGGACTTTGTGTTAATCTAATGGAAGTTCACCGGTGAGGAGTGACGCTGTGAGCCTTGCCCCGGTCCTCCCCTGGCTGGGCTGCAGGGAAGCACCCACGCATCCCACGACTGAGTGATTAATGTTGATTGAGGATCATTACTTAGCACCCTGCTGAACTCCTGACCTTACACCGAGGCGGGTAAAAGCCCCCGACGCAGCCAACGGTGGCTGGTGGAACATTACACATCTGAATCCCCTCCATACAGACACAAATACACAGGCAGGTTTACACACAACAAAGCGACACATTCTCACACAATGGCCAGAGCCCAAAGAGGATTCAATATCATACGCCATAATCGGTCTCTAAGCCCCAACAGAGGGGCTCTCTGCGATAGAAGAGTTTAAGGAACTTCAATCCTATTTCATCTGATTATATTTCATACGCTCATAACTTTTGGGACTTAAAACAAGCTCGGGTGAAAGTAAGGTCAACCCTTAGGTGACCCCCCCCCCTTTGTCAACTTTATTAAGGGAAAAGTCATTCGGGGTCTCCGCACTGAATTGTCTGCTTGTGAATCATCATTCATCAGCGTGGAATAATGCTCAGCACAACGCTGCCCGTGACCACACAGATTAATTTACAAACCCCGGCTGCATCGTCTCCTGGGAGCCTGTTTAAACAAGCGTTGAACAAAACACCGGAGAGGAGAAAAAGCTGAAAACTGGATCACAACGTCTCCCTCGGGGGGTGGCTTCACTGTGTCTTTTAGGAATACCTACCGTGTATTTAGCAACTCTTTATTCTGCCGCTTCTACCCAAAGGGAGCATTGGTGTCACACACACACACAGACATACATGTGCAGGCCACTGCCAGACTCAGTGACTGTTTGGCCAGAGACTGTAACAACAGCTCACTTCTCTCCCCTGAGACCTTCCTGCTACCGTATATGGGGGGGGGGGGGGGGGGGGGCGGGGGGAGAGACACGCTTTTCCATCATGCACCACTTTAAACAGACATGTTTCACAGCTACACAAGATACAACACACAGGCTTGAATTCTGCCGAAATAAATCAACGTTACAACAGCATGAGTACATACCGTTAATGAAAGAGGAGGAGAAGGTCTGACTTTATCTGGTGTCTGATTCTGTCTTTCCATTGACTTTGCATGAAATCTTGCTACTTCTAAATTTTTATTTGAAGTTTGGAAGTAGGGGTACTTAGTTAGTGTTGAAACTATGATGTTTTTCCTTCACTTATTGGGATGCAGGCTCTATGTGTCGTACACAAGTATTTGTGGTGGGTTAGTGGATTTGTTTTGGTTTTTATCTGTTTATTATGTGTTGGGTACTAGGTGTTTTAGAAGTAGTTGTTCAAGTGTCCCACTGAATCCAGACAGAGCCATGGAGAGAGTTCAGTCCAGCCAGCTATAGAGTACATAATTAATCATATCATGTGACCAGGTGTGGGCCGAGGCGTAGAAAAATCCAGATCGTGCAAGACCTTTCTCCTACTTCCTCTTTTGCTCCCTGTCACTCTCTAATTGACTAATCCTGGCCTGGAAGAACATATTTGTGGAGGGGGGGGGGGGAGAGGAAGGAAAAGAAGGGGTTGGCATGGGGAGGTAGGGAGATGTACTGTTTGAGGGAAGCAAACGAAACATTCCGCACCGTGAAAAAAGAAGATAAGAAGAAGAAAACAAATGACCAGGAAGCCAAAGCAGGGACGCAGGATGAATGAAAACACAGGGAGAAAAGAGAGGGAGGAGTGAACTCATTAAGGGCTTATGCAGTGGGGATAAAGGCCGAGCAGCACACCGGGTCAGACAGAGTTAACTAATCCCAACCACAGTTCCTCCCCCGGGACCTGGACTGTACACTCTGACCCACACACACCAAAAGCTGTTGTAGCTGGCCACAACTGGTCACTTAACACGTGGATTGTAGTAGCTGACTCTGGTGAGCACCACTCACAGAATGCATCGAAACATGATGGGTGAATATGATGGAGAAAAAAAAAAGACAAGGCACACACTGTATAAGAAAGAGTTCTCAGGGTCTGGAGTCAAAGATGAGTTTGTCTTTCTGTTAAACAGTTTTCATGACCAATTGTCCTGATGTAAAAGATGAAAATATGAGAACAGACAATAACTTAAAAGTTCCCTTAAAAGTCAGAGTTCAGAGTGAAGAGACAATCCCCTGAACGTGTGGATCTATAGTGGACACAGAACATGAACGTACAATGTGACTGTTTTTCCTCTTAAATGATGTCTTTGTGAACTCATGTCTGTGTGGGGAACTGAATAAAAACTCCCTATGTGGTTATGCCCTTTCAAGGAAGTCCTCCAGTAAAGTAAAGAAATGTTTCTCCTTCTTTTTCTCGTGTGTTGTGCTCCATTGGCTCTACTTTGTACATTGTCTGTCTTCCTCTTGTGTCTTTTGTGACTATCTTTGTGTCTATTTTCGTCTTTTATTTTTTATTGGGCTCTTTTTCACTTAATCAATCTCTCTGTCTCTTTTTATATCTCACTTTCTTCATTTTTTTCTCTCCCCCCTTGCTGTTTCTCCCCCTTAGTATTTCCAGACAGTGGGCTGTCTGCTCTTCACGACATGTTGACACTCTTTCTCCGCCTTGCTCTTGCCATAATTGGCTGCCTGGCTTCATCCTTGTACGCTGCTCTAACACACACACACGCACACACACAAGAGAGAGAACACCAGGCGCAGACGGAGAGGCAGAAAAGGCAGAGCAAAAAGGCGAGACGGGGAGAAAGGAAAGGGGGAGTGGTGGCTGCCGGCGCCCGGGCCTGGTCAGCGTCTGCTGTTGATCTTGGTTGTAGTAATATTTAGTTTAAACACTAACAGCTGACCGCATGTAAATGTCAAGCAAGCCTTGAAACAAGTGCACTGAAAGTCCGAGAACAGCGGCGGATGCAGAGATAGAGTACAGCTACACAGCGAGCATCATCGTCAGTATAACGTAGAGTCCGTAGAAAAGTGGCTTCCAAATGTTTCTCATCATCTTATCCCAACGAATGTAAACTGAAACCATTCAACCGTGAACTCCTGTTTAACTCGTTCTGTGTCGTGATGCTCATCCCCAATGTGGATCCAAGTCCAGAAGCAATTTTTTGGTTTTCTTCTCCGGAAGGGCGAGTCTTCTTCTGTGGAGTGTAGGGTTGCTGCTTGGCCTAGATTTATCTGCCCTGAATACACTAGGGAGGGGGGGAGAGGGGGGGGCTTTAATGGGAACATAATGATATCAGCGCAGATTTACCTGAGTCCTGCAGATAAATGGATCAGACGGATGAGAGGATGATGGAGCTACTCAGCAGGAAGGAGACCTAATCGTAAGATGTGTGAGGCTGTTATTGTGGGTGGGCGGGAAGGATTTAACGTTGAATTGCAAATTAAAATTCTTTCTTTTTTCCTAAGAAATCAGCATGTGTCTCCCTGGTCTACACATTCCAGTATGAGTGACTTTCATTTGATTCAGTTCCTTTTTACTTCAAATCTTGATATTCACTCTGGTCCAGTCCCGTTTGATTTGATTTAGTTCTACTCGGTTCATTTCGGGCAAATCAATTTCGCCTTCGATGCCGGCCAAAGATAGCACTGTTAGAGTTGCGAGTTCAAGCTGGGGCGCTCACACGCGGTTCTTAATGCAACACAATCGCTGCCTCTTGACATGCTGGCACGCCTGCAAAAGCAGTCGGTCCATCTGTGCTTGGCCTAGTTTTGGTTCACGTTGGTGGCATTCCAGACCTCATTCTCAAAGGGGGACAGACAGAGACACACAGTGTGCCTCGCACTGGTTAAATATAGCCATGACATTCAAAGGGTCTGTCGTTTTGGCGAGTCAATTCACCTTTGGCAGGCGCAGGATAATCAGACGCCCCAGCAGTGTGTAAACTCACAAAACCGAGTTTGTTTCAGTGTGGTTGGGGTTACACAAGAGATATAGATTGACTCAGCTGGATGAAATGCACGTGAAACACACACACACACACACACACAGCACAAGGCGAATGCACCTACATGTGTACAGGTATGGGCCTGCCTCAGATTCGAGGGAAAGCACACTGATTGTCGTTCTCACAGTAAAAAATGTGGCTCCCAGGTCTCACACACTGCTGCGAAATGTCAGGTTGTGTAAGGACGCGTGTGTGTGTTTATAGCAGACACTGACAATCTGGGCTCACCTGGCGCGAGATGAGAGGGAAGCCTTACGTCTGAATTGAGGAGAAACGGAGCAGGAACATCAACGAGTTACGTGGGTATGCGTACGGATAAAAGACACCTGATAGAGAGAGTATGTGTAAGAGTTCCCGTGGGAGAAAAGGGAGGGCTGGAGTGGTGCAATGGTTGGTCACACACACATTAGTGAGTGTGTGCTGCAGCACATGCTGAATTTGCACAAGAATAAAAGCACTATTTTGGAGTGACTCTCCTCTTGCTGTTTACATTCTATGTGCATCTGTGTGCTGTGAAGTTTTAGAGTTCATATGTTTTCAACAGAGTGGTATTTTACCATCATATTCACGTTGGAAAGTTAATAAAAGTGAATTGATTGATTGATTAAAAGAAAATGATAAACAGCTGTAAAGGTTAAAGTTCGGTTGTACGACCTGTTTTAGCGTTGTGTTGTGTTTATCGCTCCCCATCACTCACTCATTCATAAAGCCCCTCATAAATCAACACACTGATCCCGCTTGTCAGCGCCCACATAAATCTTTGCGAACGACGTTGTCAAATTAAAATACATCTGGTTGCACTGTCACTGAAAAGGAATTCAGGCTGCTGCGTTTATGTCGGCGTGCTCGCCAGAGGGCAGGGCACACCGTGCACGCCGGCGTGTTTGAGTGTTTTTTTTTTTAATCCCTTTAAATGGCAGCCAGATATCGTTGACATTTGGACATCGTAGCCAATGGATCCCCTCAGTGATTTGCATAGACTCTTTGAAATGTGCCGCGGTGTATCATTGTTTGTAGTTTCAATATGTCACAGCTGAGCTGCTGTATGTTTACCGAGCTTATACCGACGTCTGACAGGGAAATCCTCACGACTCAGGACACTCCTTGGGCCAATGTCTCTCCGCCTGATGGATTCAGTATCTTTCCTTCATCTTTATTTGACTTGGGAAGGCTTACTGAGCACACCCTGCACATGCACTGTTGACACACACACACTCACGCCTGGGAGCAACTCCTTCAAACAAGATTGCACAATATAGGAAAAGCTGAAGCATCTTTGGCAATTGAACCCCACTGGATACTTTGTCCAGTTAGCAATGCCATGAATCACGTTGATCTTTAAATGAAGTCGAGACATCTGTGGCGAAACACGAGTCTTCACCAGACGGTCTGAGTTGATGTGAACTTTAGCAGAATTCCTGATGATTTTATAGGACGTACCCACAGCAGGGACGCGTTCATGGGCTGATTCCGGTCAATGCTGCACATGGATGGATGGATGGATGGATGGATGGGGACCCAGAAAGAGAATAAACATTTTCAAAGGGAATTCTTGACCTCGGACAACAGTTGACAAAATGTCACCTGAAGGACCAATCGGTGGCTGTCATGCAAAGACAAACAAAATAGTTCTTTGCTCAATTATGAGGATTTGTTGGAAAAGGCACAAAGTCTGGTCAAATTCAAAAAGCTAAATAAAAGAGATGAAGAAGAAGAAAAGCACCATAGTCTTCCCGACTAAGCTTCATTTGCTCCATTATTTAGAGGGGTTAGGGGTCAGCCGCATCGAGAGTAGCTGCTGACGGAGGGGAGGGTGCTTCTCTCTCACCCTTCCTGTGTGCATTTATGCAGCTGATCCACAATTTCTATTGGCAACCTAATCCTGCTCGTCACTTGTCCTCTCCGCTGTGCGACCGTCACATCAGTCTAGTTGATCTCACGGCTGATTAGCCATCATTGTTGAGCTGCATTGTCAAACACCATGTTGGAACTTTTCCATTTGCGCCGGTGCGTAATATGGTCAACGATTGCTATTATGGGTCCACTATGTGACGATGTCGGTCATCGCAACCTATACGCCGACTCCCCCGCTGTGTTTGTTGCCACATCAGAGCGTGGACTGTGTCGTATTGACACTCAACAGAGCTTGCCGGTGACACTTGTCATCGGTGGAAGATTATTGGGCAAAAAGATGAGAAGTGACTCGGGAACACGTGAGGGCGGAGCCTCTATCTTACTGCCGTGTAACCGAAAAGGCTCGATATGTCGTCCGCCGCCAAGCAGATGCATGTCCTGTCGGAGGGGCGTGCCATAGTAGTACATTGTCTTCCTCATGAAACCCTTTTTAGGAGCATGGCGTTCCTCCACGGTTGTGTAGCCCCCACACTTGCAGTGCAGGGGCTAATGATAGCTGTGAAAGGAGGCTATAGGTTAATATTGAGTGACAGTTTGTGTTTCGTCCTCAGCGTGTCTATGGATAGAGACATCAGCCCGTAGGAGGCCACAGCTGCTGCCTCTCATGCCATCCGTGTCTGCGTGGTGCTGCTATGTTCTGATTTATTTTATTTTTTTTCCCCCTGTGGACAGTTCTTCTGTCAGAAGATATTAAAACTAACAGTTAAAATCTCACCTCCATTTCCCCGACAAGAGACAACTCGTGTCGACTGCGTCTCCCAAAACACCACACCCGTGAAGCTTCCCGCTTTTCTTGTTTTCTGCTCAGCAGAACCAATCAGATGACTCACTGATCCTGAATTGAAACGTTAACAGGCCTGCTATCCCGCCTGCTCTTCAATTCACCCTACAGATTTAAATCAGCTGTCAAAGGAGGTGTATGTGAAGTGTCAGTGAAAATAAGCACTTGACAATTATCTTTTGTGTAGTTTATTCATAGGACACCTGTCACACATGAATGCCTGTGAAGCCTTGCCAAAGAACAGAGTGTAATTTGCAGGTTGGATTTTTAAGAGGCTCTCTAAATACAGTTTAATACCAGACGTTTGAAAGTACACTGTGGGCTAAGTAGTAACCTTTAATAAGGTACTTGATGAGCTTCATTCCGAACATTCAGACCTCTGCTTGCAATAAGTGTGGTTCATTTATTTTAAGTGGAATGCGTTGGTATGTCTCCGTCAGGGGATGGAGCACAGCGGATGAGTGGTGAAGCTCAGATGATACTTGGTGACATGGCTTTTATTGTGTAACCGGGGCACTCTGTGTCACATGCAGACGGGGAATCCAGGGAAAGAAAGCCGCATGCACTCGTGGCGTGAACACTGGTACACATGCTATTGATGCTAGATCACACAAACGCACCAAAACGTAGAGAGCACAGATCCCGCTGCTTTTATTTTGGAACAATGTAGGACGGATAATACAATAATACAAGTAGTACAACGTAGTGAAAACAGCAAAGAGAAACTAAAAAGAATCCTTTTGTCTCAGCATCTCATCACCCTGCCGGTGAAAAGGTCCTTGGCTGAAAAAAGAAATAGGAACCTCTGATGTAGAAGGTCGTGGAATGAGTCTGAAAAAGAGAAACATGATACGTTGTCATTGGTGTGGCAACAAGAAGTGCTCCATTATAGCATGTCACAGTATCTAAACTTCAACAATAGTTCAGCTTAAGGAATGAGAAGTAGCTTCAGCAGCACAACAAAAGCTCATTTATAGGTGCTGGCAAGTTGTGTGTGTGTGACTGCAGATGAAGTCTTCTCGGGTCAACTGAGAGGAAGTGACCCGTTTGTAGGTGATGATACACGTACTGTGGATAAGTACCTGACACGACCTGACTTCAAAAGACTCTGACCTTTACATATTTTGCAGTTTCAGTTTAATTTCAGTGGTGCTAGGATTTTGATAAGATAAAAACTCGTTGTCATTGTTCCCAATGTTGTCTTTGCCGTTTGCCTGCGCAGCTCCTGATGGCCAGAGCCTAACCAGACAAACCTGCAGGCCCTACAAGGGTCCCCCCCCCCCCCCCCTGCCCATTGGAGAAGGGGGAGGGCCTGGCCTTTATGGAGCTGAATGGATGAAGTAATCAAAACCTCAACAGGCTCTATTGTGCCAGAGCATCAAAAGAAGCAGTGGCACGGCAGGGGCTTTGATCATGAGGCAAACGCGGGAGCGCAAAGGGGCTGGTGTGAGGGGGAGAGAACACCCCTCATGAGCTCATGAAAAGCTACTAATACACAGGTGCAAGGACATACAGTGTATGCCGCGCACAGACAATCACACTCTCGTGGATGTGCACGCATTGTCACAGAACATACGTCGCCGTTCTCTTTGAAGCCCGTGTGCGATTGCACCTAAGGCAAAGTCACACGATCGCTCGGTGTGAGAGATCTTCTGAAAGGGGCGCCGGAGCGATCATTTTCTCACCAGGGCTGTCAATGGATATTCTCAATTTGAACAGTAAAAAAAAGGCATTCCAATATGAGAATGAATATGAGAATGGTCGGGGGGGGGGGGGGGGTTGGGGGTGAAGGAATGCTACTGTGGTCGTTTGCCATGCGCAGGAGTCACGCAACATCACCTTCATGATTCGGAAATGATATAAAACATACTGGAAATGACCAGAAATTGTATTATGTTCAAATGAACAAAAGCAGTTAAAAGGATAGTCTTTGCACTGAATGCCCTAAGGACTTTGGCAATTTCCCATTCATCAGCGCCTCCTACCCACCAGTATGGTTGATGTTTCAACAGGTCAGCGGAACCCAGCTGCAGCTTTTGTCAAATCACTTTGGCTCAGGCAATGCTTTTGATTACTTTCTCCAAGCTTAAACCTTTTTATAGTATTTTCATCAGCTGCCTGCACAACTCCAGCCTCTCCTGACCTTTTTTCACACTGCCGCGCTAATCTGTGCCCAGACATACATTGTTTATGTTGCTATGTAACATGGTAGTGGACTCAGTGTCTGACCGGCACAGCAGTGTTCACTTCTATTCGCTTTTTATTCCAGGGTGTGTGCCGATACGCATATCAACATGGAAGAACTTTAAAATTGCACCTGTATGTTTCCACAGTATTTTTCCACAGTATGTTTCCACAGTATGTTTCCACAGACTTATATCAAAGCTGCTTCTTAAAAGATGGCGCGAGTGTACACAGTGTCCGCATTTCCCGAAAGTGACCAGGTGACACGAGATCAAAGGAAGTTTCTGTTAATGATTTCGCTCAAGGAAGAAAGGACCAAATACCTTGAGACAAATGAGACATGTTGTACTAAAAGTGACCGCGTGACCTCGCTTTAGATCACTTTTAGAGTTGTGTTCAGCAAAGTTCACAGTGTCCTGCTTACTAACCTTACCTGCCCACGTCACATGTGGCAGAGTTCCCAGCGGAAAAAGATCAGAAGGAGAGGTGGACATCCATCGACAAGCTGGCGATCACCTTGGAGCAGTGGAAAGTCACAGCCAATCTTAATCAGGGGTTAATTCTGTCTGCCGATAAGAGATTAAAGGGACGACAGTGTAAATAACTATGTTTGTCAAAGCACACTTCACCACCACTTTGTCCATTAAGACATCTGTTTAGGCCAACTCATTGCGTAAACCCAGACTGCATTTTTTTTAAGGGCAGTATGAACATCGTTGGGCTGGGAAGGGGGCAACACATTACATTTCACTTCCTTAAAAAAAACAAGACCCTCCCCAGTGTTATAACCCTCTCCTTGGCTTCGGACAAATCTCCAATATCCTGCCCCCAAAATCCTTGAAGATAATAACACAATATTTCGGTTGGTACCTTAAAAATGTGGTACAAGAGAACATTCATGTGCACAACAAAGACGCACATTAATGAGACGTGCAGCAAAGACAACGAAATGTCCTGTTTACCAAATATTCCAGTCGCCGTACATCTTTACTCAATGAACATGTGCAGCTCTGGCTTTTGAGTAACTCGAGCTTATGGCGTAACACTTTTCCCATCCATGGATTTCAAAAAGCACCGAGGGGTCCATTCTCATGTTGGCGCTCCAACTAGCTGAAGAAGCGCTTTAACAGTTTGCCATCTTCTTTTTCTTTACTTTGAGGAAATGAAAGAGCTACTACAGAGACATTGTTGTTGTCCTGTGCATATCGATGTGTTGCCATTTGCAAAGGACGATATGTGTCTTGATGTCAACTCTCTCAACGTTATGACCCATGGCGCACATTGACTCCTGTTTATTTAACGATTTGATCTTTTTTTAGATGATAAAGCTCACAAAGGAAGGCTGAAATACAATATGAATCTGAAGAAAAGGCAAATATACAAGTTGATAAATAACTGTATATAAAAATTACAAAACCATCCCCCTCTTCTGACCACCTCTCCTCTCCTAACACTTTGTGTAGAGTCCCTAAATAGAAGGTTCAGACCTACAACAATGTGTACTTCTGATCAAATCCTTCAATTAAATGTTGCATTTCTTTCTCCATCACAGCAACAATTCCTTGATAGAAGGGGAAAAACCCCGATTGCATGCATTGCCAGTGTTGCTTTTTCCACACATCAAAGGTTAGGACCAGACTCAATGTCTCTATTGGAACTCATGGCGGTGGGTGGATTGTTTTGGTGGTTCACGGTCGAAATGGAAAACTGGACACGTGAGTCGGGGACTATTTGCACAACATCACAGTGTTGATGAAGAACAAACAACCCGTGAAAGTCAAGGTGTTCTCCGTTGTGGAAAGATTGCGATAACCTTAATCATAGTTTCCTAATCAGCTGAGAGGGACAGCGGCCTCTGGAAATAGTTGGCCCCCGGTCAGTGTGGTCACACACCCCGACTGGTTTTGGTGTGTTTGTGTGAGCCGGGTCTGTGTGTGTACATGTTCCATGTTTGCATGTGAATGTGTGTGTGTGTGTGTGTGTGTGTGTGTGTGTGTGTTCTGGGGTCCTGGACAAACAAAGGCAGGGGTCCTGTTGACGAACCAATTAAAGAGCCGGAAGAATAGGGGAGGACACACCGACCCAGCATGCGTTGCCCATCACTCAAATTAGAGATGGCAAGCCTGGGTAAAAACAATCCCGATGTTGTGAAGCTCTCTCGTGTTGTAGGTATGGTTCACAAATGTTCCAGCAAATACCCTATTCAATATATTTGCTGTGCATTCGTGCATGGAAATAACCTGATTTGTATCTGTGATTTATTCAGTCCCATTCACTCAAGCCTCAATTCTAGACAAATCATTTTAATATGGACACTTGAATAACTAATGCTCAAAGGATTGTTTTTGTTTCATTACAATAGTCAATTCTTCACTTCAAATTATTTTTGGCTTGAAACCTTGAATTCCACCCAATCCCAAAATAGATAGATGTATTTAAGTTGTGTTTTAAGACAGTATAAAAAATCCAATGAAGTGCCTGTAACAATGTAAGAGCCTTCAAAACGACCTAGATCTGCTCTGAACCAGATAGTACGCTGGCACAACAATGACGTCCGCAACTGTTTTCCTCTTAGAGACCTTTAACAGGTGTTTTTTCCCTATAAGGTTCATAATTGGAAAGTTATAAATGGTTGGCTTTGTTGAAAATCTGTTTGGGATTTTCCGAAATGTCTATTTAGAACATGAATGGGAAGTTAGGGGTACTTCCAGAAGGGTTACTGCAAAAGCAGGTGTGCCAAACGTCATCTGTACAAACACAGAAATACCACAGTGTTGCTGTAACAAGAGTAATATCTCTAACATCATCTCGACCACAGGAACTCTTCCAGGAACCGTGAAACCTTTTTTGCAGAATCAATAACCAACTAAATGAATTCCTGGAACATATTTCCTGGTTGGCCAAAAGTCAAAACGTACAGATGAGACTACCAGGAAGGAGATTGCACTGATATCTCTTTAGTTTCTGGGACTTTTTGGTTAAAAAAAGGGTCAAATAAGAGTCGAGCTAGTGGAAGTAAACGCTATCTTGCAGTCTGTTCTTCTAAGTGTGGTACTCTCCAGTAGATGCTTATGGGTACGAAACAGACAGAGAGAGAAGAGAGTAAGGTGAGAAACGAAGGAGATGAGAAGAGGTGACTCGAGCAGTGAGGGAAAAATGGCGGTAAGAAACAGGGAGCTCTAGAAGAGCATGGCAATAAATCGAGAACATGTGGGGAGGAGGGGGGGTTCTTCTCACAGGTGTTTCTTCCCTTTGAAGAGGGGATTCCTCCCTCGCTTTAAAGGAAGAAAATAATCAACACCTCACTCCGCTCTCAGCTGAAGGCATTCCTGACCGTAACTACCTACAGTTCAAGGGCCCTCCATGCTTACCCACAATCCATCTGCACTTCCAATCCGAGAAACAGAAAAGGAACTAGGAGCCGAGAGGCCTTTTTATTTGCATATTCTGTCTCGTAAGACTTCTGCATAGCTTTGAAAGGTCGCGTGTGTTCAACAGGAACGAGTCGCTGCGAGCCTTCACGGGACATTTGCTTTAACGGTACGTACCTGTTACTTCACTCTGTCGCCCCACTACACGCTGTTTCGCCTCCCATTCAGTGATGAATATTTGATGACTTTCCAGTACGCATCATTATCACATGATGATGGAATTACACACGGCCATTATTGACAGGCGAAAGCTTATTATATTCACAGGAAATAATTGGAACATGTTGCATATAATTATTCAATAAGCACAAAGTGTTATCTTCAACAGGCACCGGCTTCGGTTGGGGAAGTTATGATTACAACGCAAAAGCTAACCAATTAGGGCAGAGGAAGAGGGGAGTCTTGTATTTCAAACTGCTGAGCGTGCAAAGCCTATTGGCACGCAATTAGTCGGGCCATCGTTAGGAGGCATTTTCCTCGCTGGTGCTGAGGCTTCTCAATTAATTCTCATTACCTCGCTATTTGTGTGTGTCTTTGTGTGGTTTGGCAAGGATAGGGCCGCGTGGAGTGTGACTCTTCAACGCAGAAGGTCATTCTGCTAATCGGTGTCGTTACAGAAGCCCAACATTTTTTGCTTTTCATAGAACTTAAAGGGGCAAAAAAAGCTTTCCTCTTCTCAAACGCCTTCATCTCTTCTCGTTTTTTGTCCTGGGTTACATCCCCGTGCATTGTACACACACACACACACACACACACACACACACACACACACACACACACACACACATCTAAAAGGGAAACGGCCTGGTTGTCCTTAAGAGTCTACACCTCCTCCCTCGCTTTAGTAAGGAGTGCTGATGAAATGCCAATCACACTCCCACCTTCCACCTTTTAATTACCCTGATCATGTAAACCTCAACTGAGCCAATTTGAGCTTGAGCTTGATCATTTGGTCTCGATTCTCCGCTCACCGCCTAGTTCATTTCAGTGTGAGCGCTCAGGTGTGGAGGGTTGGAGGGGCGGGGGGGCCTTTTCATTGTGCTGGTGTCATAGGTGTCGCGGCGAGGGGATCTGCAGCTGCTTTGCTCGCTATTGTCACTATGTCATAACACCAGGACCTATGGATTAGGGCCTCCTGAGGGTTACATTTCTGAACAATGTGTCCGACCGCTGCGGTGACATGTGGCTATTAGCCACGCTGGTGAATAAGTTATGATGTGACCACAGCAAAGATAGAAACAACAACACCGTGAATTGTACAGCTGCATACCGCTTTGTGTGTGGATCAGCAGTTATGTGTGGGCTTGTGTGCGCATATAAGGATTAATGCACATGTCTTTGCACACGTTTTCCTCTGAACCGCGTGTGATGGTAAAATGTGTGTGTCTGTGTGTTTGTGTGGGCACAGACTGCTGACCAGGCAGCCTGTGCCAGAGTCCGGCCCTCACAGACACACAGTCAGCACAATGCCTGTCACAGCAGCCGGCCAATCGGATCACTCGGAACGCGGCCCAAAGGGCAGACAGGAACCAATTGCCGTGACAGGCTCCTCTGCGGCGGCATAACTAGTGACTCAATTGAATAGGGATTCAATTCGGATGGCTTCTGATGTCTTTATTGTTTAATGATATATAAACTGAAAGAAAGTCAATGAATCCAGCGTTTCCCCTTTAAACATGTTGGCAATCTGTCACAACCTGGTTGGTAGAAATCGACAAATGCTCAATTAACTGACTTCTAACTCGAAAAGATGTCTCGAAGCATCACTTTCCCTTTAATTAGTATCAAATTACAGCCTTATTTCCAGGAGACGTCTGAAAAAATGAATTAGGAAATTATGGACCAGATAAATAAACCACATGGTCCCCCGGACTGCAAAAATGCAAAAATCCTGCAAATGTCGCTGGCAAATGAGTGGCAGCGAGCTGGTGAGTGGGGAGTTTACAGCGGCAGTAACGAGGAGAGAAAACTGGTATCAGCCTGAACAATGCTGAGTGACTAAACCCCCAAAGCAATCCAAGATAAAATACTGAAGTCATGACTCTAATAGTAGACGTCATGCAATTGTATCGCTTTTTCACAATCATACAAGAATGAAAGAAAGGCCTACAATTGTGTATTAATTACATGGATGTAATAATATTTATATGACATTTCTCATCAGTAACTTCCAGCAGTATAAAACAATTATTCTATTAGTGTATGCTGTATACAGAATATGACATGTAATCATATAATGAATTAATAAACGAGACCTGAACCAAAATATTTGACAGAAAATTTGAGGATTCATCAATTAATCAACGTTTCTTTTTATGTTTTTGGTAAGTGTTTGTTGAAGAGTTTTCAAGATCTGCAGTTATTCCGAATCCCTTATTCGTGTTTGCATTTTACATAATGCGTACACAATTTACATCATTGTATTTACAGCTTAAAATACAACTTACACAACTGTCCTATTTTATCTCATATTTCCAAATGCAGTGATTTTATTTGTGCACCGTTCCTTGGCCGGTGATCTAATCATAAAACCACATTATTTTCTTGTATTTTGGTTCCACAATGCCGTTCAGTATTTCCATCAGAGTCAGACGTGGGTCAAACCTATTCTTTGGACCAAATCAAAACCGAAAGTACAAAAACATCAAGTGCATTGTCCTGATATTGAACCATTTGACTCAAACCACAGAAAAATGCTCATCTGTTTCTTTTCATCCACATCCACGTTTTAAAATGGGCGAAATGAGTAAAAAAAAAGGATAATAGCCTTTACCTGGATTCAGCTCATTAGAGTGAAAAAGTCATCTCTGATATCTTGAACATGCAAGGGTACGATGAGAGCTCCGTGGACCGTCTCTGACCCTGCCGGGCTCGTGGGCCTCGGGGGATTTAAGGATTTGGTCTCAGTATCCTCTTAAGACCGGGATGGGCAGTTAAATGGATCAAGTCACTGAAGGGAAGTGGAGCACTTAGCTGAAACTTTCATGTATACAGCATGAGGATGGTATATATATGTCGGCTCTGCCACTGAGGATTAACCACCAACGCAGCTGCGTTTCTAAAACGGTTGGAGCAATACAAGTGATTACTGACTGGTGAATAAGAATCTCTTAATAAGAATAAGGGGTGAAAACTCCACGTGGAATGTAAACCATTTATGTCAACTGTTAAGTAAGACCTGCAACGTGGCTTTGATGGCTCAAATTGCATCCAAATGGCAGCCTAAGGAGAGACCCCTGTTAGAGGGAAGGCAATGAAAACTAGCACCTGTTTTTCATTTTTCCATCAAAACCGTGCTAATCTTTCCGAATGCAAAACGTTTTACTACCTCAGTTCTGAGTTGGGCAGCTTGCCAGCAGTTTTACATTGTCTACTCAAAAGGCCAACCCAAAACCTCAACTCACGCAATAAAGGCTTGTTCCTGTCCAAATGATCACATGGGGTTAGTTTTTATGAAGAATCCTACACTGGGCCTGCAGCCTGTTCTGTCCCCTCCTGCAGTGTTTATGTAAACTTACACATGCGCACGTACACACTGAGCATGTGCACACAGAAAATAGAGAGCTCAGACGTCAATGAGCTAAGCTAATATGGATGTTTTTAAGATTATAGAAGACTCCAGAACAAGGTGTGTGTTCGTGTGTGTGCATAGATGAGTGTGAATGGTTTATGTGTGCAGAGTGTGTAATGTGTGTGCGTGTGTGTGTGTGTGCGTGTGTGTGCAGGAAAGACGAGTCCTAGATCTTTAGAGCTTAATTGCCGGTCATAGTGTCAATGAGGGCATCATTGAGCTGCCACATGCTGTCTATGTAACATTAAAGAGAATAAAGCTCAACAATGATCTTAACATGATGATTACAGTACATGTCGGGAGAAGGAGATGAAATTCTAACACACGCAGAAACAAATATACATTTCACAATTTTAAATGTTATGTAATCCCTCGATTTGTCGTCCTTTGACTTCCTGCCTGGCTGGCTCGCACACAAAATACACACACGCCCACACACGCACACTAGTATGACCCTGGGCTATCACTCCCTCTGTAACAGTGTAGTGCATCGAGGGCAAGTATTCATCTTAAAAAATGAACGAAAGCCGAATATCCTGCATAAACGGTCAGGAAAAACATATATATATATATATATATATATATATAACCAACCTGTCTTTAACAGGGTGAGTAAGTGACGGCAGCGCTGTCTCTCAAAGGAAAATGAGCTTTGAATATTTGCATATTCTCACTGTGTTTGACCATTCCACTGCTGGTGACTGCATTTAGATATGCCACGAAAGACTTGGTCACACTTTGGCACATAGAAAGGCAGCAAAAGCTCAAGGTTTGAATTACAGGGAGGGAGTGGGGGGGTCTGACCCTCAAATTATAAAGATTTGGACCCAGTTCACTGAAGCCTGTGCTGTTCTGGATTCCCTTAAGGCCCTGGATACAAAGTCGACCCCCCCCCCCCCCCAAATTGTCGTTGTGTAATTCTGACTCTGGCCAAGCTAACACGCATGACTGTTGCTTGCTAACGGTCAGTTAGCAACCTTGTTAGCTCGGTCACTATCGAGGTATTGAGTTTGCGTATTCTATTCAAAAACATACTTGTACCGACAACTCTCATAACCTTTTGCAAACCATTGTTCATTTGTGAAGCAGTTCCTCTTACAGAAGCGGGTTAAATAAAAGAGGAAGGTGGGACACAATAAGCTATGAGAGCTTCCTCCACTTTGGACCCTCAAAGGTCAAAGATCACCATTTTTGTCATGTCATCTTACGTTTGCATTCCAGCTAATCTGGCGTTTGTCGTGTACACAGGAGTCTTGAAGGCAGTGCACCCTTTCATAACGACACAGCTACAGGAAACACGGCAGCAGAGAACATAATACATGCATATCCTGCACACATGTTGAGGAATCTAACCCCAGCACACAACGCATGACAAAATTCCGGCCCTCAGATTTCCCTGGCAAAGAGCACCAAGCTCAACCAAGCTGGATCGATTTCAATCAGCGGCTTACCAAAATGATGTGGCTGCCACCGGACTAGCGCGACGGGACTAAAAATAACCCCGGCCGACCCCGCGGCTCTGATGTGGTCACGTACCCTCTGGTGTGTCTGGTTTTATGTGTCCCCAAATGAAAGCCATCAAATTACAGATGCAAACGCAGCCGGACCCCTTCATCAAAACTATTTCAGCTCGCTGACACAGTTTACTAAGGCAGTAATTAGAGCACATGTGTCAAACTCGAGGCCCGCGGGCCGAATCCGGCCCGCCACGTCATTTTATGTGGCCCGCGAATCTCAGTGAGCAGCTCTTGGATGTAGCTGCCATGCACAGGACGACGACAGGGAGGAACATTAGTGATGCAGAGAGGTGACACAAACAGCTTTGAACAAAGTTAATGTCATAACTTGTGTTTGATATTTGTCTTTGTTATTTTCTTTAATAGTTTGATCTTTGATAGAGTCATGTGGGTTTCTTAACCCTCAATTAAAATGATTTATGTTATAATAACAGAAATGTGCTTAAATATCATTTTTCATTTATTTAACTGCATGTACAATATGTTTACACTTGAATAAACAATCATCAAATGCAGAGAGAGTTATTTAACAATATGTTAGGGAGAAGTTAGTTACACAGTCTTACAGTTACAACCGACCCTTTGAGGGCGACCGTGATGCTGATGTGGCCCAGAGTGGAAATGAGTTTGACACCGCCCTTCGCCGTTTCCTCTACATCCACGGATCAAAGGATTGGTGAGCATGAATAAAAGCCGATGATGATTTCCCACGAGAGCTGTGAACAACATGCATAGCACGCGTTCATATGAAGTGCGCTTCTGCTGTCGGCACGCCTGGTCGACCAACTGCCTCCCTTGTTGCTCAAATGGTTCACACCACCAAGAGAGAAAAATGATTACAGTCTGGAATACTTCATGATTTTACTGGTCCTTGTTCGGGGGCCAAGTCTTGTTAAACCTGGATTTATCTGTTCATAATACACTCCGATACTTTGGGGATCCATACTGTGTGTTAAATGCATTATTTAGTGTGTGGAGGTCAGGTGCGTTGTCATAAATGTTGCCTGAGGCGCTATGCAAGAGGGTCTGTGTGTGTGAAAGAGGAGTGATGAGTATTATTTTTATCCATCCGTCGTATCTTTTTGCATGTCCAGGATCGTGTGATGGCTGGAACTTGTCCCAGCATGCACTGCGTGAAAGGCCGTCAACACCCTGACCAGGACACAAATCTCTCACGGGGCTGCCACTCGATATCATTCCAGCCGCCACACATTCGCCCAGTCCGCTCCACCTCCACTTTGCACACTTGCATGGCGAACATACCATACTGAGGGGGGGGGGGGCCGTCCTGCTTATTATTTCGGTACACCTGTTTTCATTTGCTTGCAGGTGGAGAACAGAAAGTACAGACACTTTTTCATGCCTCGCTCGGCAATCCAGTGTCCTCCTGGGCATTGCTATAATGAACTGTTTGGGTAAGAGCCACAATGTCTCTAAAAATAGACCCATGACCGCAGAATGAACATGCAGGAGAGGTGGAAAGGCTTTTCCTGCAGGGAGTGACTGTTGCTAACACTGCTGCAGGGTTGAACACATTTTATTTGAAGCTTTATTCAACAAACCATTGAACTCTTTGTCATTTATGCAAATGTTTTACAAGATAAAAGCAAATCAACCCGTGATATTATTCCGAATGCCCACACGCAATCTGCATGTAGACAGTAGTTCATCCCTTAAAATGCAAATACTTTGTGCCTGAGTACATTTATGTTTCCGTGCATTGTCTCAACTTGTTGTGAGTGACAGAAATGCACTAGAAACATGAAGCGGTGTGAATTATCATACAGTGAATACAGAGCATCGCTGCAGGTTAGCCCACAGGCTTTTAGTCTGCTCTCCTCTGCAGCCTGCGAGTGTGTGTTAGTCTGTGTGTGTGTGTGTGCACATTTACATAACTTTGCAGTCGGCAGGAATATAGCAAGATAAGGTTCCCTGGAACTCTCTGATGCTTCTGTTTGGTTAGTGGTCACACACACACACACACACATATACATATGTATATATATATACGCAGGTTATCAGAGGTAGCAAAAAGGTGGAGAGTTGACAAAGAGCCAAGGTCATGTCACATGTGTAACAGTAAAAGTGGAAAGTTTACCTTCTGGAACGGGACAGCCTTGGCCATCTGATTCTGTTTAATGTGCCATTTCGTCTTCATGCTCATGTCAGTGCATGACATAGTGTCCTTAGTGTCATCATTTAAATACTACCCATGTGTAATGTAGCCTATTGCAGTCAACCTTGGACAGTCATAATTCATTTTTGTCTCTAATGCACATGCATAATATTCTAAGAGCCTCATTCAGTTTTTTGTTTTAGATTGTTTTTTATAGACTGCTCTTGAGCTGTTTTAAATTGCCATTCAGGAAATTTCGAATTGGCAATATTGAGATCCTTAGTATTGAAGATATTATTCATTATCTTAGAAACTATAACATTTATTTTTTATGTCTGATTTTGGTATGTGTTGTGTCATTTATCATGTGTTGCTTGTCTGTAACTCATTGTTATTGCTTCCTCTCCAAGGGCAGTATTATATTTAAGGTAAACAAAAGGTAAATAAATAACACCAGTGCATTTAGGTACACACTTCAAAACTGTAAACAACGTGAAAGAGGCCATCAGTATTTTGTGGTGAATTACACCACAACTTTCCCCTCCAACCATAAACTCCCTGTCTGTCTCTCACTGCAGAGCTGCGGAGGCAAGGGGAGGGGAGGGGAGAAGCGACTCAGAATTACCGCCACGTGCGCTCAAATCAAATGCCTGCTTCATTATAATAACTTTTTCTGGATTGGTCCAGAAACGAAACATGGTATTTATATACGACATCCAATTGGTCGTCGTATCCGAGTGATAGTGAGCACAGCTCAAAGCTTCCAGACAAGGGATTCTTGGGCGTCTAGTACTATGAGAAAGTAGTGCGCGGTGAAAATGATCATTTGGATTATATTTACCGGTAAAAATGTAACAAAAATTACAATACGTACCAAGTGATTTTGTGTGAATGTGTGTATCGTGAAAAGTGGCAATTTAACGCAAGAATTAAGCGAGCGTGTCGACTTGTATTGGTGGCGGAGGGATATCACCATCCCACCGCGCGTCAAAATATTGGCTCTGGGAGACCGCGCCAAAGCTCAGACAGCGGCTACTCAACACGCTGCGGAATCCCTTTAAACTCACTTCTCTGTTGATACGGCTTCCACGCGCATCGGAGTGTTTGCTTTTTTTATTTCTTCAGAGGACTGTTTTTTCGCTTCTCGTGCTTGAGTCGAGACTCAAAACGTCACATTTCATGCCGGTTTTTGGGAGGCGGTTTGCGACTTCACGGTCGTGAGACGACTTATACGGGTGCGGTGCGGCGGAGTTGGCGCACTGCTGGACTGGATATACATCATTCGCTTGATAAGACGGTCCGCGACACATCTCTTCTGATATATTTGCTATTCTGGGTTTTCAACGAGCGAACAGGGATCGTCTACACCGGCTTTTCAGCGGGAATATGTTGTTGTCAAAGTTTGGTTCATTTTCGCACATTTGCAACCCCTCAAGTATGGACCATCTACCAGTGAAAATACAGCTCCAGACGGGTAAGTTACCGTCACTGAGCGTTACTTTCCCCCCCACATTAACACTGAATTTAATGTAAAAAAAATTAAAAATTAAAAAAAGAAGTAGTTGAGAAAATCGTATATTTAACTGTTCGTAAAGCTAAACAACCTGACCTCGCGCTAGGCTGAGGGTGGCTGTGACATTATTGCAGTCGCCTTGACATGCTTCACTTTTTGACTTGCAGTTAAAGTGGAAAAAGAGCCTTTCGAAAAGGTGTACCAGGTGGGATCCGTGCTGGGCAGCGGAGGATTCGGAACCGTGTACGCCGGCAGCCGGATCTCTGATGGCGCACCGGTAAGGATTTGAAACTGGGATCTGGGGGGGTCTAATGTTTTGATCTCTCATGTGCCGCCATGACCACCGGGAAATACAATACGACTTCTCCCACACTGAAGCATTTGCTTACTATTCCTGTTTTTTATTGTGTTATTTCAGGTTGCTGTGAAACATGTGGCAAAGGAGAGGGTGACCGAGTGGGGCACAAATGTAAGTAGTCATGCCCCGATCTGTGTGTGCGTATGGTTTGTTTTGGTCCCCCCCCCCCTTCCTCCCGCCTGCTGTTGGGTGAGGGGGGGGGGGGGGTTGTTATGATGTTAAAGGAATAATGGCTTTGCATCACCTCAACGTATTTAATAAATCCTTATTTGTTACAGAACGGGTCTCTGGTGCCTTTGGAGATCCTGCTGCTGAAGAAGGTCAGCTCCTCGTTTCGCGGAGTTATCAAATTGCTGGACTATTACGAGCGCGCGGACGGCTGGCTGATCGTCATGGAGAGGCCGGAGCTCGTCAAGGACCTTTTCGACTTCATCACCGAGAAGGGCGCCCTGGACGAGGACACGGCCCGGGGCTTTTTGTGCCAGGTCCTGGAGGCGGTCCGACACTGCTACAGCTGCGGCGTGGTGCACAGAGACATCAAGGATGAAAACCTGCTCGTGGATCTGCGCACCGGGGAGCTCAAGCTTATTGACTTTGGTTCAGGGGCGATTCTCAAGGACACCGTGTACACCGATTTCGACGGTAAGCCGCCGCCACCTTGCCCGCTTACATTAACGGCCGTTATACGGTGTTACGAAGCTCCCGTGCGTAATGTTGATGTTATGCGCGCACATCCGTGTGGGCCGGGTTGTGTTTGCCCTTGATGCTCCGCTGTACTATATTCAGACGCGGAGGCGTTCACGACGCTGTGACGCATGGTCTGTTTTTGGTCGAGGGTTTTCCTCGCCTCGGGTCTCGCGACTCATCGTTTATTACGGATATGAATCGATGCTGCCGAATGAAAAGCTCCGGGTTTTTATCGGGAATGTATCACGTTGTTAATTCACAGATATGACTCAGAGTGCGTTAATCCTAGCGGTGGCTGTTTTTGTTTTTATTTCCCTTCTCTCTGATTCATCCTCGTCATGTGAGACGGAGTGTGCTTTTTTTTCTGTTTCCGGTTGTTATGTAGTTCGTAAAGCTTGAGTACCCAGTCATAGTCTGTGGGTATTAGTTCAGTGCCACGTAACATCTGTTTGTTGTGAAACCCGAGTCGTCGGTTCACGTGATGGGCTCACGTTGCTCTTTTTTTTTTTTGTGTCCCAAGTTCCTCCCTCCAGGAGGGAGGGGGTGAGGAAAGGGAGGGAGGGAGGGAGGAGACTCAGGCAGGTCACCCAGTTTGTATTTTGTGGCGGAAGGAAGATGGAAAGCATTTGTGCTATGACTCAGCCATTTTAGACACAGACACACTAATTCTGCTGTATTTCAAGCACTGGTGCCCTCTAGATTCTCACAATATCAAACTGAAATAGCTCCTCGCTGGTTCATACTATATTTCACAACAGCTCCTCACTCACCTCTCTACTTTTCTCTTTTATTTTATTTTTAGGTACGAGAGTGTACAGCCCACCAGAGTGGATCCGCTTCCACAGATACCATGGCCGCTCTGCGACGGTGTGGTCGCTAGGCGTGCTGCTGTATGACATGGTGTGTGGAGACATCCCCTTTGAGCAGGACGAGGAGATCCTCAGAGGGAGACTGTACTTCAGGAGAAGGGTTTCAGCCGGTAAGTCGACCGCAGCACTCACTACACTCATGTTGACGCTGTTGCCCTCTAGCCACGGTAACTGGTACAGCCCCAGATCCGCCTCCTGGTTCAGCTATATTATGAATCAATTTACATCAGAGGAATGCCTCCCAGCTATAATGGATTACCTGCTGGTAGAGAGAGATTTATGATTGATGACCAAAATAGAGATTTTAGCTGTTATGATTTCTTCTGGTGCACTTTGTGTAACAACCCCGGTTATACACCCAAGGGAAGGATGTGTGCTCTCATTCTATTGGCTGTCTGTGCCGCCCACGCACTAGGATATTGTAGCTCCGTACACACTGAGTCATAAGCAGCCACATGCAGTACACTTTCAGAGCCTCTGATCCTGACATTGTTTCTGACTCCTCCCTCAGAGTGCCAGCAGCTGATCAAATGGTGCCTGGCCCTGCGGCCCTCAGACCGGCCCACCCTGGAGCAGATCTGCGACCACCCCTGGGTGAGGGCGACAACTGAGTCGCCCAAGTCACAAGAGGAGCCGGCCCCCAGCGAGATCCGCCTCAGGACCATCGACACAGACTCTTCGTCAAGCACAAGCTCGAGCAAGGAGAGCCTCTGAGGACGGCTCTGATGGACTCAAAAGACTTTGTGGAGAGGGAAGTGGTTTCCGATGGAGTGGGGTGGGGGGGGGGGGGTTGAACGTGGACTCGAGGCCGGCAGCCTGTAGCCCGACTGGCCCATCAGCAGCTGGACACTTGTCACAGCTGGTCCGACAAGAAAAATGTACTTTACTTTTCCTCTTTTGTAGGGAATTTCTAATTTATTACTATTTGTTCTTCCTTATCTTATTTGACCCCATTCCCTTTTTTTCCCCCCCCTTTCAGTTAATTATACTCGTTTCCTAATCGGGAACATTTTTCTGTTTGGGTGGTCTTACCAGCACTATTTATTTCCCCCCCTTTTTAACTTTTATTTTACTCGTTTTGTTACTAGGCTGGTATATGCAGCTGGCAAGGCCCTCGTATTCAGACATGGCTGCTCTCATAGAGCTTGGAGGACACCTTTTTTTATTTTTATTTAAATGTTTTGATTGATTTTTGTAGTGCCTTTTTTTTGGAAAGCTGCTTTTCTCGGGGGGGCTTTCGTCAACAACTGTTTTTTCGGATTTGCCCATGGCCTGGTGGCTAAGTTGCCTTTGCTGTGATGGAGAGAGAGAGAGAGAGAGAGGGGAGGGGGTTAGGTTGTGATTTTATTTTTTATTTTTTGTCTCCCTCCTCCCTCTCCATCACTGCAAGCCAACCAGCCCCAAGCCAAGAGGCTAAGATAGCATTAGATCGGGGAGCAGGAGGTGGGGGCTCTTCCTGACAATGGAATACTTGAAAAACACTCGACTCAACTCTGTGTCGCTCTCTCTAACGCTGCTCACTCACTCTATAGCCTGAACAGGTGTTTGGAAACTGGATCCTGTCTTTTCTGAATGTCTACAAAAATGTCAACACACACACACTTACCCCCACCTTCCCCACCTTTTTTTTTCAACAAATATTGTACAGCCTTTTTATTTTTTTTTTGTGTGTGTGTGTACATTATTTTTCCTCCCCGTTTGCATTTAATTTATTTGTAAACATGTAGACATTCCACACTGTGGCTATTTATTTATTTATTATGCTTAAAAGCCCCTCTAAATTTTGCATATCCTACTTGGCCTTTGGTTTGCATTCCTGTAACTTATTTTTACATTTCAACATGTTTTTGTTTGTTTTTTGAGATGTGGAGGATGCACTGAAGCAGTTGTCGATGTAAAGCAGAATAAAACAAGTTTACTTAAATTTGAAAAGAGCATTTGAATGTTATTTAACTTACTTTACAAAAAGTATTTTGGTAATGTTGAATGGCTAATTATCAGAGGAATCCATCTGGTTTCTGTACTGTCCAGATAAATTTAGAGTTTAATGGAAAGCTAAGCAGCGGGTTGAGCAGCTTTCGTAGTTGTCACATAGCCTCATATTGGAGTCCAGTTCAGCTGTGAAGGATGGATATTGCTATTTTTTGATACAAAAGTTTCAATTAAACTCCCATTTTTATGTACAGAGATAAGTCTGGTGTCTCAATCATTTTTGCAAATGAGTGTTGTAGCTGCACAAGTTCTAAACCTCAACATTTGGTCAAATCAACATGCTTGTTGGAAAATGTATGTACCTCAGATGTTGGAGATATTGCACCATACATAGGCCCAATCGTTTTGTAAATTTAGTCTCTGCACGTTAATGAAACCCTCAGCCAATATTAGTCTCAACAGCATTCCCTTGGGAGGCTCATGCACATGTCCAATATAGCACTTGGTTCATTTACACCTCTAGAAACATCAGAACACATGACGGCGGGGAAACGGAGGGGCCGTTAGCCGGATGGCAACCTGCAGCAACCACAGCGCTAACAAGAGACGGATGTGTCTGGAGGGGAGGGATGCTGGCATGACGGAGGAGAAGAGAGATCGGGGACATTTTACATCGTCGCACACATGCAGCCTTTAAAATATAACAAACTGCTTTAGTATTTAGGCCTCTTGCTGGCCTACCGACGGCACAATAACATACTTCATTCTCTTACTGGCTGCAGCAAGGCCATATGAATAGCAGGCTGCTGATGTTGGTGTGTGTGTGCATGCGTGTGTACACTGTTTAGTGTGTGAGGGGTTTCCATGAAGCAGGAGTGAGTGGAGGGGGTTTGTTTTTGTCTATTTTTCTGGGGAGGTGCTTCCCCCTCTGGTGAGTCAGGTCCATTATCCCCTGTAATACCTTTCCAACAGTTGAAACCATTGCTATTGATTCCTCAATAGAAAAGATCATGATGACGTAAATGGGTCGTTTGGGCCGACAGAAACCTTAAACCATGAGCTACCTGCACATGTTGGATTATAATTTACTGTCTTTCTGCCAATTCCACCGGAGCGCAGACATATGCACACTTGAGGACTTGGTGAGACGGCTGGTCATTTAATCTTCTCAGGGATGTAATTCACGATGAAGAGATTGATTTGTGTGCTCCGTGGGGGGAGGAGTAGACTTAATTTTCTTAATTGCCCTTTGGAATATTCATCTTGATATATGGAGCAGGCCAGTTAAGACTCATAAAGCAGCGATGCCGTGTTACTGTGTGTTCTAGAGGAGTTTGAATTGAAAATATTGCTTTATTCCAACTCCATTCGAGAGGAAATGTCATCTCTTGATGCAAACATGTTATGTGAATGTAAATTGAGAGCTGAATTTTATTTGCTTTAAAGAAACAGTGGGACATTTTGGCAATACACTTATTTTCGTCCATGAGAAGATCGTTACCACTCTCTTATCTGTCCAGTAAATATGTAGCTGGAGCCAGCAGCGAGTTAGCTTAGCTTAGCATAAAGACCGTAAAAAGCCTGTTTTTACAAAAAGACAATTTGTCGTTAGGCGATCAATGAACCAGGATTGCTCTGCTTTAATTTAGGGAATGGCGACATACTACACCCTCTTTTAATGAATCTAGAACTTAATAAAACACACAGCTATAAATGATGGTGTCAGACTCAATGGGTTGACAGCTGTGTTTTCTATATGCGTCCCTGTGATAATCCTTCTGTTGTCTTTGTGCCTCCAGGCTTTTTTAAGATGCAAATGACCGGCAACTTGTCTTCATCAGAATCCCTTCTGCTCAGACTGAAGACTGTACCACGGGGGGCGTATGCCACACTGTTGTCTCCTTCAGTTGAAGTCTGATCCCACAGGCTGGGTTAATGTCGTCCATCAGCGACACTTAGTTCGACTCCGTGAAGATCCCGCCGCTTTCTAGCGATATATGAAAAGATCAAATGGTGTGAGTCAAGGGCATCGTTTGTGTCATTAATAAGTCTCTTCTCTGGTCATTTTGTAACTTATTTGATTTTTTTGATGTAGCAAAAGCTGACATTTAAAGGAATAGCTATCATGGCTGCACACTAAAAAGAAAAGTTAGCCTCCTTGTAAAAAAAACAAGTTCAATCCACTTATCTGCAACTCTAAAACTCACTAATTAACATATCCTGTATTTTCATTTGTTCAATGCAAGGATACCTGTTTCCAGTGTCTATCCTACGCTAAGCCACCAAAGTAAATAGTGGACCAATAAGCCACATATCTTCCGAACATTCCTAAAAATGTAACATTTCGAACACACAAATCAGGATGAAGTTCAGTTGGAGACCATTCTCTGTCTCAGCCACACTCTTAACAAGATCTGGCAACTAACTTTCGTTGTGTAAATATCTAAAAGAAGATATAAATACATTACGCATATACAACCCAATTTGCTTTCATCCATCCATCCATGAACACGCCCACTTCGGAGACAGGAAGTGTAAACCATTTAAAACTATTTGAGGTGCTTGTAATGAGTCCTCTTTGTT